>NC_091010.1:28485357-28793839 GCF_041146395.1 Eulemur rufifrons | reverse complement strand
TTCTCTTGGTTCCAAAATGCAAATTGAGGCAGGAACTCGAGAAAGATTGTTCCCTTGTTTTCAAACTGCCTTTGTCAAATAAGATGTAGATTTATCCAGCCACCCATAAGGGCATTTAAAAACCCCAGGTCATTTGTCCCGTAAGTCTTCTGATTGAATGCTGATACTTCAGCTAATGAAAACTACCCTATGGTTTGAATTAAACTGGACAGTCTTCACTCCCTGCCCTAATTTGCAGTTACATCTTCTCTCACAATGGTGTTGTATAAAATAAGACCTCTGCAACTATGTAAACAGCTTCATCCAGAAGCTGGACACCTGGGCACGACTGTTATTGACAACAGGTAAAGGGATTATGGTTCTGATGCATTGTCAATGTCAATGTGAAAAGTCCAGTCAATCCCCTGAAGATGGCCGGTGTTAATCTCTTGATATTATCTATTTTCCACTGTCTTTAATGGTATCACATTTTGTTTTGGGGATAGAAATTCCTCTCTTCCTAACGAGCAAAGAGGCCAGTATCAGTAAAACACAAGATTACACAAATAGCCACAATCTCAAAGGAATTGCCAACTCCAGAGTTTGACTCTATTCTGAGGTCTCTAGCTCAGTAGAAAGCAAAATACTTTGCATTTGCAAGCAATAGTTCCTCTCTAAGAAGGTTAATGGAAAGTGGATGAATGGGTCCAGGCTGTATCCATCATACCAAATACTTCTTCTGTTTATTTGAATTTAAATAATCTCCAGCATTCTCCTTAGATACAGGTACAGAGCCACTGAACTGCAACCTTAAACTCGACTCTGAAATCTCCCACTCGTGCACTTCCACATTAGTAATGATATACAAGGACATGGAAACTCTGGAAGTGTTGAGTCCCATATGGGACATACAATCTTCTCTCTACACCAAGCCCCGCCCGCATTGAATATTTAGGGTGTTACTAGTGATGGAGCAATCGATAAATGATTGATTTGACCAAAATCTCAAAGACTTGAGTAAAGTAAAAGACTCAGCTATTTGTTCACATATTCATTCAACAAATATTGATCTGTATCTGGCTTTTTGAAGTTTCTGATCAGACAAGAAATTATAGGAAAATTATTATTGTCAAACTCTCAAATGACTGGTTTGTAACCTTATAGAGGAGGAGAACCACAGACTCTGTAGAGAAATTGTTGAAAGCTATAAACCTTCAAAAACAGCACCACCACGAACAAAAAGACACTTAAATCCAGACAAACACACAAATGTTTACATGTTACTTCAAGGGTTTTTAAGTGTTTCTAAAATTTACCCAGAAACACACGCAAAAGAACCACTGCTCTAGATCAAAATCCACCTATTAATTAACTGCAAGTGGTCCACACCCAGTCAGTGTCACACTTTTCCCACCATCGGCATTTACTTTAACACTGTGCAGTGTTACAGTGGTACAGAACTGAGCGATGAGAATACTGATTTGGGTCTCACACATACGCACACGAACACACACACACACACACACACAATTTCTAAGTTTGCCACCAGTTCATCACTCTATTGTGGGACAAAATATACTTTTTCAAAAACTATAACTATTTAGTAGAAAGAGTAGAAGTGTAGTTCTTTTATTTATATAGGCTAGATAAACACACATTTTTATAAGTCAAGAAGAGTTTTAGAGGCTTTTTAGAACCACTTTAAAGCTTAAGTTAAATGACAAATCATACAATTTGTCTCCAGGGAGGGAAGAAAGTAAAAAAAAAAAAAAAAAAAGAAACCAACATAAATATACATTGATAAAAATCAATGAGTCCCAGAAATTTTGTCTAAAAGAGAAAATTATATCTTACCTGGAACCCTCACTTTCATTAACTTCCCCCATCTTAGCTATACTGGGTACTGATGCTCCAATTCATAGAGCCTTGGTCCAATTTGTCTCTTCCAGATCACGGAATGCCACTAGGTAAATAAGATCTAACATGAAGACAAACATCTTGTTGAACATTAAGTCATCAGCGAACTCTATATTGATGGTGTAAAGGAATTGTTTATTTTTTTAGGTGTGATAATGGTTATGTGCCATTTTTTTAAAAAAGGAGTTCTTATTTACAAATACATATTGAAATATTTATGGATAAAACAATATGATGTCTGAAGTTTGCCTCAGATAATCTGGAGAGCAAGGGAGTGCTGAAGTATAGATGAAACCAGACGGGCCAGGAGTTGATAACGTGGAAACTGTGAGATACTACTTGAGGACTAATTGTATTACTCTCTCTTTTATTGCATAGGTTTGAAATTTTTCATAATAAAAAGGGTTTTTATAATTAAGAAATCATGAGAAAGTGGAAACAGCCCAAGTGTTCAACAACTGATGAATGGATAAATAATATGTGATACATCCATATAATGGAATACTATTTGGCTATAAAAAGAAACAAAGTACTGATACAGGCTACAACGTGGGTAAACCTTGAAAACATTATGCTAAGTGAAAGAAGCTAGACACAAAGGACCACATATTGTATGAATTCGTTTGTATGAAATGTCCAGAATAGGCAAATCTCTGAAAACAGAAAGTAGATTAATGGTTACCTCAGGCTGGGGAGAATATGGACATTTGGAGATGATGGCTATGAGGAAGGGGGTAATAAAAATGTTCTAAAATTGATTGTGATGACTGACACACAACTCTGTGAATATACTAAAAGCCATTGGATTATGCACTTAACAAACAAGACATATGGGGAACAATTTAGAAAACATGAATATCAACTCTGTGCTAGACACTGTTAGAGAAGTATTGTTAATTTTGTTAGAAGGGATAATGGCATGGTGGATATGTAAGGAAATTCCTTATTTTTTTATGATAGCGTACTGAAATACTTTAAGGATAAAATATTATGATGTCTGGGATTTGTTTAAATCATCTCAAAAAATAGATGGCAAAATCTAAATAGTTGTTCTATCTAAGTGATAGGTATATAGGATTTATTATGCTTTCCTTCCTATGTATGTTTGAAATTTTGAAAAATAAAGAAAAACTTAAAAACAAAAATAAATCAATGGGGTATGGGGAAAGGAGACATTTTGTTTCAGAATAGTTCTTCCCACGTGAACATTTCCATCTTCCACAGAGCGTTAGCTCCCTGTTAATCCTGGAAGATGGCATTATGTAGGCAACTAAGACTGAGAAACACTGAGTTAGAAAAGACTGCAAGACTCTTCAGCATCTTTACTATGTGAAGACACAAAATAAATCTCTAAGACTGAGGATATTCTATGTTATTACAAAAGGTTTTTTCCATATGCATGCTGTTTATCAGATAATAGAAATGGCAAGAAGGCAAGATCATTCCATAAAATACAGCCCATCATTTTTGATAACTGTGAGTTATCTTAATACAAGCAGGCCAATCTCATATTGATACTACTCCTTGAATTTAGAGGCAAGGAACTAATAATAGACTAGTATGATTTTTTTTTTTTTCAAATTTCTCAAACTACCATTTGCTTGAAAAGGTAATGTGTCTATGGTTCAGAATAAGCCATGGTCCAGACCAATGGTGCAAGGTCTGAGTCATAAATTATATATCGCAGAACTTTAACCCTACCAATTTCTAAAGTATTGCCTCGTTACATATGTTCAATGAGCTGGAATTTTGTGATGCTGGAGGAGTACATGGTTTTGGTTGACCAAACCAGAGATGGATGCTTCCCAGCTCCAGTGTTCCAATGTCATCCTAGTCCTTCAGAGTATATTGCATATCTGTGGCACAGACACGTGGAACAAGTTCAACACACATACCTCCTAGAAATTTCATCATCGCCTTGTGTTAAAAACTATCCTGTGAATCATGGGATAAGGACCTTGAAGTGCTATTCTATGAACCACCCTTTTGCCTTCAGCTGCCCAGATTTTTTGGTGAACCCCCCTTAGCACTAAAGCCTCTTGGCAGAAGAATCACAAAACTTGAATTATTAATATAAATTAGTTGTCACAATTCTGGATGCTGCAGTTAGCTCAGATACAATAAAATACACCTACAAGGCATTAAATCTTACGTACATTAAAATTTGCTCCTAGATGATGCCAACAATAAGTATAAATAATTTAACCTTAACATTAAAACTTAGCCTCAACTGAACTGGCCCATCCTGGGTAATAATTGTCAAGGCCGTCGAGAGAGGCACTGTTGTGTCACAAAGTTGAAAGTATCAAGTGTGAAATCAGATTGTGTTCCAAGTTCAGCTTCAATATGTATTAGCTGTAAGACCTGGAACACCTTAGTTTTTTTTTTAATCCTCAGTGACCCTTCTGAAAAATACAATGTAATAATATCCACTTCATAGGGATTTTGTGAGGACTAAGTGAAATGATGTGAATAATATGCATAAAGAATTTAATACAGTGTTTGTACATGGTATGTTTAAATATTGCTATTATTATTGGTTTTTATGCAGATTTCCACATTTGTTTTATTTTTCTCAAAAAAAAAATTAGTGTTCCACTAAACATACTTGGGGGTAAGACTGATTTACACACCATTAACTTCTGATCCTTAGTATCAAGCACAGTACCCCTTATATGATGGATGTGTAAAAGATGTTTTCATTGAAAACGAAGGATGAATGATTAAATCAGATCCTTCTAAGCCTATAGATGAAAGTCTTCTGGGAGTTTTTCAGCTGGTGGCAGAAAGGGAGCCTCTGCACACTCGCTGTACAACCTACTAGAACAGAATAGGAACACATTTCTCTAAATAAAGTTTAATATGTTCCTGAAAAGAGCATCATGACCAAATTCCATGTTGCATTGGCCTCAGAATTTCTTTGAATCTGATTATTATATTAAGCCACATTCCAATGGGCCAAAAGTATCCTGTGGTGAAAAATAATTACTCAATTGCCAGTGGTTGGCAGATATCCCATTAAAAAAAGAAAACACTTTAAACTTGCTTTTGCATTCCTCATTTCAATACCAGTTAAGTCGAAAGTGGATTGTGATTAAAATGGGGACATTTTTACGCACTAGCATTTACAGCATACATTTTCTAAATTATATTCTTTTTGATCTTGTTTAATAAAAGTTTAGTTCTTCTTGCTTTTTCCCTTTCACAAGAATTAGAGTTTAAACTTTTCTTTTTCTAGTGAGAAAATATTGAAGTCCTACACGTGCCTCTGCAACCCTAAATGACTTATGATCTACTGATGACTTCACTGCTTCTCATTTTCAGACTTTACATTTGGAAACTTCTTAAAGAATTACTGCTTGAAAATGGACCTCTTTCTTTAAAATGTTCAAAGAATATAGAAATTGAAGGAGCATAAATTTGTTTCAAATTCAGAGGCACAAAAGTAATGATTTGCTTTAAAAATTTATGTATTTAAAGAAAAGTTAAAATGAAACATCTTTAAGTTGCAGTCATTTTTAGGGATTTCTAAATATCTTCCTGGGTTGAATTTAGGGTATAGTTGATAAATGAGAAAACTTTTTTTTTTTTTTAGTTTAACAATATTCTAATGGTCAAAAATGTAGTACTCAAGCTTGGAATGGCCATGGGAAAATGAGATCCATGGTTTATTCTTAGATTTGCCAAATGCCGGCTATATTACTAGCATTGGTTGCAAAGTCTCTCAAGGGTTTAGTTTCCTCATCTCTAACACAGAGGATTGGACTAAATGACCTCTGAAGTCCTTTTCAGCACTACAACCCTGGGTTGGAAACAAATAGATCACGGGAAAATCTAAATCACTGTGAACTGAGGAATGTGAAGGAAGCTGTTGATAGTAAAACATTCTGAAATACCCAAACTTTATTGAATAGAATCAGACTATAATGAAAACAACATCTGGATGTGATTGTTAAAAACCAAATGCAAAAGGGGAATCCAAATTATGCTAGATGTTACACAGACTAACATCAGAAACTTGGGAAAAGAAACAATCTGAAAGAAAAAACAAGACAGAAATGGCCCATACAGAAAGAGTGGTTGCTATAAACCAGGGTATGTTCAACATAGGGGAAATGAAAAGATACTAACATCAAGGAAACTGACAAAGCCAAGAATGTGAAATATCCCATTAATACAACTCTTATGTTAGCCTAATTGACTTCAAAATATTTTATCCTAACTATAACACAAATTTATATCTCCATGAAAGTCTAGATGATAGGCATTACCCAGACAAGAGTTCTGCCTTTAAAATGTTAAATTAGATTTACAGCTGCATTTGTCAGTCTGTTGTACATTTTTATCTATCCTTTCCAGAAGAAACATTTTTAGAGGTTATGGCTACTAAATGTTCCCAAGTTGGGAACATTTTCACCGGTGGGGTTTAAATATTTGTTAAAATTTTCTTTTCTCTAATTTGACAATGTTGAAAATCTTCCTAGGGCCATTTTCATCCATATATCACTCAAGGTTTTCACAGCAGTAGAATCTTGTGAAGTGTACACCATGTCAAAATCTCAGGGCTATGTGAAAACATAGGTAATAGTAAAAATAATAAATATAACTACCACTCGCACCATTTATTAGAAACTCAATATATAAGCCTGCCACATACCAAGATGTATTAAGTGGGTGTTATCTCTGCATTAAAGTTGAAAAAAACTAAACTGAAGCTCGTAGATGTTAAGCAACTTATATAAGGTCATGGGCCTGGCAGGTAGCAGATAGAGACCCTAGCTCTATCAGTCTCTAGAGTCCATACTTACTCCACTGTGCCCTGCTGGATTGGACGGAGGCAGAGCATGAAATTACATATGCCTGCAAAATGTGTGTGTGCACATGCATACAGGCATGTATTTCTTTGAGGTGAGAATCCACTGTGTGAGTCAGCTTCTCCTGGAAGTCCATGACCCCAAAAGGATTTTCTAATCCTTTAAACTCCAATAGTGAATCTAGCAGATTTTGCTCAGGGGGAAAAATCTATAAAAAAAGAGGACGAGATTAGAAGTTCTCATCCAATCACTTCCTAGAAATTCCCATCTGCATACTTCATGTGTGTATAGGACTTTAAAATTTACATGGCTCTTTGCTCATCAGCACCATAGCCTTACTAGAACCTCCTGTTTTGCACAGGAAGACACAGAGGCTCAGAGAGAGAGTTGATATTTCATGTAAGAACACAGCACTAGCTAAGGCTGAACCCTTTCCTAGTGCACCATTCGGATCTGAAACTATTCCCCTTCTGAGAGCATGTCATCCTCAGGCAAGGCACCCAGGCCCTTTTAGCCTATGCTCTCTCCCTTGAGCTGAGTCTCTCAAGTTTCCCCTAGTGCTAACATTCTGAAATTACTGAGGTCCCTGCCATATGCTCTAGAATGTATTACAGACTCAAGGGAAGGAATTCCCAACCCTTCTGTCCAACAAACAAGGGATAAACTTCAATTTCCATTGGAATAATTTGCTTTAAAAAAATAAAAGTGAGCTCAATCTCTTTCTCCCAATTGGGATCAGAGTGATTCTAAAGTAAAGTAGTAAAATACTATCCCCATCTGAAAAAGCAGCATTTCCTTCCCTAGGCTACTGAAGGATCCAATGATTCAGGAAAACATGCTCATTTCAATAGTTATCCACCAAAACCAAATTGCAGCATTGGCAGATGCCTAATTTGTGAATTCACTTAGCCTCATATTTTCTGACCCTTTCCAAAGTCTTTGTTATATACCTACGTATCTTTTAGGCCCTGTTCAGTTTCCAAAACATAGTTGAATATTCTACTACAAGCTTAAACATGCCTAATGTGCACAGATCTTATCTGTTGCTAGCCCCCCAAAAGGAGAGGGAGGCAAATTGAGAAGAATGGAGACATACAGATGTATATTCTAGAACTGTAGAGCCTTGATAACTCTTCTGGAGTGGGCGGGGAGAGAAGGAGAGAAGGAAAAGAAGAGAGAGAGGGAGGAGAAAAGGGGAGAGATAAGGACGAGGAAGGACGGGAGAGAGAGGAGAGAAGGAAAAACATTATTCTAGATAACCTGCATGAGATCACAGCTATCAAGGAGGCGATGCTTCCTTTGTCAGATCTTTTCCTTAGAGTTACTCCACTACCTTCCCTCCATCTGTTCTACGGTGCAGAGCAGTGGGTGTGTGCCTCAGGGCAAATGTTCAGGTTTGTGGTCCTACACGGTCCATGACCATCTGCCTACTTTTCTATTGGTTCTCCAGCCAATTTGAGCAATTAAATCTCTATAGCCCTGCTTAGATGATTTGGAAATCAGTGATCAAAGATATCGCCTCTTGTTCTACCATGCACATTCCACTGAATCAAACTCGTCAGAAAGCCACCATTTCAGATCCCATTCTTGGGAAGACAGAGAGATTGGCTCTTGTGTGGCAAGCCCATGCCAGGAGGTTCTCTCATCTCAGCATGACAGAAACATCATGTGGAGTATCTTTTTGGCGTAGCATCTACCAAGGACCCCTAAACTTTTTCAACATGAAGATTTTAACTCAGATGTATGCCTTTTATAGGTCTTTGGCCATGCTTTTAACTGGTACTATTTAAATAAGCTTAAAAAAAAAAAAAGTAAAGCCAGACTAATTTAAATTTTAAATTATAACTATTGTCGCTTAATAACAAGACTCTCCCTTTACACTGTCTCTTATGGCAAAACTTCTAATCTCTTTTGGGCATACCCCCTGTTTTAGCCACCCTCCACTAAACTATGTCATGCATTTTCCTCTACAAACTTCCCTAGAGTCAGTCTCCTGTCCCTGGGCTGTTTACAGAAACAGATAAAGAAAATGACGCTTCACTGTGTTCTTTTAACCATATGGCATGGATGTGTCTAAGAATGGAAGTCACAGGTCCCATGAGCAGAGGACAGAGGGAGGGAGAGAGAATGATTTATGATGGTCGAAGTGTGGGGTGGTGCAGGAAGATAAGAGAATAAAACAATCTCTTGCATGAGCCTTGTTCTCGAGGATGATTAAAAATAAATAGCTAATCTTTCCTTCTGCTTGAGTGAAAGACTTGTACTGACATGTAGGTGGCGGGTGAGGCCATTACTTCTCATAAATGCTTTTGAAATCAAATCAGTCAAAACAAATGTTTATTGGATATTTACTATGAACAAGACTCTATTAATAATCTCACCTTCTGTACTTGAACAAATTCAGCTGCATCTAATGTTTAGCTGATTTTCGCCTTTCTTTCTTATCCCTCCTGGATCTTCTATCCTAGACTCCCACTCAGCTCCTGCTTTCCCATTTTATTCTAAGCTAATAGAACATTTTAATAAACATTTGCTGTTAGTCATTGAGGCTTTTTTCCCATCTTCTTGTATACTGAGTAGTTGTCTGGGGCACATATTTACCAAGCTGGCAAACTATGGTTCTTTGTAAATCCCATTAACCAGTGAGCTGACTTAATGTGTACGTTAAGAGCTGTGTGCAAATGTCAAGATAAACGTGACTGATCTGCCCAAAAGCCTTTTCTCAAGAATGTCCATACCTTCACAACTTTGAAAGTTGTAAACTTCTTAATGGTGAGACTGGGTCTTGCATTTCACATCTACTCTTTATAAGCTCAGGGATATAAACAGAACAGAAACTCAATAGATAGATATTTAAATAGATTTTATTCCTTCCTTTTCTAGATGTTATTCCTTTCTGGAAGCTGAGCTCATTCTCTTTTTTTAGCTCGTATATAAAAGTGACTCGTATTAAGTTTTATGGCTGCTATTATCAGAGATTTGTCCAACAAGAATAGCCCAGCTTCCCAAAAGAAAGGATAAACTTCTATGTGTGTTTGTGTTTATGTGTGTATTAAATAGAATAAATTATATATTATATAAAAATATATAATAAGCAAGTAAACAATGAAAGACAAATAACAATTTGGTATAGGCTTAAGGAAGAAAGCATCTTTAAATGTCAGGCAGTTGAGCCGAAGGGTAGGGGATGAAAAGGAACAGTGATGGATAAAAGAATCAAACGTGGTCCAGGCTGCCACTGGGTCTGACATGACCACCTCCCTCAAATAGCCACAGTGAAGATTAAATGAGATAATACATTGAAGTGTTTGGAAGAACATCTGGCATACAGTAAATGCTCAATAAAGATTATTACTACTGGGTTTTGGGTGCTTAATATGTGCCTGGGACTATGGAGATGCTGGGATACAATGGTGATTAAGGCAGTCTGGGAACCAATACTCATGAGGCGAAATTAACGTGAAACAAATAAACATGTAAATGGACTAATTTCAAATTCTGACTGCTCATATGGTTAAAAACAAACAGAATGCTGAGAGCGAAAGCAATGTGCAGGTGCTCCTTTTGATAGAGTGGCCAGGGAAGGACTGAGGAGGGGACATTTATACTGGTTTGGGGACCTCAGCTGAGAAGATATCTCCCACTGTGACCTCTTGTGTTTCTTTTTCAAAGAAAAATGTTGTCTTCCTCCCTTCTTTAATCATATCATCATCAAAGTTACTCATGAGTTCTATTCTCTTAGTTACAATTCTATATAAACAAAGCTCAATTCTCAGTTATCCTTGTACCTTTCTCTAACTAGTGATGAAGTGCTATATTTTATGGTTTCAGATAGATCTGGGTTAAAATCCCACCTCCTAGCAGGTGTGCATCTGGCCATTTTCTTCATCTGTAAAAAGGTGGAAAATAAATTCTACTTCATAGAGATATCATGAAAATAAAAAGAATAATTTATGTCCTTATCACAGTCATTGACACAGAGTAAGTGATTGGTAAATAGAAAGTATTTATAATAATAATAATTAGGACTTTATTTGGAACTTTAGTGGGTTTAGTGGGTTTATAACATTGAACAACTATGGCTGTATTACCCTTTGTGTTGTGCTTGCTGATTATTCTTACTTCACCTTCGTCAATCCAAACTCCTTTCAAAAGAAAAAAAGAAAAGGAGCTCAAAAATCAAATAAGTAATCCTCAAGTTCTTAGCTATGAACTTAATTTTGGGGCACCTTGAGGAACTACGTAGAACCCATCTGCTTTATTTTCTTTATGTGAATGTCAGTCTCTCCTGTATCACCACATAGTTGGCCACTGGAATGGTCCATGCTGTTGTCTATATAAATGCTAAAGTTTCCAAATGCAAAGCCTGCAAAAAGCAAGGGAAAGGGATCACTGTCTCTGTCAACTCCCTTCACAGGAGGAGAGCTTCAACTTCTTCCAGCTTTGTTAGAATAATGACTTAGTCTTTCTTTTACCTTTTATCCAAAACAAACAAAAAATGGGTAATAGTAGCAAAAAAAAAAAAAAGTACCAGTTATCACTGTGAGGTATTTGGATTCAACTGGATTCAACATCCACTCTTGCCATGTTTCGTTGCAGTGTACACAAAGGCCTTCATTTCCATTTTACAATGCATATTGATTTACCCTCAAACAGTTCCAGAGTGTTCTACAATGACTGTAACAAATGAATTTTATATGAACTATCGAAAATATTGTCCAGTGCTATTTTATAGTGAGGATTCTACTTTGCTGCCATCAATTTACCAAACTACGTACACACATAAGCGGTGGGTGTAATTACCTGATCCCAAACAGTTTAAACAATATCCTTGCCAACAAGAGTTCATATTTTAGCCCTCTGAACTTATCAGCGATGTTTGGTGTCTATTTTCTCATTCAATCTTCCCAGTTCTGTGAAGTATGGCAGCTGTCATAGTCCCCATCCACAGATGGAGAAAAACAAAATTGTAGAGAGTTTAGAGCATCCCAAGAGCCGCTGTCAATAATATTTATTATTTGCAAGTCACTCATTAACAGGCCATCTGAAAGGGTTTAGACTGGAAAGGTCCCCTCATTTTGATGAAACAGGAAGCAAATGTTTTCAAACTATGTTCAGCTGGAATATGTGTTTGCAAAGCAAAAGAACTTACAGCACACACACCATAGCCCTCAGAGTCACTGATCTTGCCTGGTTTGGAAATCCCATTGGATTAAAGCATGGAGATAAAGAACCCTGGATCACAGGTGAGATCCTCTCCCAGGTGAGTTACACTCTTCAAGTGTAAAATCTAGAAAGCCACACTCCTGACCCCAATCAGTTGTTTCATAAATCCATGGTTTTGGTTACTGGGGCAACTAGGTGAAGCAGGATGATCATCTCAAAGCAAGCTCATCACCACTTCTGGGAGTCTCCTCTAAATACATGTACTTTTGCCTCTTAGCAAAAAGCAAGGGCAGAATTTTCCAATATATCAGTAGAGAATAAAAAATCTTTGCTCACAGAAGTCTTACCTTATAAATAGAAACTTGCAATTCTTTTATATCATCATGAAGAGTAGACATTTTTAAAATAGTATAGAACAAGGGTCTGCAAACCACAGCCTGCCATCTGTTTTTATAAATAAAATTTTATTGGAACACAGCCACGCCCATTCATTTACAGTTGGTCTCTGATTTTCATGCTATAATGGCAGAGATTTTATCGCTTACAAAACCGAAAATATTTACTATCTGGCCTTTTATAGAAAGAGTTTGCTGACTCCTGCTATATAATGGAATCCCAGAGTTTGAGGCAGAAGAGCATCCTGGCTTAAGGCATGGGCTCTGAAGTCAGTGTTCTGTGTTTAAAACCTGGCTTTGCTGCTGAGTGACTGAAACTTTGAAAAAGTATTCAACATCTCTGGGCCTTAGTGCCCTCCTCTGTAAAAGAGGACTAACAGCATCTCCCTCAGGAGAGTAGTGTGAAGATTAATTGAGATAATACATCTAAAGGGTTCAGAATATTGCCTGGCATAAAGCATCATTACTAGTATCACATTGGCAACAGCTGTATAAACTAAACTCAAAGAGAAAAGATTCAGCTGAGTTTCAAATAGCACTTAAACATTCTTGTAAGAATTTCCAAGATTCATTGCTGTGTTATACAAAGGGGATTCTCAGCTTATTTCCAGTGACAAGCAATGGGCTGACATAAATGACAGCTTAAGAACACAGCCATTTTATATCCTTCTCTCACTCTATCCCCAAACCATTGCTTTCGATTTCAATAGCTTATGTCTACATATGTCATACATTAGTCTACACACAGACATTCAGACTTCACATTATTTGATCTTCAAACTTGTCATTCTTCATGTTTTTCTTCCTCATCTCAACTCCCTTGGCTTTATTTTTTTTTCCACTCCCAGCGCTCATTCGTTAAGACTGATTTTACAGCACTCACAAATTCTAGAGGTTGTGGACAGTGCTGGAGAAGAAAACCCTTATGCTTCTCCTTAAGCCAATGATACACAAAAGCATCAATGCAATAAAATCCCTAGTGAGCATATTTAAAAACTCAGGTGCAACCCACACAGAATCTGATTTCACAGGGCTGGGATGAGCCTAGAAAACTGCTTCAGTAGGAAGCAGTACAGCTGATTCTGGTAGAGGTCAAATATGGATCACACCACCCTACTCCTCTTCTTTCCGTACTATAGAGACAGCAGCTTTCTGAAGTCAATACATGCATCTCCATGTTCCCCTACTCTGTGGAAAACTGGTTTTTATATACTGGGGTTTGGAGAGGGTGGGGGTGGGGTTAATAATTTTATGGGCTTACACTTGTCCCAACTATATAGCATGAATGGACTTACTGAAAAGAAAACAGAATTTATAGCTGCATGTAGGAAAAGCATAGATTTTCTGAGATGTGTGATGATTCATACCATGTACCAGGAGGTAAAGTTAAGCTCATAAGACTTTTCAGCTGTGTTTGAGACTTTGGGACATGAGGGTCCTTACAGATCTAGTTAAACTACCTGGTTGAACATGTTCTCACTTATAAGTGGGAGCTAAATGAGGGGTCTATATGCTCATAAAGTGGTGTATTGGACATTGAATACTAAAAAGTGGGGAAGGTGGGGGGTTGAGGTATAAAAATCTACCTATAGGGTACAATGTACACTATTCTGGCGATGGGTACACTAAAAGCCCTGACTTCAGCATTTTACAATCCATCCATGTAACAAAAAACACTTGTACCCTCTAAATCTATGGAAAAAAGAAACCTATCTGGTTGAACTATCCACTTTAGTAATTACAGGATTTTTTCCCCTACTTTGCCAGTTTTGATTTATAACTCCAAGTTTGGGAAAACCTTCTCAAGTTAAAGGCTGGTTTTGAAAATCATTCTGTTCACCACCCCCTTCTCAGCAATGTAATGAATTATTAGTAATCTGCTGAAGACATACAGCTCTGCCAAGATTTACTTCCTGTTTCTACTTGGGCTGGTTTAGTATTATTTTCCAATGTTCCAAAATTGCATGTCAGAATTTATTTGAAAACATAATAATTTGGAAATGGATATCTTGCTAATTGGAGCATCTGTCTCTAGCTATAGCTCTTTTCTTCTCTTTGTAACATCCTGATTTACAACCATCATCTCACCTTTGCAGACACTGCACAGTATTTAGGGATCATACTGAACCCCATTCTGCCTCTGGAATAACATAGAGTCATCTTAGGATACGCTATTATTCTACTATCTAAGAATTATCTCTATAGTTTAATGCCTATCAGTTTGGTTTGTTGCCAAAGTTGTGATTTATAGTTGCTTGCTTCTAGACTCTATTACTGCAATGTTTTCATATACAGACTAGCTGATTAGACTGTGCACAGAAAGAAATGAACACAGTTCACTTAATCAAGTGTGTTTCACACAGTTCCCTGTTTCCTTAGGCTTCCTCATGATGTCCCTTTCTGAGGTAGGATATGCAATTCATACCATATTCTGACAATTCCCATTGATGACTTTGAAGCTTGTAAATTCTACATTTCTAGAATTAAAAATACCCCTTACATCTGGCATAGCAAAAGAGCTGCTAATATTTTGATAACTGGAAGTTTTATCCAAACCGCCATATTAATCAGAATTGATTTTGTTTCTGCTCATAGTTTGTGTGCAGCTGTCATTTAGGTTTCACCATGATGTATACACACAAACTTATTCTTAAGGAGTTGGGCCCTTTGGACTGCCTGGCATGAAGGAAATCTGGTGGTCCTGGAGAAGGAGGAGGTTTCTCACATAGTCTAAAGTTTTTCCCCAGGCAGCAAACCCTCTTGCAGCAATCCTGACTGACAGCTACTCAGCACCTTCCAGTCACCTTCAATGAGTAGGCGGTCAGTACTTTAACACACAGACTGCCACAGTAGAAAAAAATTTTTTTTCCTTAGCGCCATGGTGTTTTATTAAGAAAATAGAATAAAAACTTCGAAAACATAATGATCCTTTCCAATTTAATGAAAAATGTGTTATTTTTTATTGTTTTCTGTGCATGAGTTATATGCAACTTGAAAAATAGTTCACATGGCTCCCAAGGTGAAGAGACATATGAGTTACATAGGCTTCATGACGCCCTGGGCTCAAAACTAGCGTGAGTTAAACACAACTCACATGGCAGTTAATGTGTTAAATGCAGCTGATACCACTGTTGAATATTTCTAATTGCTGATCCCTTCTTCCTTTTCAATAGGATCTCAAGTTGCTTCTGTGGTAATTTCTATCCTGTAGTCTACTTTCATGTTTCTTTTCTCTAGAATATTTTCTATCGACTGAAAATTTATGCCCCTCCCCGCTCCAAAATTCATATGTTGAAACTCTAATCTCCAACAGTGATGGTATTTGCTCAACCATGCTGGCACCCTAATCTGGAATTTCCAGCCTCCTGTGACCTTTATAATAGCAGTCAGAACTGACTAAGATAGCACTCATAAAGAACACCACATGGCAACTATTCAAATAAAAATACAGGTACCAAATTTCTCTTAAGCTCCTTCTCTAGACTAAACATACTTCATTTCTTTGTCTGCCCCTCACATCCATGGTTATCAAATATTTCACTTTTATGCTCAAGTTTTTAGGAATCACTTCTCTAGTCAGTTTCTCTTCCTTCTACTAGGGAGCCCATATGATTCTGGAAATATCACTTAAACATTTCCTAATTTATAACAGACGTGCATAGGCTGAACCTTCCTACTCAAAAACTCTAGATTCTAAGAAATCCACAGAAGAAACTCAATGTACAGAAAAAGACTTACCAGGCAAATCACTATGTTTGGCTCCACAGAAGAAAAAAATTAAATTTTATAAATACACACACACACACACACACCCCTCCACAATGATTAATGACTCAAGGTTCCTATTTATTTCCTAAAAGAATGGGCATGATATTATTTTTTAAAGTTTGAAAGGATAAGACTCAAGTGATAATATTAATAACTATTCTGGGGTGAAAGTATTACAGATACTTTTTGCTGTATTTGCTTATTTGAAAATTCTAATTTTTCTACATTAAGCTAGCATTATTTATGTAAATCTTTTTAAGTCAGTCATAAGCAAAATCCAATATTCTTAAATCAATTTGTCAATTAATTATTATGGGATACACAACTTCCAAACTCTAGGCATTAAAAAGCTTGGAAGTTATATTTTAAAATCTTTTAGTATAAAACAATTATAGTTTTATAATTGAGGAGGAATCATGAGAAATTATCTATGACCCCACAGTAAAGGCAAGGATTGTGAACAAAGAATTCATTTGAAACATTTAGGCAAAAGCATTACCTCTGGCTACATTGGTTTAAATTCATTTCTTCTGGAACCTTAATGCGGAAGATACACATACAATGATGTTAGCCTACGGTAATACACAACAGAAAATGTATTATTATATTAAACTTGGAATACTTATAAGCATCCTTAGACAAAAATGCCCAAAGTAGCTGTCTGAATTGAGACATCTGGAAAATGAAGGCATTATGTGTTGACCTGGGATAATTTGCTATGATGCGGGTGATTTTCTATTCATTTTCTTCTGTACTTTTCAAAAGACTATTGTATTTAAAAACCAAATTGCTGGCACCATGCAATTTGGAAAAAAAAAAATACATCAAGTATACAAATTACTGGAGAAAAATGCTGCCTGTAGTTTCCAACCAAGTTGGATCCACAGAAAATGTCATGTCAAAATCCTGCAGGGTCATCCTTTTATACATTTGTGGATGAATTTATTACCTTAGTACCCAGACCACCCCCATTATAGAGCAAAAGCTGCCTGTGTAATGGAAGCTTATGCAAACATTGATTTCTTGTGGTTAACTTCCAGACGTCTTCAGATTATTCTTGTGCACTCTTGGAGCTTATCTCTTCACCCAGTAGCAGACAAGCGAGTTATTATAATATACAGCACGTGTGTGTCCATTTCCGTTGACACAATGCACGGGCTATCAGTCGCTATTAATTCCAGGAGGGTGAGGGCAGGGCAGAGGGCAGGCAAAGAGGAATCTCAACGAAACAGTAAAAAGAATATGCGCTGTCGGATCTCCTTTTGTCAAACAGTTCAGTTGTGCACCACTGATCTTTTAAAGTCTGTGTTTGCACTACCTTCAATTACTTGCTGAAAGCAGCCCAGATTGGCTCGTACATGTCATTGTTTGTATAGCACAGAAACATGAATTAAATCTGTCAGTCTTTTGATCTGCATGCCAAGTCAACAGTGTACTCATTGTAAGGATTTATCAAAAAAATAAAAAAATAAAAACCCTCTCTGTGTTCTGCCATGAAGAAAAGACGGAAAAATTTTTGCCCTTTCACCTATTTTTTTTTATCATTCTTCCTGTAATATTCTTTTTAAAAGTGACATTTATTTGTCAGTAGGGAAAAAAACCTTGTCAGATGCAGTTCTTAATTATAGATTTTGAGGTCTGTGGAGGCTGTGTTACCTCTTTCCATTCAATGCACAACCACACGAGTAATAGAGAAAGGTAAATAGTAACACAAGGAAAAAATACTGTTTTGCATTGGTCCTGGTACGGTGCACAATTCCTTCCCTTAGAACTTTTTTGTATGATGGAATATTCTGGAAGCAGACAGAATATGAAACAATCTTTTGGGAAGAAAATGGAGGAGACACTGAGCTCCATTCAAACTGAGGTTCAACATTTAAAAAAAAATTCTATTGGACACATTAAGTTGGCACTCTCCATTTTGTTTAGTCACCAAAAATAAACATCTTTTTCATATAAAATATTTCAAGAAAGAGTAAGATTCTTTCCAAATCATGTCTTTAAAATCAAAAAATTTGAAGATCAGTACTAAAATTCCGTGATTTTTTTATTTAGCTTATACCATGGTTAATAGGAATGGAAAGAAAAAATGTGCAAAAATTTTACATTTAATAGCCACAAATAATCAGAAAAAGATGGATGGCATTGATAGTCGAATAATCCCTAAACTTCAGTTTATTGACTGTTCTTTAGGTACCTAAAAGTAAAAGATTGATCCAATTTAGCCATTTGATGTGAAAAAGGATGGGGAATGGTTCAGAAGGAAGACAGCAAAACAGAGAAAGAATCTCAATAATTTATATCATCAAACCCCGAATAACAGAGTAGGAGGTAAACCAATCAGGTTCCAGCATGGAAAGGTAAGGAATTTATCTCTGGAGCTTTTGGCTTAACATTGTTAATGAAAGCTACATTTATTTTATTTTAGGAGCCTCAAAGAACTCCCCCATATGACCAGCAATTAATCCAAACCAATGATGTGCTGAAAAATCACTGTGACCATAATTGGGAGTCACTACAGGAAGTTACTTCTTTTAGACTGATATGGGAACAAAAATGCTACTGAATGTGTTGTCTTGGGTCTTTTTGTCTGGCTGACCTTACTGTAGATGAAAAATCGGTGACAGCTGTAGCTGTGAACAGCACAAAGCTCTCTCTCAGTATTCTGTATAACACACACACTCCAGCTCGCTTTGCTTTGTTTCCAGAGGCGTTTTATTCTCGAGTTTCAAAGCTGAGAGGCAAGAAAAAGTGCCAATTGGAAGTCAAAAACAAAACAGTGAGGAGATATACTTTAATAGATTCATCTGCATCGTTTTGTTAGCAATATGTGATTCAGACTTCCATTTTTCCATCACTTGAATGAAGTACATCTGAGTCACATAAAGACATGGTCTCTGAATAGTAAATTGTTATAGGAGGGTGAATAGTTCTGGGTTCCCAATTCCAGCAAATAAAGTTTGCAAGTAGCAATGGAAGAGTTGCAGGGTTTCTTGGAGCTGGTTCTAGTGCCAGCTTCCAATGTTTGATTATGTACATAAACCAAAGACTTCATTCCTCTAAAGTGGGGCAGAAATCCCGTGAGATCAGGCTTTGAAATATATTTCCAGTATTATTTCCTGCTCTCAAACAGGCCAGAAATACCATGTGAATGCATTCTATCCATCTTTGTATGTGTGTGTGTGTTTGTCTCTCTCTCTGTCTCTCTCATGCACATGCGTGTGTGTGTGTGTTTCCATTCACCAGTTCTGGCCAGAACTTAAAGCACCATAAATCTGAAAAATAGTCTTTGTGCTTTTGTCAGTCATCAAGGCCTCCTTTTGAACTTACTTGATAAACATCACATGTCTGAATTCCCTCATATAGGGACAGGAAGTATTGTAAGTATTGAGTCTGACTGAGATTTGGGGCATGTAATATTTTATGGTTAATAATGTATTGATGATTGTATTAATGGACAGTTTTTAGTGACTAAATACCAATGGGCAAAAGGTGCACTTTTTAAAAATATACCGGTCAACATACAATCAGGGAAGTTTGAGTCCAAAAATGAAGGTGATGCTATTTTCCATGTCTTGATGAAAGGCCCAAAACATGACAGATACTTTCATATAAGTAATGAAAAACCTGGCTTTTCATTAAGGCAGCAGCCACCATGTTTGTGGTGCTATTCTTTAAGCTTCATGGTCAGCATCGCAGTAGTTGATTTAGTAAATATCCAAGAAACTAATCAGCCAAGATTCTGGGGCATCTTACCGTAGCATCCCATACTGAAAGGCTTGTATGGATTGAGGCCCTATAGCTAAGTAGTTATAAACTTGGAATCTGGAGCCAGACAGACTGGAATTGAAGTCTCCATTCTGTCACTTACTGGCTGTGTGGCCTTGGGCAAATTGCTTTACTCTCTGAGCCTATGGACTCAACTGTTAGAAGTGGAAAATAAAAGGGCTTTACAAGTTTGTACAAGAGAGCTTTTGAGTTTGCTGGAAGGATTAAGAGAGAAAATGCCTATAAAGCACTGGCAGGTAGTGTGTGTCCAAATGTGGGCAACGACTGTTTATTATTGGTTTAAAGGTTTTATTAGATGTCAGTTGTCCACTGGGGAATGTGGTTCAAGGCTTTATCGCAGAGCAGTCCTTCACATCGAGTAAAACTTCCAGTGGTTTTTCAAGAGGGGACCCAAGCAGAGGGAGGCAGGAAGAGTAACCAGTGAGGAAGGAAGCAGAGGTGTGAGGGAAAGTTCTACTCATCAACCTCTATGACATTGACTTTGAACTTCTCTACCAAAGCATCAGAATTAAGCTTCAGCCATTGAATTCTACGTTATGAAAGGAAACATAGGAGTCTCCTAGACATTTTCCCAGCTGCCACTCCAGAGATACTGGGGATGACTGGTGGAATTCTTGTTGCTTAAGAAATATACAATGAGAGAAATATATAATGAGAGAACCACAGCTGGGCAAAGTTTCAGCTCCATAAAGATTATGCAGAGTGTATGTAGGATTGTACAAACGAAGTGAGCAGGGGGCAACTTCAAGACCCCTATTGGTAAGAATTCTAGGCTCTCCCTTTGAATGTCACAATAACACATCACACACACATGCACACACATTCACATTTGCACATGCACACACACCCCCAAACAAGCACAAATGTCCTTCAATTTCAGAAATGGTTCAAGCACAACCATTTAATTACTTAATAGAGAGCTTAAGACCTAAAGCTAAGGTTTGACCCCAAACTAATATTAGCACACAACCACTCTATCAGTAGTTAGCCCAGAAACACTTTATGATATAATATTTAATAGCTCACTAAATAGCTTTTAAGTGAAAATTATTATAATATCATCAGTGAATGTCAAGCCAGTAAATAGCAACAATTTTACACCTACTTGTTCAAGCCAAAAAAACAACAAAAAACTGATTTCCCCATCCCTTACCTCATCTATACTGTTGACAATCCTATTTTCTCTACTCCAAAATACATCCCAAATCTGACCACATGTCACCATCTCTATTCCTACCACCCTAGTCTGAGCATCTACTCCAACTTGGGTTCCCTGTTGCTTCTGTCAACCCTTTAGAGTCCATACTTTACACAACAGTCGAAGAAATTTGTTTAAATGTAAATCAGATCACATGATTCCCTGCTTAATTTTCTCTATGGTCTTCCCATTGCCCTGCTGCTGGGCTTTCCAAACTCACCTCTTACTCCTCTCCCCCCAGGACTTTGGACCTTTGAACAGGGCATTGCTTCCACCTTGGGTCCTTTGCACATTCTGTTCCCTCTGCCTGGAACACTTGCCTGCAGATTTTCCCATGGTGTCTTTTTGATATTATCTGAGTCTCATTTGAAATGACATTTCCTACACAGTTACCTCTCAAGAATTATCTCATCCCTATGTTACTGGCTTCACAATCCTCACTGCTGTTCGATAGGATCTTGGTCAATTCTTTGTCTACCCGCTTATTGTCTGCCTCCCTCAGTAAAGGGCAGGAACTTTGTCTTACCTGCTACTGAGAACACTGATGCATTGTTGCTGAATAAACATGGTGAGTGCTTACTACGGACAAACATGACCATAAGCTCTTTATATGCATTATCTTGTTTAGTACTTCTTCAAAGTTTTGAGGTGGGTACAATTAGCATCCCCATGTACACAGAAGGAATATGAGACTTAGGTTAAGTAACTTGCCCAATTAGACAGCAAGTGGATTTTAAAAAATCAAGTCATTGAGGCATAATTTATCTACAGTAAAATGCTCTCATTTTGTGGGTGAAGATTAATGACAAATGTATGCACCTGTGTCATCACCACCAAAATTAAGACACAGAATGTTTCCATCACCCCAAAGTGTTCTCTTGTGCCTTTTCCAAAGTAACCCTGAACTAACTCTGGCCCCTGGCAACCAATGATCTGCTGCCTATCACTAGAGATTAGATACAGTATGTACTCCCTTGTAGCAGCTGGATTTAAACCATACCATACCAAACCATTCCATAAATCTGTACTAGAAACCATACTCAGCTACTTTGTCACTAAAGCCATTCTAAAGTAACTATTGTCTTTACTGTATAGACAGGTGACATTCATAAGTTGAGATGAAATTGCTATACATTCCAAAATTTTTATAATAAAGGCTAATTATGCAAACATCTGTAAATTAGTAAAAATACACCAACCATCACTTACAGTGGTAAAAAAAATACACTCAAAAATGAGACAAACTAGATCTAAATTCTGGTTTTTCCCCTTACTAGGTTTTTCAAACACCAAGTCTGCTCAACTACATAAAAAAATACACATTTATTATAAACACATTGCAGAGACAGTAAAAAGATCATGTGATTAACGTAAAGCACAGATGTCTGCACGTACAGACCATTGATAACTATAGTGCACTACTATTCTTGGAATCCGAAGCTAAGGCCACACTGCCTTAAATTCTTTTCTAAGTATCACAATTATCTATTGAGACTCAGGCATCTCTGTGAAATAGATAAAGAAATTGCTACTCAAATTGTTCAGTTGGAGAAACCAAAGTAAAGAATAGTCAAAGTGCCTTGCACAGGCTGCAAACAGAGCTGTTGGCACAGCGAGGTCAAGAACTCAAGATTTTTCCAAAGAATCTCAAAATAATTCATGTACATTATTCATTGTCACTATAGCCCCGCTAAGCTGGTAGGAGGCAACTGCTGTCATTGCATTTGGAAAGTGAGGAATTTAAGACATGGGTGTGTTAAATGACCTATAAGAATTATTCATGTTAAACAATGACACAGTAAGGACTAAAACTTTAGCCTGTGGATTTGCCATTTTCTTAACACTGAGCTTGCCTAGCCCACAAACTTCAAAACTGGAGCTTTACAAAAATGAATTACTGATCAACGCACTCAAGAAAAATGAAGGGAATAAAGAGACAGAAGGGAAATGGAAAGAACTCTTAGGAAATTTGACTGAATAAAGATAAACACTGAAAATGGTAGAAGTTGTGAATATGGCCCATATGTTCTTCTGGAGCCTGAAATTACCAAGACAAATAGGTGGGAATATATGGCTGCTAGACAGACAATGTACCAGAAATACCCATTTAGGGATACAGTAATCAAAGTGTTATCAAGAAATGTGTCTTCAGGATCATGGAAAGAATATGTTATTCCGATGATGACTCAGAAATTTCAAAATTCTCGGTTTGTGTCTGCATAAAATGAGTTATTGGCTTGAACCAGAACAGAGAAGACAGACTTGCAATGCAGAAAAAAACTTTACTCCTTTTTAGCCAGCTCCTTGCAAAGGAATGTTATGATAATTGGTGAAGAAGCATTTTCTAAAATAAGAATATCTGTTTTGGGTACAGAATAATTTTTAATATTTCAGTGTTTTAAAAGCAGTAGTTTCCAGCACTGTTTAAAATTTAATAGAGTATGATGTTCCAGAATTCTATGCCCCTTTTCTGAAGACAGAGTGGAGAGGAGGGTTTGGCTGATATTAAGTCATGAGCTATATAAGGCATACCCCTTGAATACTTGCTGGCACTGACTTAATTCTACTCCCTACATGCTAACCTACTTTTTTTTTTTTTTTGCCCTTTAAGATATAGCAGAGTGGAGGCTATACCTTCATCTTTTTGATGGAAATAGAGAATTTCAGTTATGAGAGAGAGATACTTTCTGAGTATTTCTAAGGAGAGCTTATTCCCAGGAGGGCTTAATGAATACCACAGGTGCTCATATGTCAAGGACAATTTAAGAACAGTCCTGCCTAGAGGCAGAATGACAAATCTTAGTGGGAGGCATTTGAATTATGGAATTCAGAACATGCGATGACGCACTGTAGTTTACTTCAGTTCATTCCTACCCCTGACTCGTAAGTAATTAAAAGAGCAAAACAACATTCCATGTTTCTACACGCCTGGGATGTGTGGGCTGTATGTGTGTAAGTCCGTTGGAGAGAGAATGACTTCACTCCTTACTGAAGCAACCCTCTCAGTGTTTGAGCTCCAGAGTTCAATTTTCACAATTGGTATAAGACAGGGCATAAAGCTGGGAAAGACAGACACTCAGCAAAGCTGAAGCAGCAGCAAAAGTAATCACCAATGTCTCCTTGTGGGACCACAGCTCCCCTTCTTCCCCAGTGTGTGACTTTGTGATGTCCTTCACATATGCTCAGGTTTCCCAATCCTGACTACCATACCCACTGACCTCGTCTACACAATATGGCACCCTACCCAAGAGCCGTACACCATACACCAGAACTTTCCTAAGCTCTTGTCAAAATACTCAACTGGACCCTTTCTCACTCAAGACACAATGCCATGTGGTTGCAAATGGATCCAGTTTGGCCTGCATAGCATCTTTTCAGATGTGATTTAATGTCAATTATTAATAACAAAGAATGCTCACATATAAATCTGAATTTCTAGAACCAGAAGATCTGAAAATCCTGGGCTCACCCTCATGAACGATGACAATCTCCAGGGGTGCAGCCAGGCCTGCCCTCTGTGGACAGGTGGCGGCGTGCACATTGGGGTTTGCCAAGTTCCCAGAGGGCTCCCTCCATGTTTTTTCCTGTTCTCTGTGAGGAGGGGTATGCAGTTAGGGACTGTCAGTCACTGCCAGCATGTGGCCCATGAGAACAGAGTGGGTAGTTTTTCATTTGGAAGCACAGACGGGAGCTGGGCATGGGGGTGCGCGCCTGTAGTCCCAGCTACTTGGGAGGCTAATGTGAGAGGATCACTAGAGCCCAGGAGTTCGAAGTCAGCCTGCCGACACAGTGAGACCCCATCTCAAAAAAAGTTATCTAGAAGCACAGAAGGGAGTTGAGAGGCCTGAGTGAGGTGCCTGTGTGGCTACAAGGTTTGTCACTGTTGGTTGAACACTACAGGTACAACTAAGTGCCCACAGACTTGAATTCTCTTTTATTTGTTTTGTTACTTTATGTTAGAGAAAAAAACTAAATTCAAGCAGCAAAAGGCATACAAGGCCAAAACTGCTCAGAGCCCCGTCACCTAAACAAATCACAGTTGTCTTTTAACCGTGTTACCTTGAGACCTTGCCGACAGGAACATTTGGTGATTACCCATTTGCCGCAGCCGTGCTCCGGCATAGGTTCTGCTTCCATCACACCAGGAAACTACTGTTTTGCCCCTACCACTTTTTTTTTTTTCTTTTCTCCCTTCAGTACTCAAGGTAACCATAAAAACATATGAGGACATCTATAAACATGAATATAGGAGCATTTTGTTAGGAGAAAACGGGGTCGAGCTACAACATTTCTCTGCAGCCACGTGCTTTTCTCACATAACAATACAACATAGATAAGAGGAGGTTTATGTCACTTAAAAACCCTGTGACAAAGTTTCACAGAGTCCCAGGAAGCCACGTGCCTCTTCTTAAATTGTTCTTTCTCCTCCCATGTGACTGTGCCTAAGGGATGGACAGGCCCCTGAGGTGAGCAGACACACAGGACTTGGCTCTCCCCGGGTATGGCTCCCTGGGAAAGCCGTGCTACTAAAAGCCACACTATTAAAAATTCAGATGGACCTAAGTTTGAGTCCTTCCTCTGCCACTCACTGGCCTTGTCACCCTAGGGTGCAGTGTCATTTTATTCAGAAAGCTAGCTAAGAGCACACAATCACGACACAGCAGAGCAAGGGCTGCTCAAACTATGCATCCACCTTCAATTAATTTTCCCAGCATTTAGTCATGAGACACTCTGAAAATAAGCTAATATTTTAATTCTAGTGTGCACGTGAATGCATTGCATTATGTATTATTTTTATTTTGAATTATATATGGGGCGGGTACCATAACCTTTTTGGTGTTTCGCTGTTCTAAGGATCTTATGCCTTTTTTTTTTTTTCTCTAATGAAACAAAGTTGGGTTTTTTTTTGTTTTTTGGTTTTTTCGGGTTTTGTTTTGTTGTGTTTTTTCTTTAATCTAAAAGAAGCTAACAGCACTTGGGCTCACAGAGCTATTGTGAAGACTGCAGGAGACAAATACTTGAAAAGTGTTCTGCTCTGTCCAGGCGTAGTGAGCGTTCCGTGATAGTTCCCTTTAATGCAGTCTCTGCTTCTGCCCATTCTCCCAGTCACAGCCCTCAAGGTTTGGCCCCTGAAAGCACCTTCCTCAGTAAAGCTTTCCAAATCCCTCTCTTTCTTTCCTCCTCTTTAACTCCTTACCAGTTTTTAGGATTTTAGGATTTTTCCCACTTTCTGATAGCCTTATCTTCACTGCAAGTTTGAAAGCTCCTTGAAGGCAGGAATCAGATGGCTCTATCCCACAAAGTGCTGTCCCCCGAGGGTTCCTTGAATTGGAGACCCCTAACTTCTACTTGCTAAGCAAAGGGCACGGGACAAAAGAAAGAGAGGCCTCCAAGTCTAAATGTGGAACGCAGTTACTATCCTAAACGGTTGACTGTGCTGGCTCTCTTGCACTCCCCTTTTTCCCTTGGCTACCTCTTGTTCTTTTCCCTGCTGGAGGCAGCCTCTTTTTTTAGCCCAATGAAGTACAAGTGGTAAATACCTCATTAGCACCCTTTTTCTAGTGACTCAGAAGAGTAGGTGCCCTCAAGTGGCTCTTAAGAGGACAGGTACATCCAGCTATGGCCATGAGGCAGGAACCTGCACTCACTGATTCTGGTCTCTCCAGAATGTGCTAAAGCATCAGTCCCCAACCTTTTTGGCCCCAGGGACTGGTTTCATGGAAAATAATTTTTCCCCCAGACCCGGAGGGTTGGGGGTTTTGGGGCGAGGGATGGTTTCTGGATGATTCAAGCTCATTACATTTATTGTGAAGTCAAACCTCTCTGTTAATGACAGTCTGTATTTGCAGCTGCTCCCCAGCACTAGCATCACCGCCTCAGCTCCACCTCAGATCATCAGGCATTAGATTCTCATAAGGAGCGTGCAACCTAGATCCCTTGCATGTGCAGTTCACAGTAGGGTTCGGGCTCCTATGAGAATCTAATGCTGCCGTTGGTCTAACAGGAGGCAGAGCTTATGTGGTGATGAGAGTGATGGGGAGCACCTATAAATACAGTTGAAGCTTTGCTCACCCACCACTCAGCGGTCTAGGGCTTGGGGACTGCAGTGCTAAAGCCAAGAATATTGCCACTTTGCTCCTGTTCTGGCTCTTCCAAGAGCCTTCATTTGAGGTTTTACCTTGCTTTCAAGTTGTATAATCTAGCTTGCTTTTATTTTTCAAGGAGGCCAAAATATATTCTTTATGCACCGTTTAAAATAAAATACAGCCTTAAACATTCAACAGAGTATTTTTATAGCATTCTAGTTGCTCAAAATAAAATTAGATAGACATGCAATGATAAAAGATATTTTAAGGAAAAAAATTACTCATTGCCATAATCTGTCACCTAAATACTGACAATAAATGAGCTATAGCATCTTTTATCTAAAATTTCGGCTGTCTTTGTTTACTCGGTGACACAGGGCCCAAGACCTACATTATTACATTAAGTTTGCAAAGCTATCGAGATGCCCTTGAGTAAGATTCATCATCTTGTCCTAAATTCTCCACACGCTCCACTAAAAGCCTAGTGGCAGGCTGAAGGGATTGTCAGAAAGCATAAAAGACAAAATAAAAATTTTATGCTCTTTTAGGCAAGTGAAGATTTACCCTGTAGCAATTTCTGATATTAACTCATTAATCCTCACAACCTATCTAGACGATAGATTTCGGGAAGGAGCAGCCCTTGTCATCCTACTCGCCTTCAAAACCTGTACCAAAGAGAGAGCTGGCTCTCCCCATGGGCTTGCTCTGAGCATTGCCTCAGAGCCGAGAGGAGTGGGAGACAGGGACAGATTCAGAAGAATCTCTACAACTCTCCTCTCCACTTGTCATCAGGATGGGCAGTCATGCGGGGCCCGGCACTGGGTCTAACACTCCATGGTCGCCATCTTGAAATTCTTTATGAATGTTGTCCAAGGGGTCCTGCATTTTTATTTTTCACTGGGCCCCACAAAGTACAATGGCCAGTCTTGCTGTCATGCGTCCCAGGAGAAAAGACATTGGTGGTATAGCACATGGGCCAATGCATATTCTCTTGATGTCCACACTGATGCTAATAAAATAATAGTGAAGTCTATATGGTCTATCACCTCATTAGTACTCTAGTTTTTCTCTACTTGTACAAAATTGAATTGGTCTATATGCTTAGAATTTTATCTAAAACATAAGACTAGATATCAATTTTCCTTCTTGAATCTATGTGTGCCACATTTTCTTCATGTTTCCTAGATTTGAAGTACTGTTTAATTTATCTTATAGTGTGTTTAATTGTTGCCATATAATCCCATACCTTCTTTACATGTGGCATCTCAACAATGTGCAATTTCTAATAGCCAGCATGAAATCATAACTTAGAAAAACATTTCTGAGCTAATTACAGGGACAATCACAATAAATCCAAATATTTTCTGGGCCACAGTCCATATCTGAATCATAGTAAGTGTGAAAATGTTTACAAATCATTACAAATTTTCCACATAGTTTTACTCAGTGTCAGGACCAATCGTTCTTTTTTAGTCATTTGAGCCGATGTTTTAGAATTCTCCAGTGAGAACACCGATTTTAGAAAACACTCAGCTTATTAGCAATTATAAAAATCAAAAGACAGAAGTGAAAAAGCCCTTAAAATACAGAATGTAAGAAATATTCTTCAAGGAACTCTTTGAATACTCCCACAAACATAATATATTATTTATTTAAAAAAACATTTCACTGAAGTTATAAAGGTAAAACATTGAAGGGAACTGGCCAGGCACTTTAACTATTTTGCATATTCTAATGAATTCACATATTAAGAAAACCCTATTTAGAAGCCTAAAAATTATATAATAATGAAGTAACTTGTTTACGACAAAATAAAGGGGGAATTATTTTAATGAGAATTTGCTCATTGTTAATTTTTGTACCATTGGAATTGAGCTGCTACCTCTGCATAATTCTAAAACTTATTTTTCATTACTTTATAAAAGACTCATTATATCTACTATGCATAAGGCATTGGAATAATCCATTAATACTCCACGTTTCTTACTCTTTCATAGGTTCTTACTCCTATTAGATTAAACTACTAGAAATATACTTCAGGAAACACTGAACTCAGTTCTTTCAAATCCCTATATATATACCAGTAAGAAACCAGGTATTAAATTTTAAAATTCAAAGAAGGAGGACTTAGTTTTGCATTCTGATAAAAATGGTTTATATATGGTTGGGTCTAAAAATGAGCTGTAGGGAGTCTATGAACTCCCAAAATTGTATGTGAAATTTGGGGTGGAGGAACAGTTTTTTTGGGGGGGAGGGCGGGGAGTGAGCATTTGTATCTTTCATCTGACTCTCAAAAAGTCCATGATTCCAAGTACTAACAGACTGTCCAAAATACTGCATTCTTCTAGGGATGCAAACTATTTTTGATCAATAATTACTTTTCACCCACTGTAGTTTATATATGTGGCACGCTCCAATGACGAGTTTTGCTGTCTGACAGGCATGGATTCAAATCATTATCATGAGACCCTTTGGTGTACCCAAAAACTGTGAGGTCCAAAACAAGTCAAACTCCTTATTCTGAAAGTTCTCTGAGATTCTATGACTGCATCATTTTGCTGTGCTTGGTATCATTTGGTTCTGTGATTATTTGTTGTCCTGTGAGTGAGGTATATATTCTTCAAGGGGATTCAAATTACTCCGGAGCCATAATTATTTTTAGTCTACTGCAGCTTAGATAAATACTGTATCCTCAGACATTCATGAAATGGGAGCCATAAATGCTTAGAGGATGTTATAATTGAGAGCATGCATTTCCTTGATGGCAACAGAAAAGAATTTCCAACTTGACTAATATTTTGTTAAATAATATGTGGGAAAATAAGCAGGATTACATGTTGATAACACTGTAATTTGCTAAAAGTAGAAACTGTGTTTTTGGCCAAAATGATTCAAGTGAATTCATGCCAATCTCATTTATATCTTGCTTAATAAGACTTTTTTCTAAAGAAGAAAATTCAGTTACATGATAATAAAAAATAATGCCAGTAATTTATCTTTGGGTTCAAATACCACCCTCCTCATTCAGAATTCTGAAATGTGTTATATTTATTATAATTAATCTAGACCTCCTATAATAGAATACTCTTATATGTCCAATAATAGTAAACTCTTCCATGGTTTACTGCTTTGGGAAGAGATTGAGAAAATTTAGCAGAAAAAGATGTAATTCTTTAAATATCTCCATGCTGATATGCTTCTGTTCATAGTGATTATTTTAATATGTGCAAAACCAAAGAATTTGATGTTATACAAAATAAAGAGCTGTAGTGACATCTAACATTTGACCTCAAATTTGGGGCATACCTGTACCTTTGGGGAGAGGTAGTGGACATTTGACTTACCCATTATCCATTGTCTTTCTCTCTTAGCAAGCATACTCTAATTTCCTTTTGAGCATCCTCCCATCTTCAACACAGTATATTTAGCTCAGGAGAAGCTGACTCTGTACCCAACACTAGAAATGGATCCTGATGGGCCAATCAGCACATTCAATCTCTGCCATGATAACCAGAGCCTAGTGAGGGTCAATGAAACACAAGAAGATCTTTGCTGAAAGCTTCTGAAGAAATAAGTTTCTATACTCTTCTTTGAGAGCTACCAGAAGAGATTTTCTTTTTCCCTGCTTAATGTGAACTGGGAAGCATTTAGTTCCCAGAAACTGAGCCTTTCTTGGAGGAAGCAGACACTTTGACAAAGAGTAGAGTTAGAAAGAAAACAAGGTCTTTGGTAACACAGTTTAATTTCTGGATCAAATCTCCCTTAAACTCTGACCTACCTCTGACTCACCAGTAAGTCAATAAATTACCTTTTGGGTTGTTTTTCTTCTGCGTCATTCAAACAAGTTCACCACACGTAGGTCATGAAGTCTATAAATCTAGAAATACTACCAATACAGAACATGGTTGAACACATTCACAAAGTTTTTTTCTAAATACTGTCACTATCACTTTTTTAATAAGAAAACAATAAGAAATATTTTTAAAGATAGTAAGAAAGCTCTGGAATTTTTTCTCCAGACTCAATTGACCAATAAGTGTTTAGTGAATAAGGACAGAAATATTTACCAACTACTCACTGTGCTCACAATTATAAATAATATTTTACTAATGAAGAAATTGAGGCTTAGGTTCAGTAACTTGTCAGATGTCACCAAGTAAGTGCCAGGATCAGGACTTGAATCCATGCCTGTCAGACAGCAAAGCTCGTCCTTGGAGCCTACCACATATATAAACTACAGTGGGTGAAAAATAATTATTGATCAAAAATAGTTTGCATCCCTTTCAAAATAGATGCCTCACTCACAAGAAGAATAATCAAAGAACCAAATGAGACCAAAGCACAACAAAATGATGAAACACAGAATCTCAAGAGAACTTTCAGAATCTCATGCTCTCATGGAAGTGGCAGACTGGTACAAAGAACAGATGTGGCCTAGTTGCAAGAAGTTGGGTAATTCAGTTACCTTCTGGGCCTCAGACTCCTCCCCTGGCAAAAGCCCTGGTGAACCAAATAATTCTTTCATTTACTAATTTATTTTTTAACTGATAAATAAAAATTGTATATATTTATGGTATACAATGTGATGTTTTGAAATATATATATATGTTGTGGAATGGCTAAATCTAATTAATACATGCATTACCTCACATACTTATTTATTTGTGGTAAAAACATTGAAAAGCTACTCTCATTGCAATTTTCAAGTATAGAACACATTGTTATTAACTACAGATGCCATATTGTACAATAAATCTCTTGAATTTATTTCTCTTATCTAACTGAAATTTTGTATCTTTGACCTAATCCCTCACCTACCCCCCAACCACCATTCTACTCTCTATTTCTATGAGTTCAACTTTTTTAGATTCCACATATAAGTGAGATCATGTGGTATTTATCTTTCCATGCCTGGCTTATTTCATTTAACATAATGTCCTCCAGGCTCATCCATGTTGTCACAAATTACCTTCTTTTTTTAGATTTCCTTCTTTTTTAATGTTGAATAGTATCTCATTGCGGACATATACACCACATTTTCTTTATCCATTCATCCACTGGTGGACACTTAGGTTGATCACATGTCTTCATATCTTGGCGATTGTGAACAAAGCTGCAATGAACGTGGGAGTGCAGATACCTCTTTGCGATACTGATTTCATTTTCTTTGGATATGTATCCAGTAGTGGGATTGCTGGATCATATGGTAGTCCTATTTTTAATTTTTTGAGGAACCTCCATACTGTTTTCCATAATATCTGTACTAGGTTTACATTCCCACCAACAGTGTGCAAGGGGTCCCTCCACCACATCCTTATTTCTCATCTTTTCGATCATAGCCATTCCAACAGGTGTGAGGTAATATCTCATTGTTGTTTTAATTGGACTAAAACATGATGGTTGGTAATGGTGAGCATTAGAACTGAACAATTCTTAACTTCCCTTCCAGCTCTTAAAGTCTGGTAAGCCTCGTTAGAGGAAGATTTCACAGGAACCCCATGTGAAGTTACATTTATAGTCTTTGAATATGAAACTAAAATCATCATTTTGAGTAATAAGTAGATATCCCTTTTGTAACTTTATTTAAAAAGATTCTGAACCATGGTTAGACAATTTGCAACCCCAAATAAGTTTGTCCATGAAATAATACACTGGGAAAAATAAGATCCTGTTCCAAGAAATGTGGCTGATGTTTCTCCACGCATGTAACACTGTTTGGTCTAGCTCTGACTTTTCTGATCAATTACTGGCTGATTCTGCTATATTACATTATGTATATCTTGAAAATATGTTATTTCTAACACTGGGAATTTGCTTGCCAATAACTTCATGATTTTGAATTTCCAGTAGGAAAATCAGGAAAATGATGATTATTCATTGTTGAATCTTAATATTCTAGTCTTAACACAACTGTTCTCCAAATAGACTAAGCAACTCTAGGTCAAATTCAGATATGAAAGACAAATGTTACCCTGATTGATTGCTGCCAAAGGATCAGTGTTGGACAAATGTGTCACACAGTTCCTCTGACAATGATATTTTAGATGAACGGCTAATATCAAGTCACTGAATTAAGATTGATTTAATGTTTTCAATCATAATAATATTCCATCTTCTTTAGACACCCCCCAGCTTGCATATAAACCAGTAAATGCATTCTGTCTACACCTTCCACCACCACTCCCCCCAAACTCTAGCACCCGCCCCTATGGCCCCTCAAAATTACTAATGGAGAATTATTCCACAAAATCTTTTTAGAGGAACATGGACTTTTAGAAGGAGGAAAAAAAAATCACAAAATATTTTGCAACATTACACAGAATGATCCAATATGACAAATCACCATATAACTATTAATGTCAATAAAATTTTGCCACAGAACAATAAGTACACTAAGTCTGCAGATGACTAGAAGCCATATGAACAATTTCAGGTCTCTTGGGTCATTTCTAGTGAACAGAAAAAGTCTTTGATTAAACGGACCTCTGGCCATGTAAAATCTGATATGTGACTTTATAAGTTACATTCTGGGAACGTTGGGATAATTGAGACTTTTAGCCCTATTCTTATCAATTTAATGAACTGTGTAATTTGAAAATGACCAAGGACCTCTAAGATCTCTGGTAATTAATAAATATGATATAATTCCTCCCTAAATTTGTCCCACAGAGTACCATATAACACAGGATTTCTTGAGATAGTTAATAATAAAAAATGGGCTAACATGAGTAGCATTCAAATATTTATTAAAATAATATCCAGAAAGCCAAGTACGCTGTATTGTATGTAGCTTCCACCATTAATATATTAAATGACAGGTGCCAGCTAATTATTTACACAGCAAATGATAGATCCCCCAAAGGCCTGGAAGAGTTAATGCAATCACCTAATTTACACTAAGGTAAGACTGACCATAATGAGAGCCCAGTTATTTAGCATTCACTCATTGATGAGAGAGTCACTTGTTATTAGTTCTAAAACAACTAAATATATTAGTCCTTATTTCCTTGCACTTTCTGGGAATATACTTATTGAATAAAATACCCATTGGGCAATACTCTTGTGTTGACTTGCACCACTATCCCATAAAAATTTTCTTTTCTACCCAGATTGTTCCTCTCTACCAAACACATTTTACCTTTTTCCATCATTCACTATATTTACATACTATCCCCTCACCTGGAACTGTATCTTCCCAACCTCGTCCCATGGGACTCAACCTTTAAACCCACCTCCGATATTTTCACCATCATTTTCCCAACCAAAGGATGTCTGTCTTTTAACCTCAGGGATCAACACCTTCATGATCCTCCCCAGCCACAGACAGTTTTGAATGTGCCTCCACATGCACTGTGGAGCCTGTTTGATTTGGTTCCGTAACATGCATTGCCTGGACACCTCACCTGACACTCTCTTTCATTCTCACTGATCTATGTATGGGGTCCTCCCCACAACTAGTTCATAAGCAGCTTGGAGACAGAAACCATGCTGTGCTTCTCTTGGCATCCCCCACAGTAGTTAAAACAATTTCTAACAATCTAGGCCCACGGTCTAAATACTAGTAGGCTGACTTAGAGAGGCAGTGCCTTCTTTTTTCTAATTAATGCTGAATTTCCAATTGATTCACTAGATGCTGTACATACCACTACATCTTTGCATTCATTCTGCCATATCACACATTGTTTTCAAGTTATTTAGGGAGTCAGGAGGTGACACTGAGTAGACAGCTCTTTTAAGTTTGGCTAGGAAGGAAAGAATAAACCTAAGTCTACTGTTTAAAGAGAACGCTGGATCAAGAAAGCATTATATTTTATGGATGGGGGTTGGAAGGAAACTTGAGAACGTTTATAGGTTGCACAGAAGAGGGTAGTGGAGCAGGAGAGACAGATACAACACTAGTTGAGATTCTAATGCGTAAAGTCTAGGGAGCAGTGAGAGAGAATGGGACCAGGGGGACGAGTTTTATAAACTTAAAAAAAAATACACATTTGTGTGCTGGGGAAAAAATGGAGCACATCCAAATTTTCAACCAAAGCAGTTTAGGTGAATGCCCATTTGGAACTGAATATATGATGTGAACATGGTTGACAGCCAGCATCACTGCTGGGTATGTAGTGTGTGTTGAGTGCTCACCATCTCCCAGGCACTGTACCAAAGTGCTCTTACATACATTATCTCATTCAATTACCACCTTAGCAATTTAGCATGCTAACACCATGAAGTTATTAAAAGCAGCCTTAAAAAAAACTTCCACTACAAGAGCTTATCAAAAGGGTTATTTTGCTTTTTAACTCAGTTGTAGCAGAATGTCCTGGTGCCATTTACAAGAATTGAAGAGATGTATTTACATAGTGACTGCCTACAGAATAACTCCCTCCACGGAAGTTCCCATGAGGCAGTTACAGTGCTCTTCTGGAGTTGTAATAAAGCAAATGATTCAGTAAGTTCAATCCTTCTATTGTGTGATTAACAAAGACACACAACATTACACAGATCACCAAACTGCAGTGTGCTCAGAGCAAAGCACCACTCAACCTCAGCCTGAGCACGAGGGACTGCATATATGTACCACTGGCGGGAGCAAAACCAGCCTTTCAGGTGAAAATGCCTAATTGGAGCAGAGTCCAGAAACAGCGTTTTGTAGTTGCTGCTCTTTTGTTTTGTTTGTTTACTACTTTTTCCTTTACTGCACAGGTACACCAAGTGCCATTTTCAGTCTTTTTTTTTTTTCTTAAACAAGGTGTACATTTCCCAGGTGTCTCTTTTATATTTTTCCGCAATATCATTGAGAAATACTCTCCACAAATATAAGAACTACCTGGATACCTTTCATTGATGAGTCTTCATCATCATAAGTATTTGTATTCTGAAATCATACATCAAAAAATATTTAACAATCATTGGGATCATTAGGATGAGTTCATATGTGGAAATTCAGAAAAGCAGAAAAAGTTAAAAAAAATCTATGGAATATTTCATAGTGTACAGAAAGGACTAGAAACAAATTAAATTAAATTGTATAAGACAGCCTAAAACCAAGAAACCTGGCCAGAGAAACACAGTTGCTTCATCAAAATCACTTTCCTCATCTACATCAATGTCCAGGAAAATACTCTGTACTCTCCCAGATTTATAAATAACAAACCCTAAACCCAGGAGGCAGTCTCACCTCACATCTCAGACCCCAGTTCACTAATCCAAGCCCCAGCATTCTTGAAACAGAGAGACTCAGCAAGACAGAGAATAAAATATTAGTCTCAACAATACCTATAGCATTCCAAAATCCAAAAGAAAAAAAATTACATTGTGATGGGCCTGACAGGAAAAGAATATATGCATATTTATTTATTGCTTTAACTCATACAGTAGAAAGATTATATTACATCCAGATTTTATTATCCTATTCAACACACATAGATTATTGAGGTACTATATCTACCTCGTATCAATAAATAACATTAAATGAAGTAGGACTGATTCATGAGCGGCATAAATTTTTTCTGTATTAGTACTTTCCATGGACATTGCTGCTTTAGTGTTCTCTCTCTGATACCAACACACACACCACAATCATAACCATAAACTAAATGACTACATACTCAGAATAGATGGCTGTTAGAAAATACTCACACTAATTGATAATGACATCATGCTGGTAGGCACATTACAATGTAAATGAGGCTTCCAGACTCATTTATGGCTCTTTTATTCAAAGTTTAGTACTTATTGCTTCTTTTTCATGGTTTAGAAGGTTCTTCTTAAGGCTGTGGGATTACTTATTTCTGCTGATTTTGCCCCTTGGAATTGGACCAAGAGTACCAATTTCTAACTGTATTTTAAAACAGATGCTTACCAGCAATGAAGTAGAATTGAAATGTATAATGGAAACACATAAGTGAAAGAAAACAAGAGAAAACTGATTAACAGTTAATCCACGTAGCCATTTGCTTTATGAAAAATTGAATTATTCTTTGCATCAAAATATAATATCACTTTTCCATGCTTTTGTCTGAGTGTGTATGAAGAGAAAGCATCTAAATGAACATATTTTGAAATTACTGAAATATTTTGAAAAGTGGCTTAAAATCCATCTGACACATCTATAAGCTTAAGTGACTTCTCACTTAAAGATCTGTAACCAGCTCCATTAACCCCTATATGTTTTTTTATAATCCTCTCCCTTAACTAACTACTTGACCCTTTGAGTTGTTTCCCAGAAGTGACGGACTCAAACTCCTGGCCTCAAGTGATCCTCCTGCTTGGGCCTCCCAAAGTGCTAGGATTACAGGTGTGAAATGATGGATTTCCTATAAGGCAAAGAAGTTGAGATTCTGAAGGCCCCAGGGCAGACTTTCTGACCCCAGAACTCACCAATCCCCCTGCACCTCCCCCAAGGCACGTGACCAGCCTCTCCTTAAAAAGTCCATGATCTCCATTAGTTGGGGAGGCAGATTTGAGGCAGCTTCTCACATTCTCCCGGCAAGACATCTGTTGTATTAAAAATTCCTTTCTTCCTTGGCAATCCTTATTGTCTCAAGAATTGGATCTTTGTGCGATGAGTAGCTCAACCTAGATGGAAACCCCCTTGTGGTTTCAACAACAGATCTAAGAATACAATGTAGAACTCTGAACTTCTCCTGAAGTGTTTGTAAAACTAAGCCAGATTTAGCAAAAACCCAGAAAGAAAACAATGCTCGATGCCATGCCCAAGTTTTCTTTGGTTCATATTTGTGATGATTCACAGCAAGACCACATGGTTTCCCCATGTCTCAACTCCTTCTTTTTCTAAGAACTCCTGTTTCTAGAAGCCTCCATAATTCTCTTCAACATTAGAGAGCATAGAGGAAAATTAGAGAAATGCAGAGTTGGGATCTTGATGGGGATGTGGGAAATATTTTTTTCTTTTTATTTATAAGTAAAGTTGCAGAAAGCTAATCAATCACTCATTTGGTAGTATTAATAAATTCTTAAGTGCAAAAGGGCTTACTTTTGCTGAGTTTAACCCACTTACAAGATTTCTCTATGTTAAAATAGTTATGCATTTCACATATACATCATCGTATGTAACACATTGCCTGGGCATTGTTCATCTATAACACTACTTATGATGAAGGAGGGAGGGAACTGCACGTGTTCTCAATCTCTAAGAGCTGAATAAGTTTTCTTAAAAATTTAATATAAGCTCTACCAAAGTGAAGGAGGAAAAAAACAATTCATTACCAAAAATAAATTACTGAGATGTAAAATTGGGATTGGAAATGATGGAAACATTAAGAGAAGTAGACTGTGATGATCTCACCAAATGATATCACTGTAGTCATTTTTCAGTGCAGTAGTAATTTGGCAGAGGAATGGTCTGACAGTAGCTTTACATTTTGCTTAGCTGAGAGCTTCCCTTGTAGCATAATACATCATGGAATTGAAAGCATTCAGCTTTGTTTTGCAATTCACAATTCAGCCCAGGTGGGCCACTATTACACAATAACTATGCAGCTGTTAGTATCATTGCCTAAATTGCCCTTCCTTTTTAAAATTTACAGTATAATCTGCTCAACCAATAGATACTAATGTCCAAAAACTCAGCTCTTATTTACCATTTACTCCTTGTAAAGGTCTAAAATAACTAACAAATCATTCTCAAAGGAATTCCAATTATGCTGCTTGTTCCCTTAAAGAGTATAAAGGAGTAAAATGTCAGCATTGTGTGTAAGAAATAAAGTACTCACAACACCTGCTAACAATACATACTGTATAAAGCACTTAGCCTATAATGCATTTCTGGAAATCATTTCAGAAATTTACCAACATAATTTTTGGCCTATCTTCCCACCATTGTAAAGACCCTACCATATGCTACAATTTTTATCTGAATTGCCTGATTCTCTATTCTTGATGTTAACGGGATGGGGAGGGGGAGAAGCTTACAGATACATAGATTTTTGTCAGAGTTAATGCTCATAAAAATTAATAGCTTCTGCTAAAACTTTCTGATCCCATTGAAATCATTCATTTATTTAACTGATAGTGTTTGTCTTCATCCAAGAGCTGTTGAGCACATTCAAAGAGCTTTGTTCAGTCTGACAAATGATAAGTAGAACATGTGTTTACTTATTTGTTTTCAAGGCTTTGAAAACATTTTTTTTTATGTTCTAAGCGCTTTCAAAGAGAATAATAAATCAAACAAATTAGTGGACTGAGAACAGAAAGATCAAACCCAGGTGCAATCTACACTTTGTTAATAGTTAGTAGTTAAAATAACAAAGAATTATATTCTATATATTTTACAGATGAGACTAACTATAGATTAAAAAGGTCCTTACCCAATATATTTTCTTATAATCAGGCCCTTTGGCAACTTATGGGGTTTTTCAGCAGGGAAACATTTTTTTCATCAAATTTCCACAATAACATGTTTAAAATTAGTTCAGAAATATGCAAACTTACTTATCCTATCACCCCCCCATACAAGCATCTTCATTGTTCACACTGTGTGCATTTAACACCTACTTTCTGACTACAGTGATGTTTCCCTGTGCCATGGGTATTTCTACATGACAAAATTTTACTAACAAGCATGTGAATATACCTGACACAGCTTTACGACTCTAATGTCTATGAGTAATTTCTCAGTATGTGTTATTAAAAAGTTATCTGATTTCTGATTCTGTTGTTTTCTGCTTCTCTGAAATAGCTTTTATTCATTAATTATTTATTTGATTTATATGAAATGTGTTCACTGCCCAAGGACTTCTGGGCTTTGCATAAAATTTAAACTAAATCCAGCAGCTAAAATCCCTCTTAAATTATAATGAAATTACCAAGTTAATGGAGTGGTGTAATCAAATCAAAGTTAATAAATATGGTGTGGCCTTAATAGATGCCATAAGAACAAATGTCAATAGATATTGACAATTTGCCATGTGAAAGCATGACATTTGTTATGTTTATACTCAAGTTGTCTTGTGTTTATTATTTTAATGGTCTAGTACTGAGTACATTGGAACCACAGTACTGGGTCTTATGGAAATAAAAGAAATAAACAATCTTCTGCTTTCCAAAAGTAAGTTATCCAGAATTTTAAAAAAAGAATAGCACACATTAAAGTTCACCAGAGGGATTAGTCCATCAAAACGCACACACTCCCACTAACACACAGTGTGAAAAATGTGCCTTTAAAGGTTGGTAGAAAAACAGGAATCTAGAGGAGAGGTTTTTAAGTTATAAATATACTGGATGGTGGTTCTTACACCTCTTTGTGTCTTTTATTCTTCAGTGGGGAAAATAAACTCACAGGAGTCTGTTTTTTGCAGGTAAGCACATAATCCTTTGAAGCACACATGGCTCTTAACTTCTTCTAGAAGCTCCTTATAAACATCTGCTTGCACAGCACAGACTGTATTTCAAATTCTGTATTCAAGAATGAAAGTGCTCCCAAAACTGACTGTAGAGCATACTGAACCCTTTTACTAAAACATGCTTTATTTACCCTGTTCTGCCCTGATCCCTAAACTACTTCCCAAATAGATGAAGGGACGTGACAAGTGCACACACAACTGGTGACATCATCTTTTGGATCTTACTGTTCATAAGCTTCTTGTTTATGTATTCAAAGAAACAATGATAAACTGCCTGAAAACAGAGATGCATTTTTTTTTACTTTGATTAGAAAAATTAAAAATCACATTATTGATTAACTATTTTCATTAAGAACACTGAAATGCTTTTAGTGACTAAAGCATTAGTCACTAAAGTTTTTGGTGACTAAGCCAATGCTTTGAAAACAGGATTTGAGCAATGGAAACAAAATGTTTTTCAAGGGAAGATATAACAAATTTTTCATAAAAAATCACAGTTAATAAGTTGCTCTAGGAGGTTTGAGCATAATTGGTTTCTGGACAATTGAACTTTTTTAAATGTTTTCTTTTTGTTTTTTTTGTAAAGGACTATAGTGGATAGTGGTTGAAATGGAGTGCTAAATAAATTATACTATTCTCTCTATTTTTGTGTAAGTTTGAAAATATCTATTAAAAAGTAAAAAATTATATTTCATATTTATTACAGAAAATTTTCAAAGTACAAATAAGCAAAAAAAATTGCCCAAAGACACTTAATATTTTAGTCAACATTCCTTTAGTTCTTTCGTTAAATAAATATATATTACTATAATTTATACAGATAGATACATAAATGAGTATTATGCTGTGTATATCTTACTTTGTACTGTCCTCTCAATTTATCATGAACAATTTCTCTAACGTGATACCACAACTACATTCCACCTAGATAAGAAAGTGAACTTTAGTTGTAGGTCTGCAAGTGAGTTGAGAGGAGAGAGGTAAAATTATGGAGGGTCTGCGGACCCAGCAGTGGCAGCCTTAAACTCAAGTGAATTTTCCTTCATCCTCACCACCCCAGAAAGAACTCTCATTCAAGTTCAGCCACCTGAAGTCTATGACTGAGTAATGAAATTGTGATGGCTTTCATACCATTCAACTTCCATTAATGGTACCATTATATAGATTAAAATAAGTGAAAGAAAACATAAATTATTTTGGTCATTGAGCTATTTATGTTCACTAAAGGAACAATATTCCCCAGTGTCATTTAAAGCAACTATGGGCACAATCTATGCTATGTTCTATTTCCTTATGTGCAATAGACCCTCCTTATTCATGGTTGATATGTTCCAAGACCCCAGTGCATGCCTGAAACCAAGAGTAGTACTGACCCCTACATATACTGCTTTTTCGTACACATACATACCTATGATGAAGTTTAATTTATAAATTAGGCACAGTATGGGAGTAACAATAATGAATAATAAAATAAAACAATCATAAAAATATACTGTAATACAAGTTATGTGAATGTGCGCATGTGCTCTCCTGCTCTCTCTCTTTCTCTCTCCCCCTAAATATCATATCGTACTTTCTTGTGGGTATAAAAAGCGAAACCGTGTATGATGGGGGACTTCTGTAGTTGCCATTTTAGAAATTCATGTTCATGTTTTTATCACTGGATTTCAACCTATGATCCTCCCTTGCTAATTGTTTTAAAATTAAGGTCCAATAAATAAAAGCATTATATTACTTATATAAATGTATTTTCCATGTTCTATTTAACATGTATTTATTATAACTATAAACATATTTACTTATTATAACATATATTTGTTTATAACTACAAAAATTAGCATAATGAGACTCCTCCAGCCACGTCAGTCTCAACGTCAAACTAATTTCAATATTCGGACTTGGTTTCATAGTATTAAAACAAACAAACAAAAAAAAACCACTTGATCTACGTAAGTAAATGCAAATGGTAGTTAAGAAAAAGAAAAACACAACTTTATCTGGTAGTCTCACGATACTCTTCAATTAGGTAATTCAGAGCTTAAAATAAAATCAAGGCTTAGTCACTAAGTACACCCCAGCTTTTTTCAAATGTAAGTCAGGCAAAAAGCACCTAAACCTAACAAACAGTACTAGAACCACCTTTAATATGGCCTTGTATAAACATGTTATGGGTTCTCTTGTTAATGAGTTGTTGGTTCCACTCTGATGCAAAAATGTAACCAGCAGACATACCTAATTCTACTCTGTACTTGAACTGTTCAATTTTATGTGAACAGGTATGCTAAGGCCTGAATTTTTTTTACATTATGAAAAATTAAAACATTCCTAGCCAATGAAACATTTATATACTGTTCAAATGCACAAAGATGGAAAAAAAGTTTCACATCTGCACAAAGTACCTAACACACAGTTTAACAGATTAAGGATCTCTAATATATTAATATTTGGATTATAGTATATTTGAGTACTTGCTTTTGAGTATTCTATTATATGAATAATAACAGATGCTTTAAAAAACTAAAAGCCCAGACTTCACTATACAATTCATCCATGTAAATAAAAACCACCTATACCCTTAAATCTATTGAAATTTAAAAAAAAAAACTTGAATCAAATCAAATTTCCATGGATCTGTAATACAGTTTGTATTTGCAAATACAAATACAGTTCGTAAACTACTGCTTTGAGACACAGTACAATATGGTGTAACTTGGGCTCTCAATCAGATAGACCTAAGTTTAAATTCTATCATTTCCACTAAATAGCTCTGTAATACTGAGTAGATAATTAACTCCTTTAAGCCTCAGTGACCACATCTGTTGTAAGGTTTAAGGAATAAATGCACCAAAAGCATTTACCCAGAATGCTGGTTATGATAATGGTGACGTTATGCTTTGCTCAATTGCCATCTTTTCTCCAAGGCCTACCCTGAATATCCTATTTAAAGCTGTAACATGCCCAGATCCCCCCAACCCCACGTTTCTGATCCTCTTCAATGTGCTTTACTTTTTTCCATAGCACTTAACACTTTCTAAACAAACTATTAACTGTTAGCCAGTAGAATATGATTTCCAGTTTTAAAAAAAGTCACATACACCATCAGGCTCTTTGTAGATCTTAACTTCTCAGACTGACATAGACATAAAGTCTTCCAAAACAATAATTAGTGAGTTCTCATACCTTAAAATAGAATCTAGGTTTATTAACTCACTAGAATGGAATTTCTGAGAAGACAGAGAGAGTTTTTGTCTCTTTTGTTGACCAAATGATTAGAACAGTGCCTGACACACAGTAGCCCTAGTACACATATTCAGTGATTTTAGACAGCCTTAAATGGTGGAGAAAATTTCTTTTAGTCCATTTTCTGTTCCTAATACTCAGTGCAATGGTATGATTAAGCACTTATCACTAGCAGTGGAGTTAGAAGCAAGGCCTTAATATGGAGTCTGTCTCTTCATATATGGATACAACCCAAGACAGATTCACTGGTACCCCTCCATGGTTTAGAGTTCCAATAGGGAAGAAAGGGACAGCTACTTAGGCAAAGGGAGAAGTCAACGTTTACTGCATCTCATCTAGCACACACTGCTGCCAGAGAATAGGTAGACTTGTTCCAACAGTTTCTGTGTCCACAAGAAAAATAAGCCATTCCTTGTCCAGTGAAGATGGGAACAGCAATTCTCCCAATGGGTTCCAGAGGATTCAACAGCAATATGAAATCAGAAGCATATCCTGCCCTGTTGTCTTAAGGTCTCCTTGGCCCCTGGATCTGTGACCACTGGGATCTACCACTTATGGAGTCCAGCTAGTAGTCCAACTCTTCTTGAGCATGGCTAAAATTTGATGAGAAGGCTGCCACATCAAGAATGGTCAGGCATTCAGGAGTGGGATGTCCAGGCAAGAGTAACCCACAGATCCTTTAATAATCTACAGTTTAAATATATCTCCACTACCTAATACAGCCGCTGAATGGCAATCAGGTGGCATCAGTCAACTTCATATCTATGGCCATGGCATCGATTATTTTAAGAGACTCTAATGATCAAAAGAAAAAAATAGTCTCATTTCAGAGTGTCATTTGTTTCAAGGATGCAGGTCCCAAAGATGGCGTTGTCCTGGTGACTCTCCTACTAATTACAAGGGTCATTCCAGAGCAAAGCAGGACCTACAGGAACACTGTGGCCTAATCTCATATGACCTCACTCCTAATGACAGGAGGGTGATCTAATGTTACAGTGGTTTCAACTTGGTTTTTCTAGTTGACTTTATTTTGTCTCTCCAAAGTCCAAATGTCACTTCATTTCTACCATTCACTTCTTCTCCCCTTCTTTTTTCCCCCCAATTTTCTACTTTTGTTTCTCTGTGCAAACATTCCAAGTTTATATGCCTTTTAGCACAAGGAACTGTTTAAAAATTTTCTCAGAAGAATCATCAATGTTACATAAAAATAAAGTCACTTTTCCCAGAGTTTCTTAGCTGGTCAAAAATCTCACTTGCCAAGGTTCACTATGCTGCCTAGCACCAAAGTTATGTCTACCTGGACACTGGTGGCCATGAGGTGGCTCCATAATGAGCATGATGGGACTCCTGTCAAAACAACAGGCTGGAAACCAACCATTAAACACTGATAGGCTATGACATCAAGTCTGAGATATATCACATATAATATTCTCATGCTCTTTACAGACCTAGCCTCCCAGCTCACATAGAAAATCAGCCTGTGCCCCTCAAAAATTAATGACTTCTATTATTATAAAATAAAATAGAAAATGACATAGTAAATCCTGAGATAGTTTGTTGCACTCTTCTGATTGCTTCATGACGACATCATGAATTTCTGCAGTGTAGATGTTTCACTCAGCTCTGAGGCACACAAAAATGCATTTCATATGAAAAGGAGGCACCTGGGCCTTTTGGTGATGTAGCAAAATAATATTTAAATTTTGCCATCTAGTGTACTAGAACCAAAAATAACCAGAGCTGCAAGAGTATTTTCTATTGATGAATTTACATCCTGCTCTACCTATTTACTGGAGGCTTTCCAAAGCACTGTAACAGATGCCATGGAGGCTAGAAGAAATCATAGCAGTAGCTTCTGACACTAGTAAGTGGAATACAGCTCTCTCTAAGGTGAGGTCTTAGAAGACACCTAAAAAGACCTGCTGTTTCGAAAATATAAGCCCTACAATTTAGCAATCCTCTATTAAAGTCTCCTTCATTTGAACTGCAAAAGAATTTTCCATCTTCTAGAGTCTAAAATACAAATACCTCCTGGTAGGTGCTAAGCCATATCATCTCATGTTCTAGTCATTACTATATACCTTGGTTGATAACCGGCCACGAGTAAAGTACTCAACCAGGTAGCAATTATTGAGAAGGGAGGGGACGAGAGGAGAGGCATTTAGTGGGGAGATAGAGAGACTCCAGAGATAGATTTCATCTACCCAGCCAGGCTCTGGAGTGCACCACACAGCTGAGGGGGTGTGACATAGCTGGGTAGCGTGAGCGTGGGCTGTGGAATCATAGGAACTAGTTCACACCTGCTCTTGCCTGCTAGATTCTTAGCCACAAGACATTATTAGGTCAGTTACCTTGGCCCTCTGAACCTCACTGTTCCTAGAAAACAAAAATAATACTTCTTGGTGTAATTCTGATGATTAAATGAAATAATGTATGTTATTTCACTTTCCTGAAATCGTAAACATGCGTATACATGAGAAATGTTTAATAACAGTAATACTGTGTATTTACCGAGAGGATGTCTCAGCAATGAATGCTTTGGGAAATTATATTGTAATAGAACTTTCAGAGATGAAGCTTCCTTAGAGATTGTCTAGTGGCTTTCAAACTTTTTAAAACTCAAATCCTTCCTTCTAACAAAATGTACAAGAAACATATGTAAAACAGATAAAATTAGAATTGTTGTATTTCAAGGTGGGGGAGGTGGTGCTGAGAGATAGAGGAGAGAAAAGGGTGATAGTTGCTCAGTCGAGGTACTTTCCAGAATCTCCCCACAGAGGATTCTTAAAAAAATGTCTTTAAAGAGGAATGGAATTGCCTTCCATTAATTAAGTGGCACCCAGTGACTTTTAGGCAGTTTTAGAAGAAAAAAAAAATCAATGAAACTATTTTATCATCCATGTTTCACAAATTTAAAGTGTAGAATGAATTTTTATTTTTTTGAAAAATTCTTTATGACTAGCTTAATTTCTCTGTTTAAAGATTCTGCTCTGTGCTTTAGGAATTTGGATCAGTCTGCCTGGGCTACCATTCTGGAAATAGGGTGTAGTGTTTTCTCAGGTGAAGTATTTTCACATAATATATATGACATTGCTTAGGTTTGTTAGCTTGTTTTTTTGCATTAAATTACCAGTTCACAAATATGGATCAATGACTTAAAAGTGGTTTGCTGAAGCATGAAAAGAATGATGAAAGTACTCACGTAAATACTACAATGAAGAACGATTTGTAGATGGAAATAATTAACAAGACTTGAGTGCAAATATAGATTATAAATCTAAATGTGCTGGGACAAGTGAATCTGTGAACAACATGCATTCTCACCAGCAGCTGCCCCTGCCAGATGTGTTCCTTGTAGTTGCCAGACAAATTCACAACATCCCATAATATGGCATGGAGTTTGATTAGGAAAGGTCAAAGCTCCAAAGCCATGATCAGCAAGAAGAGGAAGGCACTGTTCCTTTCCCCACACTCCCGATCATCCGTGGAGAGGCATGCCAGGGCCCAGGATCTGCTCTTTTGCCTTTTTATAAGGAGAGTTCTAAAGAAGTCAACAGGGGAACTTGGCATTGGAAAGTTAGGATTTGGGGAACCAGCAATCTACACAAGTTGTCTGGGACAGCCAGCTGCCCAGGACATGGATAGCACAGGTCCCATGGGTAGTTACGGTACCCCCCTCTGCCACCAGTCCTCAGGGTAGTTGAGCTTGGGTGCAGCCCCCCAGCTAGAGAACAGGGTGGGCTGGTGTGCAGCCCTACCTATATAATTATTCAGGAAATCCACAATGAGTACCCAGGGTCACTTACAGACAACACTGCTCATTGCGCAACAATTAAGTGGTGAGCAATAACAACAGTGTTGAACAAGCCAGGCATAGTCTTTCTTGTTTTGGAATTTGGCTGGGTATGCATGGCTCACACCTATAATCCCAGCCCTTTGGGAGGCCAAGGTGGAGTATCATCTGAGCCCAGGAGTTCAAGACCAGCCTGGGCAACATAGAGAGAGCCCCCTCATCTCTAAAAAAAATTAAAAAAATAAAAAATTAGCTGGACATGGTGTCATGCACTTGTAGTCCCAGCTACTCAGGAGGCTGAGCCAGGATGATCACTTGAACTCAGGAGTTCAATGTTGCAGTGAGCTATGATCAGGCTCCTGCACTCCAGCCTGGATGACAAAGCAAGACTTTGTCTCTAAAAGATAAAAATGAGAAGAAGTTTTGGAGTTCATTTTTGCAGGTATCAGTCAAAGTTCTAGCAGGAAACAGATGGCACAAATGTGGTATCTGTGGAAAACTTAGTAAAGGAGCTATTTACAAATATGTGGGCAGCCATAAGGGAAATCAACAAGGGGTGTGATGCACCCCAGGGCTAGCAACAAGAGGGAGCCAGTCCCACCCTGAGGCCTGAAGTCACAAGGGGAGAGAGAGTTACTAAAGCCCAGAGAGAGCTGTATCTGTGCAGGGGCCTTGGGACAGGCTATGGCCTTCAAGGCCTTTGGTTTTTGTATCCAGCTACTCCTATCCTGTAATCCTGCAGGGAGGGACCTGGGAGAATAAATACCCTGACCTCACTCTTCCATCCTCCAACTTCCTGCAGATGCTCCCATTGATGTGTCGGAGGCAAGGAACGTGACAAACCCAGCTATTGGAGACCATAAAGGTTAGCCTTCCAGGGTATGAGACCAAGTGGGGAAGGGTAGAGAGTAGAGATGAGAGGCAAATGGACAATGTCCAGGCACCAAGAAAGACAGGAACCAGTGGCAGCCCTTGAGAGGACAGCTTTAGCAGAGCAAAGGAGGTAAGAGACTGATTGCAGGGCATGGAGTGGGTGAGCAGAGATGATAAGTGAGAGACTACTTTTTCAATAAGCTGATCAGGAAGGAAAGGAACCAGTTACAAAACAATCTTAAAGAGGTCTCTGGAGTAGCAAATGATAGTATTTTCTGCTTTGGAAAAAAGACTTAGACTTTTTATCTGAAGAGTAGACAGTGGCCTCCACTGTCATGGGAGTGACTGGAGAAAGAGTGACTAACAGATGGACTCAAGATGGGAGAGGATATAATTTTGAAGACAGGCAGTAGTAGCACATAAATCATGTCAAAATCGTACCAACTGTTTATTGGAAATTGTAAACTGAAATAAAATCTTAACCCCCCACCACTAGCTGACTGAATGGACCTCCTCTTGGCCAAGGGAACCCAGAAATACCCTAAAGCTGAGTTGCTGGCCATGAGAAGGGAGGTCAGACGTGCCTCGTCATGTCCCCCTCCCTTCTTGGAGATATCCTTTGTAAATCATCAACAGGCCTAAGGCTATACAAGACAAAGCTTAAACCACACCTGCAGATCATTCATTTACTTAATAGATCACTTGCATCTGAATGCATGTCCAGTATATGTCCAATATCTTGTCTCTGATTAACAGACTTCCTTATCTTAAGATACTCCAAGCCTTGAGACAAACCTTCATTGCTTTAATCAATTACAAATCAAAGAATCTTTAAGCCCACCTATAACCTGTAATGCCCCACTTCAAGATGTCCTTCCTTTTCGGGCCAAACCAATGTATGCTTCCATATATTGATTTGTGAATTTATGTGTAATTCCTTTCTCCCTGAAATGTATAAAACCAAACTGTAACCCAACCACGGTAAGACCACCTGTGCAAGGCTTCTTGGGCGTGGCTCTCCAGACCATGGACACACATTTCCAGCTCAGAATAAACCTCTTTAAATTATTTACAGAGTTTGGGTTCTTTTCCATTGACAAAATCATTACCCCGCCCCACCCTATAATAATTAGTCACTCTTAGAATGTATACAACTACCGTAGGTTTACTATATCATCTCCTAAGTATGTTTTATTAAGGAAAGACTTTACAATGTTCTCACATATGACTTCAGCAGATTTCTGACTTGACATAAGACGAACAGATTTGAGTATTAGGTAAAGGTTAAGAAAACTTTAAATACCTTTCAAAATTGATTAACTATTGGAGTACTTTCTTTGCTAGAAATTAAATAGGTAACAAAGAGTGAAGGCAATTACTTACAAATTAAATTGCTTCTTATATTTTTTCATTCTACATCTAACAGTTTTAATATATTTCAAGGCTAAGACAATGTGCTGTCTAAATTCCATTTGTAAAATTATGAGGTCTCTCACTACCACTTAAAGGGCATATTGGAATTTTTCCAGACTGCCTGATAGTCTTAAGATTATCACAGGTGTCACTTCATAGATTGAAGACCTCAGCAATCACAGCGTTTGAACTCCTAACATGTCATTAATCTTATTAGTGACATTATTTCATTTATTGTTGAAGAAACTCATTCATAATTAAAATGAACCAGTGACATAGGAACCATCAAGAGAGGAGTAATATTTGGAGTAGAAATATTTACTCACCCTAAGAAGACAGCAAAACTCTCACTGTCGGTATTCATTGCCAAAAATTGCCACACCAGACCATTAATATCTATCATAAAATTATCTGGCCCTTTCCTACCTGTTTCTCTGGTATTTAAAAGTATGCTTTATTTTAAGCATCTAATACTTGAATTATGAAAATGCTCCTCTTCAAGAAAATTTGATTCCATTCATAAAATGTTGTGCTCCGCACAGGTTTATGGGTCTGCAGATTGAAGAACTTTCATTCGAAAGCAACCAATTCCAGTGATCAAATAATATCAAGCTACCCCACATTTCACTGTGATGTGGTAAAAAGTCACAGGCCTTTAAAAAAAATAACTGTTAACTACAAGACCCATGTGCTTCCTTTTCTCTTCCAGCTCTAAAACAATAAACTAAGATAACAAATGGAATTTCGCAGGCTTTGGTTAGTAGCTTTTATCTTCAAAAGAGACTGAGAAGGAAGACAGGAAGACTTAACTGACCTTTCCATGTAAGAAAATGTGTCACCTACTGAGATTTGTCTTCCTTGTTGGCACCTGCCTACAAAAGAAATGGGAGGCTAAAATCAGCTTCAACTTGTGCAAATTAAAAGTAACCTTCAGGCTAATGGGTTTTCAACACTACTCCTTACTGAGCAAAAAATTTGTGTTCCATAAAATTAAATTACCTCCTCAAAACAGACTTCTCTAATAAATTATAACATTAAATATATTGAAATAAAATTGAAATTCCTGCAAAACAATTTCCCGCCCCCTGAGGTAGCCCCCCTGTTACTGTTAGAATTGATTCCATCTTTGATGAAGTTCTCCATCTAGTTCTGGGGTCCAAAACCAAAAAGGGGCATAGAAAACCTAAAAACTGTCCAAGAAAATGGCAGAAAAAGGCCAGAAAAGTATATCAGATCTTTGTGGAAACTTAGAACTACCATTTGGAGAAATAAATGCTTTAGAAGTTTACTGAACACAAAATTTAAAGAATGTGGAAGCGTTCTTACCTCACAAAAGGTGACTAGCTATTTTCAATTTCTTTGGAGTAGTGATCAGAAGGAAGCAAAGAAAACATTAAGCATTGCAATGAGTTTCCAAGGTGATGGCTCTTGTATTAACTCTGGCAATACTAAAAATTGACTATATTTTCACTAATTAAAGAAGTTCTAATATGGTCCTTTTAAAATGGGGTTTAGAGTCATAAATGTATTATTGCATTGCATACTTTGTACTAAGAGCTAAACTAGTTCTTTTGGGGTGAAAATATCAGGAATGGGATCCATACAACCCACTTGAAATCATGAGCCATACATATACAAAACTAGAGACAACTCATACATGTGGTTGACAGTACAATTATATGCATAATTTAAACTATAATGCAATTATCATGAGGATATACAGAGCTAAGGTGCTACATTTGGTCTGAGACAATGGGTTAAATAATATAAAGGAGAAGTACATGATGAAATATTATCCTGGCAGCTGTGTACGGGATGGACTAAGTCAGGACAAGCATAATGCTAACATTATCTAACACTTACAGACCATACTAGGTGGACAGGATTGATGTAAACATGCCCATATATATTAACTTGTTAAATCCTCACAGTTATGCTTTGAGGCCCATACTGTTATTATCTCATTTAACAGATGGGGAAACGGAAGCACTTAAAAATGCATGATTTTTGTAGTAAGCACTTTGCATAGCAACCTCCATGCAGGTAAATACAAGCAAAATACATTTCATTTTCAAAGCAGGAGCTAAAAATCCAGCGAAGTGAAGAATACTCATGCTGCCACTAAATATATCTTAAGTGTTTTCAAATATTTTTATTACAGAAAATTTCAAACATATACAAAAGATTAAGAATAGTATACACTGTCCTTTCACCTACCCAAGCTTGATTCACCTACTACACCTCCACTCATTTCCCGCCCCCAGCCCCCATTATTTTGGAGTAAATCTCAGACTTTATATCATTTCATCCACCTCTAAATCCTTCGGTATCTCTAAAAGATAAGGGCATCTATTTCCCTTCCAAGCATGACCACAATACCATCACAACACCGTAAAATTAACTATAATTGCTGAATATGAAATATCAATGGTCAAAGTTCCAGTAATATGTCTCACTTTAATATTTATTGAGAACTTGCATTGCGCTAGCATTAGGCACTTTCACATACACCAGTTCATTTAAAGTGCTATTTACATTGCTCTTCTCGCCCTCGTACTAAAAGGAAGGACTCTGCCTCTACCAGATGATTCAGAGCCTCCTCAGCGGTCTCCCTCCGGGTCCCCAGCCCCTTCCCAGGCGGGCGGGGGCTGCGGGCCGGGAGCCGTTTCCGTTGGGATCTGTTCCCTGCCCGGGACGCCGGCCCCACCCTGGTTGCCTAGGCGACGAGGGGCCGCGTCTCTCGGCAAGATCACGGCGATGTCGCAGGCGACGACTCCCGGGGGGACGACCCCTGCAGGAAGCACGCCCGAGTCGGAGGTACGCCGCCCCCTTCCCATCCCGGTCCGGGTCCCCGCGACCACCGAGCTCCCATCCCACCGCCCGCGGGGTCGGCAGGCAAGGCCGAGGCCGAGGCCGGTCCCCGGGGAGGCGCCCCACACCGGGCCGGCGGCTGAGCAGCCGGACTGGCGGCGGGCCTGGGAGCCGGCCCCGGGTGGCGCGGGGACCCCAAGAGCGGCGCGGGGATCCCGGACACCCGCCCTGCCGGCCGCTCCCTAGCTCGCCCCGGCGCGCCGCGCATCGTGCAGCGCCTGTAAATTGTATAAATTCTTCCCCTAGCGGGTCCATGCCCAGACAACCTCACAACCACGCGCGTCTACCTTAATTTCTTTTTATTTAAAAATGAAAATAAGTGATCCCAGATTGTAAAACAGGCAGTCCCTTTTTCAAATTACTACTAATTCTGCAAGGATCACAGTTGCGATTGCTCAAAAGGTGTCATGGAATAGTTACTGTTTATTGGTAGTGGACTGATTAATATTAGAAGGCCAGGGTTGGTGTTATTTTGCCATTTTTTCTAAATAAATAAATATATGATAGGAGACAGGACAAAAGACAGCGGGACAGCGGCTATAAAATTAGGCTTTTGGTTAGGGCTTTAGTCGCTTAACCTTGTCTTTAGGAGGATCATTTAACCTTGAACCCCCAGGGCCTTCTGTGTAGCAAAAAGTTGTCCTTAGGCCCCACCAGACAGCAACTCAATGATAAATGGGTTTTAGAAAACTTTACTTATAAACTTAACATCCTCAGATTTCAGTTAAAAACACATCTGCCGTGCCAGATAGTACAAAAAAGCATCTTTAAATCTTCACACAGAGTTTATCATATTGTTCCTAGAAGTCTTTTCCTTCAGTTTTTTTAAGGTTCTGAAGGTGAATAATAATGTGTTAATTAACATTGCTTTGCTCAACTTTCTTATTAGTATAAACATTCTTTGTGCAGAAGATGAGTATTAGCTGCAGTTTTATAAATGAGGAAACCCAGAAAGCCAATAATTCCATCTTGTGCAGACATAAGCAAACGTCCCCCTCCAGATCCTTCCCAATCAATACTAAATGCAGACCGCTAAGGCATGCCAATTCTCGTTTGTGCCTTTTGAAATTAGTATACATTAAAAGCACATTTTAATGTGATAAACTGGTTACTATGCCAGTTACTCCCTTGTGGTCTCTAATGTAAGTAATACAATTTCAAAAGTAACACAGGAAATTTTCCAATTAAATGTGTTATTTAAATATATACAAAACCTTAGAAGACACAATTGTCAGTGTATATATACTTATACTTACCCACGTAGATAATGTTCTTTCTAAGACTCTGGTCGTTTGGGGTCTTAGCGAATCTGAAAAAAAAAAAAAAAAAGTTATTATTTTAAAGATGTAAAGACATTCCATACTTCAGGAAAAAAAATCACTTTTTACAATGGTTAAGTCAGATGAATGAGCTAGTTGAATACCTAAGATGATTATCTACCCTCTTAGGACTGTCAGTTTGCACAGTTGTTAACTTGGAGGAGCAAGTATTCCCCATGGCATACAATTCAGGCTATGCTCAGTCTCTTAGTAAGAGGCTAAAGAAATCAAACTGTAACTTGGACTCCCTTAGCAGTGCTCATTTACTGATAACTGGTTAATAGCTGCATGGTGGAAATTTCATTTTCTGTTCTAATGAAAACAGAATTCCTGTAGTTCATGGGGAAGACAATTGATCCATAGAGCTGTGTCATTCATTAGAATGACAAGTCCTGCCTTCCACACGTTGGTGCTGACTAGGATTTTCAGACATTAGATGGAAAAGATGGCAAGAGTCTCTAGCAGTTTGTTCCCAAGGCTGCCGCTTTTTAGGTAGATACTGAAAACTTCTCAAATCAGATTCTTTTGATTTGAGTTGATCACCCAAGAGCTAATCCCTCATGGTGTCATTTCTAATAAATTCTGTATCCAAATTGACTTAGCCAGTAGACCATGTAGTCAACTGAGCCAAGCAGTAGTGAAACATTTTTTTTCTTGCCAAGTCTATCAGAAATAAAGCATAAGCTTCCAACAGTCTGATGTTTCCCATTTGTTGTTTGTGGCCAATACCTAGAATAAAAACAATTATCCCAATAACATAGTAAGCACTCAATAAATTATGATAACTAATTAAAATCACCCGTGGTCTGAAATATACCAAGAAAGGTATTATTGTAGACTAAAATCTAAAATCTATTTCATAAGATACTGTAAACAAGGAGGCATGAGATGCAGATCAAGGGAAATAATTTTTTCTGTGATACTGCATAAGTCCTGCGTGCCAGCTTTTTAAATTCAGCATCCCGGGTTCTTTAGTAGTATTGGAGTAAATGCCTCCCTTTGAATGGCAACACTAAACTTTCAGCAGATATCTGTATGAATGCATAAGAACAGAGAAGAATGACAAAAATCTGAAAATAAATGTTTGCTATCTCTAAGTTAACAGTGTGAATTGAACATATTGTGATCACATAGTGTGTAGATCAACCTATGCAGGTTATGGGGACAAGGCAAAAAAGGCACTTAAAATATTGCAGAGAAGACAGTACTAATGGACTTCAAAATGTTAGCATACAGTAGTAGTATTTATCAGACACTTAGAACCTCTGGTAAACACCGGCTGTAAATGCCGGCTGTAGGCATGGAGATATTGACAAACACTTAGGCTTGTCTTTCTTCTTACTGTTGGTCTTTGGGTTTACTGTCTTATTTAAAAAGTCCTGCTCTTGCTCTCCCATCTGTCCTTCTCCTCAGGTGGCACAAATAATCGTCAATTGTTTTCTAATATTTAAAGTTTTGTTTTACTAAAGTTAGATCTTTAACAAGACTAGACTTGATTTTTGATAGAAATATTTTGTATATTTTGAAATGAGGATCTAATTTTATTATCTTCTAGAGGTGAATCACCAATTATGTAAGCTTCGTTTACTAAATAAACTAACATATCTCTTCACACTGAGAACGAATTGACTTGTTATCACATTATGCATATACTTGAGTGGGCATAGAATGGACAAAATAGAGCAAGAGAAAAGAGAATCCCAAAATTTAAATAGATGTAAAAGTTTTTATTTCTAAAATTTTATATATGTATACATACATACATATTTTTATTTATATATATACACACACTAAAATTTTGGATCCTCTATTCTTTTTCACTGACTAGTTCATCCATTGTTGTATCAATATCATACCATTTTATATTCAGCTTTTAATATCTAATTTGGAAAGTTCTCTCTCATTATTTTTCTTTTTTGCAATGCATGTATTCTTCCATAAGAACTTAATTATTTTGTAAAGTTCTATAATAATCTTATTGGGATTTGAGATTGTCATTGCATTACATTTATAATGTGGGAGGGATTTAAATATTTTGAAATTGAAGGGTTTTAATAAATCTCTTTTATCAAGTCTTGTTTTTAAACTTTTGATAGTTTTATAATGTCTTTAGGTACTATACCTTTCTTATTATATTTATAACCAGTATAATTTAATCAAGTTTTTGCCATTTTCATTTCTAATTACTTTGTTGTATAGAGAAAAACAATTGGCTTTTATGTATTTTGTCATATATTAATAGAACCATCTTACTAATTTTTTTATTATACAATGTTAGTACAATGTCAACTTTCTTAGTTATGCCACCATGTAATCTTCAAAGATTTTTAAATTTCCTCATTTGTAATATTTAAGCTACAAATTTAGTTTTCTTATTGTATTATATTAGAACCTCTACGGTGTGTTGAATTACAGTAATGTTACTAGCCAGGATCTCTTTTTAGTTCCTGATTTTCATGAGAATGACTTTAGTATTTCACCATTCAATATACTTGCTGTTGATTTTGACAAAAAGTCAAGTTAATTTTCTTTCTTATGCCTGGTCAATTTGAATAACTTACATTTTCCTAGGAAATCACCCTTTCCTTGGAATTTTCTAATGTAACACCAATTCAATGTGGCATATATTTATTTTCTTTTTTAAATCATATTTGAAAATATTTGCCTATTCATCATTTTAAAGATCCAGCTCTTGCTTTTATTTATTCTTCTTTCATTTATTTATATTTTATTTTTTTTAATATTGGCTTCGTAGCTCCATAGCAAAACTATAGTAAGGCAAATGAGGCATTCTCCTTGGGTACAGAATTTAAGGGTATGCCAAAAAAAACTCAGTAATCAAGATAAATTATATTTTAATGCAATACTGTAAAAAAATCAAAATAATGCAAAAAATCCATGATGGATTCAAATTTTAAATAAAGGCCAGATCTGTATTATGGATTTTTCCTTTTGCCTTAGGCTCCAATATGGCCAAACACAGCACTGCTCCTTAGTTCATTTATTTTCAGGCTTGAACATATCTTTCAAAGGCTGGAATTTAGTAATCTTGGTGAAATCTATTATCTCCCTTTTAATGAACGTTTATTAAGAATCTTTTTTATATAAAACACTACTAGTGATTAATACAAAGATGTCTCTGAAAGCTTACATTCTAGAAAAAAAACACACAAATGTGGAAAGTTTAGGTGACATTAGAAGGAAAAAAAATCAGAAAAAAGATTATCTGTGAAATAGTATCAGCCTTACAATTTTATTGCACTTGGAATAACTGCTAAAATCCACCAGGTGGTGGAGTAAAATGAGTTAACAGTGCCATTTAGCTTACATATTTTCCTAGTTGGAGATGTAATTTTACAGAGAGAGCCAGGATTATAAATCCACATTTTTCAGCCTATTTATGAATTTTCTATTGTATCTTTAATTTTTACAGATTGGAATGTATGTGTTGAAAAATTTAAGATTTTTAGCTATCTAATATCCTTTCTAGTGCAAGGCGGTATATAAACAAACAAAAAAGGAGTCTAGTTTAAAATAGGTCTACGAATACAATTTAAAACAAAAGAGAAAACCCAGAGGCAAACTCTCCTAAAAGATGATTATCATAAGGCTGCAAGTTTTAGAAAAAAATGAGGCACTAATATTAGGCAGCTTAACTAGAATCATTATTGTCCAAAAGATTATGATTATTGTATTCTCTTTCATATAGTTCTTGTGCGACCTGCTTTTCTTCTATCCAGAGATTTTTCAGATCAAAGAAATTGATCTGAATGTCTATATAATTCACTTTTCATGTGTATCTTTATTCATTATTAATAATGACAGCAATCTTGTGTGTATTAAAACACATAAAAATGATTTTTAATATTAAATCAAATTTAGGTTCAGTTGTCTTGCCTTAAGTCATAAAATTAATCAGTAGTCAAACCGTCATGAGATCCTGGGTTCCTAAGTCCTGCTTTTCATCGTGCTTTGCTATCTAACAATGTCATCATATGATGAAGATGAATTCAGACAGTCCGTTAGCAACCTATGTTGACATATCAAGATCTTCAGAATTCTAAAAAGAAGTGAAAGATTGAATGACTGTCCCTGAGGAATTTGCAATCTAATGGGATTGATAGTGTAGGAATAATTATACTTCACTGCTAATAAATATATATATATATAATGAAGAAACATTTAAACAAATATATAGCCATATATCATAGACCAAAATACTATCCTATATATAATCTGAGTGAATTTAATTCATTTGTAAAGTCTCTGAGTGCCTACTAGATACAAGGTATTAATATTATATTAGGTACTAAAATATTTTTTTCTTAATGAGTATATAATCTAGTAATATGACCTAGTTTAGATTAATTTGCTAGCTTACAAAAAGAAAGCTAATAATGTAGCATATTTTATTTCCAAACTAGATTTTTAAGTAAAAATATAATATGGTAACCTAATATTAAATTACAAAAACTAAGACAGTTACCATTATCATGAATAAGTGTTAGCTTTGAGATTTTAATGCCTTGAAAAAGAGTAAGAATTTAGTATGTGGTCTGTTAAACTACAGCAAAGCATTTCCTTGCTGCTCTTAATTATTGGAGCTCATTCACATGGAAGACTCCGTAACTATTTGTCAAACTGAAAAACATTTACCCTCTTCCCCCTCCACCCCCCTGCCAGAATCTCACAATTTTGGATTTTTGTGTAGCTGCTGCTGTCTTACCTCTGTTTCTTAGTCTCTTTTTCCATCTCCCATTCACAGCTCTCCTCTTCATGCTCTGGCTTTGCGCAGTCTCATACATTCTCACACTTTCAGTTGACTCCTAAACCAGTAGCTTTAAACTTGACCTTTCTGACTCTAGCATTTCTAATTAACCTCTAAACATTTCTTCTTTGCTGTAAGTATTCTATCTTAAACTCAACCACTGAAATCAAACTTATCTTGCCTTTTTAAAACTGGCATCATCTTCCAATACTCCTATTTCTATTAGCATAACAAGGGTGCCATGTACAGTTGTGCAGGTTGTACTCTGAAAAAAGCACTTGGCTGAGGGGTGAGTAGGAGCTTAAATTATACTCTATTCACATGGGATGCACTTGGGTGCAGGGCTTTATATCAGCCTTAGGAAAGGCTTTTTAGCACTTCCTCCACCCAAAGAGGATGTCTTTGGTTCACACAAAGGTGACATATGTGTTGTTGGAGGCCCTAAGTATTACCACCGTTTTCTCTAAGTCAACTAATGCAGAAACTCAGACTCCCTGTGTTTTTCTTCTTTTAGTTCCCCATAATATGATTGCATTTGTCCCTGTCTTTTCATCCATACTGCCAGGAGGCCAGAGCAGCTCCTACACTGTTTAAATGACTTCTTCATTCAACTCTTCCTCTGTGTTCTTGCTCTGCTCCTGTCTTCCCTTCCCTTTGCACAGTTTCCCTTTTCCCTTAAAGCACAGTTATATTTTGTTGTTTCACTATTCAGAACCTTCACAGATTCCCTATTGCCTGGGTTGTTAAGAACAACCTCCTCAGCCCATCATTCTTCAACCAGCCAAGGGCTAAAATATTTATGGTCCTTTGAACAGTATCTTACACCTTGTAAGCCCTCAGTAAATATTTAATATTTGTTGAATCATTAAATTTAAGATTGTCCACAATGCATTCCCAATGCCCACTTCCCACCCAAGGCCAACCAACTAGTCCTAGCACATAAGGTAGGCACCACTGAGAACTGCTGGATGTTTATAGAACCAATTCCTAACTATCCTGTCTTCATAACCCTGGTGTTGCTGATGCATTCACCTGGGGCATTATCCACGCCCAACCCCATGAAGTCCATCCCAGGAGCTCCTCTCTATCGCCTTACCCTGTCCTGTCCCTGTACTTGTCCCTTCTCTTAGACTAAATGCCGCATTTATATGGTTCATTTGTTCTTTTCTTGTTTTAGAGTCATCCTTGGTTTGTTCCTCTTGCTAGATATTAAGCTTCTTGAGGTTAGCAAGTCTTTCTTGTTTGTCTTTGCCTCCTCTGGAGCCCCAAGTTCAGTAGGGAATATACTGATATTCAGTAAATATTGGTTGAATTCAAGACCATCATCAAGTTTTACATATACTTAAAAGACAGATTGACTTTGACTTTTCAGAATAGAGATACCGTTACATAAATATGAAAAAGAAAAATGATTGTCTCGGACATTGCTGTTTTTAAATTATTTTCCTGACAATAACTAGACTATAAGAAGAACAAATTTTGATATCATTGGATTTAATATGTAAAACATGTGATTTAAATAACTTATTCTGCTTTTTTTTTTTTTTGGCTAGGGGAATGCTGAATTGCAGATTCTGTCTCCAGATTTTCTTTCAGTTGCCCAAATCACTGCTTTGTTAACAGAGGATGTAGATGGAGTTCAAGAGTAAGCACTTCAATATTACAATCAAATATAGAATAGTTCTAGTTCTGCATCTCTAAATGATTATATTTTTATATATTTAAAGGTTTTGGCAAAATATTTATTAAATTGTGCACTAAAATATATCTAGACTCTGAACACAAATATTCTCAAATAATTGACTTTTTATACTGCTTGACAGTCTTCTTTATGGGAGAAATACATTGCAAATCAGCTTGTTAATATTAACGAAGAGTAGGGATTTATTGTTAAAAGTAAACTCTAGCACATGCCATCTTCTACTTTTCTCTTTTATTCGTAAAACTGTCAATGTGTAGAAGAATCTAAAGGACCCTCTGCCTCTTATCATGGAGTAACTTGTGTTTTCTTTAAAAATAATACACTGCTGGGGGTGCTGATTCACGCCTATAATTATAGCACTTTGGGAGGCCGAGGCAGCAGGATGACTTGAGGCCAGGAGTTCAAGACCAGCCTGAGCAAGAGCAACACCCTGTCTCTACAAAAAATAGAAAAATTAGGTGGATGTGGTGGCATGTGCTTGTAGTCTCAGCTACTCAGGAGGCTGAGCCAGGAGGATCGCTTGAGCCTAGGAGTTTGAGGTTGCTGTGAGCTACAATGACACCACTGCCCTCTAGCCTGGGTGACAGCACAAGAGCCTATCTCAAAAAAAAATAAATAAATAAATAAAACAATCAATATATTTTATTATTTTGGAAAGCCTCAATATTTGCCATCTACCTGTGATTTTTTTTCACTTTATTTTTTATTGAGGTAAAACATATATATATATGTATACACACAGACATACACACATAAAATTTACCATCCTTACCGTTTTAAGTGTCTATTTCAGTGGCAATAAATACATTTATTTTCTTTTTTATTCTTCAGTCCCCCTGCTCTTCCCTCCCATTCCTGGACTGTAGTAACTTCCAATCTGCTCTTTATCTTCATGGGATCCACTTTTTTAGCTCCCACATATGAGTGAGAACATGCAGTATTTGTCTGTGTTTGGCTTTTTTCATTTAACATAATGGCCTCCAGTTCTATCCCTGTTGCTACAAATGACAAGATTTCATTCTTTATTATGGCCAAGTAATATCCATTGTGCATATGTACCACATTTATGTTATCCATTCATCCATTGATAGACACTTATGGTTGATTCTATATCTTGGCTATTGTGAATAGTGCCGCAATAAACATGGGAGTGCAGATACCTCTTTGATATATTGATTTCCTTTCTTTTGGCTGTGTACCCAGTAATGAAATTGCTGGATCATATGGCAGTTCTAATTTTAGTTTTTGAGGAACTTCCATACTGTTCTCCATAGTGACTTTACTAATTTACATTCCTACCAGCAGTGCATGATGGTTCCCCTTTCTTCACATCCTCACCGTCATCTGTTATTACCTGTCATTTTAATATAAGACATTTTAACTGAGGTAAGATGGTGTCTCATCATGGTTTTGATTTGCATTTCTCTGATGATTAGTGATATTGAGCATTTTTTTATATACCTGTTGGCCATATGTATGTCTTCTTTTGAGAAATGTCTGTTCAGATCTTTTGCTCATCTTTTAATTGGCATATTTGGGGATTTTTTTGCTGTTGAGTTGTTTGAGCTCTTTATATATTCTGGTTATTAATCCCTTGTCAGATGGAGAGTTTGCAAATATTTTGTCCCATTCTGTGAGTTGTCTCTTTCCTTTGTTGATTGTTTCCTTTGTTTCTGAGCTTGATATAATCCCAATTGCCTATTTTTGCTTTGGTTGCCTGTGTTTTTGAGGTCTTACAAAAAATTCTTTGCCCAGACCAATGTCCTTGGGCATTTCCCCCAGTGTTTTTATCCAGTAGTTTCATAGTTTTAGGTCTTAGATTTAAGTCTTTAATCATTTTTTTATTTGATTTTTGTGTATGGTGGAAGATACGAATCTAGTTTTCCCAGCACCATTTATTGAAAGACTCTCCTTTACCCGTTGTTTGTTCATGTCACCTTTGTCGAAGATGAATTGGTCATAATAAATGCATGGATTTATTTCTGGGTTCATTATTCTGTTCCATTGGTCTATGTGTCTATTTTTATGCCAGTACCATGCTGTTTGGTTACTGTAGCTTTGTAGTAAATCTGGAAGTCAGGTAGTGTGATGCCTCCAGCTATATTATTTTTGCTCAAGATTGCTTTAGCTATTTGGGGTCTTTTGTGATTTCTTATAAATATTAGGAATTTTTTTTCTATTTCTGTGAAGAACATCACTGGTATTTTCATAGAGATTGCATTGAATTTTTAAATTGCTTTGGGTAGTATTATCTTTTTTTTTCATTTTATTTCAGCATATTATGGGGGTACAAATGTTTAGGTTACCTATATTGCCCTTGCTCCACCCAAGTCAGAGCTTCAAGCGTGTCCATCCCCCAGATGGTGCGAACCGTATTCATTAGGTGTGTACATACCCATCCCCTCCTCTTCCCTCCCATCTGCCTGACACCTGATGTTAATAAAATGTGGTATATGTATACCATGGAGTTCTGTTCAGCCACAAAAAAAAAAAAAAATGATGATATAGCACCTCCTGTATTATCCTGGATAGAGCTGGAGCCCATTCTACTAAGTGAAGTATCCCAAGAATGGAAAAACAAGCACCACATGTACTCATCATCAAATTAGTTTTAACTGATCAACACTTAAGTGCACATATAGTATTATCATTTTAACATTATGAATTCTTCTAAACTTTGAGTATGGAATATCTTTCCTTTTTTGTGTCCTCTTCTACTTCTTTCATCAGAGTTTTATAGTTTTCCTTATATAAATGTTTCACTTCTTTGGTTAGATTGGTTCCTAGGTATTTTATATTTTTATAGCTATTGTAAATGGGATTGCTTTCTTGATTTCTTTTTCAGATTGTTTGCTTTAGGTGTATATGAATATTACTGATTTTTGTATGTTGATTTTGTATCCTGCAACTTCACTGAATTTGTGTATCAGTTCCGACAGTTTCTTTATGGAGCCTTTAGGTTTTTCTAGGTATAAGATCATGTCAAGTGTGAATAAGGGTAATTTGAATTCTTCCTTTACAATTTGGATGCCTTTATTTTTTTCTCTTGCCTAATTGCTCTGAACTTCCAGTATTATGCTGAATAATAGTGGTAAAAGTGGGCATCCTTGTCTTGTTCCAGTCCTTAGAGATAGGCCTTCAATTTTTCCCCATTCAGTATGATGTTAGCCATGGATTTGCCACAGATGGCTTTTATTATTTTAAGGTATGTTCCTTCTACACCCATTTTAATGTGAGTTTTTATCATAAAGGGGTGTTGAATTTTATCAGATGCTTTTCAGCATGTATTGAAATGATTATATAATTTTTGTTCTCAATTATGTTAATGTGATATATCATTATTATTGATTTGTGTATGTTGAACCATACTTGCATCCCTGAGATGAATCATGGTGAATGAGTTTTTTATTGTGTTTTTGAATTTGGGTTGCTAGTATTTTGTTTAAGATAGTTGCATATGTGTTATTTAGTAATATTGGTCTGCAATTTCCTTTTTTGTTGTATCTTGTCTGGTTTTGGTATCAGGGTAATGCTGGCCTCGTAAAACGAGTTTGAAGTATTCCCTCCTCTTTAATTTTTTTTTGAAGAGTTTGAGTAGGATTGGTATTAGTTCTCTATAAATGTTTGGTGGGATTTGGTAATGAATATATCAGATCCTGGGCTTGTCTTTGATGAGAGACTTTTTAGTACAGCTTGAATTTCATTATATGCCATTGGTTTGTTGAGGTTTTCTATTTCTTCATGGTTCAATTATGATAGCTTGTAGGTGTCCAAAAATTTATCCATTTCTTCTAGGTTTTCCAATTTGTTAGAATATAGTTGTTCATAACAGTCTCTTAATATTCTTTGTATTTCTGAGGTCTCAGTTGTTATGTCTCCTTTTTGTGATTTTATTTATTTGGGTCTTCTCTCTTAGTCTAGCTAAAGGTTTGTCAATTTTGTTTATCTTTTCAAAAAACCAAGTTTTCATTTTGTTTATTGTATTTTTTTAGTCTTATTTTCACTTATTTCTACTCTCATCTTTATTATTTCTTTTTCCTTCTACTAATTTTGGGTTTAGTTTGTTCTTGCTTTTCTAATTCTTTCAGGTACATAGTTAAGTTGTTTATTTAAAGTCTTTCTAGTTTTTTGATATAGGCATTTATTGCTATAAACTTTCCTCTTAGTACTGCTTTTTCTATATCCTATAGATTTTGGTATGTTACATTTCCATTTCTGTTTGCTTCAAACATTTTTTAAATTTCCTTCTTAATTTTTTTCTTTGACCCATTGGTCATTCATGAGTATGTTGTCTAATTTCCATGTGTTTGTATATTTTCTGAGGTTCTTCATGTTATTTTTTTCTAGTTTTATTCCATTGTGGTCAGAAAAAATACTTGATATGATTTCTGTTCTTTTGGAATTGTTCACACTTGTTTTGTGGCCTAAGATATAGCTATTCTGGAGAATGTTCCATGTGCTGATAGAAAGAATGTGTATTCTGTAGCAGTTGAGTGAAATGCTCTGTAAATGTCAATTAGGCCTATTAGATCTAGTATGTAGTTTAACTCTGCTGTTTCTTTGTTGATTTTCTGTCTGGATGATCTGTCCATTATAGATAGTGGGATGTTAGAGTCCCCTACTGTTATTGTATAGCAGTCTATCTCTCCCTTTAGATCTAGTAATATTTGCTTTCTGAACTTGAGACCTCTGGTATTAGGTGCATAGAAATTTATATTTGTTATATGTGCTTGCTGAGTGGACCCCTTTATCATTATATAGTGACAGTCTGCCCTTTTTTACAGTGTTTAATTTGTAGTCTATTTTACCTAATATAAGTATAGCTATACCTGCTCTTTTTTGTTTTCCACTTACATGGATTATCTTTTTCCACCCCTCTGCTTTCTGTCTATTGTGTCTTTATAGGTGAAATGTGTTTCTTGAAGGCAGTATATAGTTGGGTCTTGCTTCTTTATCCAGTCATCCACTCTGTGCCTTTTAATTGAAAAATTGAGAGCCTTTACATTAATTGTTATTATTGACAAAAAGGACTTACTACTGCTACTTTTTTGCTTGTTTTGTGGTTGTTTTGAGAATCCTCTCATCTTTTCTTCCTTACTTACTGTCTTCCTTCATGGTTGAGTGATACTCTCTGGTAGTATGTTTCAATTTGTTGCTTTTTATTTTTAGTGAATCTATTATAGGTTTTTGCAATGTAGTTACCATAAGGCTTATAAAAACCATGTTATAGATATGACAACTTATTTTAAAGAGAGATGACAACTTATCTTAGATCACAAATGAAATAGTAGAAACAAAGGCAAAAAACACACAGATATATTCTACACTTTAACTCCATCCCCTCCATATTTTGACTTTTAGTTGTCTCAATTCACATATTTTTATATTACCTATCTCTTAAAAGGTTGCTGTAGCTATTATTGTTTTTGATAGATTTTTTTTTTTTGGGCTTCATACTAGAGTTATGAATTGACCATACACCACAAATATAGTAATAGAGTATTCTGGGTTTTTTCACGTAATTAATTTTGCCAGTGGGTTTTATACCATGAAAAGTTTCCTTTTTGCACGTTAGTGCTTTTTTTCTTTCAGGTTGAACAACTCCTTTAGCATTTCTCGCAAGATGGGTCTGGTGATAGTGATTTCTCTCAGCTTTTGCTTGTCTGGGAAAGACTTTATCTCTCCTTCACATTTGAATGATAATTTTGCTGGATACAATATTCTTGAATACAGTTTTTTTCCTTTGAGCACTTTAAAAATGTCATTCTACTCCCTCCTGGCATGTATGGTTTTCATTGAGAAGTCTTTTGCAAGATTAATTAGAGATCCTTTATATGTTATTTGCTTCTTTTCTCTTGCTGCTTTTAGAATCCTCTCTTTGCTCTTGTCCTTTGAGAGTTTGATTATTATATATCTTGGTATAGTCTTATTTGGGTTGTATCCATTTGGTGTTCTAAGACCTTCCTATACCTGGATATTTATATCCTTCCCAAGTTTTGGAAAGTTTTCTTTGTTATTTATTTGAATAAGCTTTGTACCCCTTGCTCTTGCTTAGCTGCCTCTTGAGTACCAATAATTCTTAGATTTGGTACTTTGAGGTAATTTCCTGTATCTTGTAGGTGGTTTTCATTCCTTTTCATTCTTTTTCTTTTTTCTTCTCTGACTGTATTTTCAAATAGCTGATCTTTGAGCTTACTCATTCTTTTCTCTGCTTAGTTCATTCTGCTGTTTAGAATGTCTAAAGAGTTCTTCAGGTCAGCAAATGTATTTCTCACTTCCAAAATTTGTTTGATTTTTTGATTATTTCAATCTCTTTGTTAAATTTCTCTGATAAATTTCTGAATTGATTTTCTGTGTTATCTTAGAGATCACTGAGTTTCCTTAAAATTGCTGTTTGAATTCTTTGTCAGAGAGGTCACAAATCACTATTTCATTAGGGTCATTCACTGGATTTTTGCTTTGCCCTTTTAAAGAGGTCATAGTTCGCTGTTTGCTGTTGTTTCTTGTGAGTATACTGCTATGTCTTTGCATTAAAGGGTTAGGTATTTATTCTAGTTTTCTTTGTACAGCTTGTTTTGGTTTTTATTGAATGTATTTGCTTAGCAAACCTTTACCACTAGGTCAGTGCTTCCTTTTCAGCTCTAGGTGGCACCTTAAGCCCAGGTTCACCTCAGCTCTAGTAAATGGTCAGAGTGCTGCCTGTTCCAAATAAGAGAGATCCCAAAGAGATTATCCTGACAGTGTGGCTAGGGATTCATGCCTAAGAGACCTGCAGAATGCACCCCCTACAGTGTGGTGCTACTGAACAGCCACTCTGACTTGGCATCTCCTTAGCCCAAGTTACAAAGCGGAGTTTCCAGAGCTGGGAATGGTAGTCCTGCTTCCCCCCCCACCCCCTCAACTGTCTCTGTCTGTCCTCAGGGATATTTCACCCTTCAGGCAGTTATTAATATGATGTTTCCCATGGGTTAAGGCAAGGACAGGTCTCCTGCCAGGGAACCCAAGAAGGTAGGGAAGCAGGTTGACCATCTCAGTTTTACTTTTTCCAGTATAGAAACCATGAACTAGGGGGAGATGTCCATGTACTTGGTGCCGGGCAGAATATTGGGGGAAGGATGTTGTGGATGTGGAAGTCCGAATCTCCTTACATCTGTTTGGAGTTTTTGGCCCTGGGAACCGTCTCATCCTCATGCTTGAGCTCTGGGTTGGTGCTGTATAAATTTCAATGCTGTATATTTGTTTTTGGTTTTCTGTGGTGGGGAGTGAAGCCAGCTTGCCTTTATGCTGTCATTTTGGAACCAGAAGTCCTACCTGTGATTTTTATCAGAAATAAAACTATACTAAGTACTCTGATTACATACATGTTGCTTAAAATGTGAATATAACTTAATTTATAGGCCATAATTCTAAGATATGTATATCTCTTTAGGACATTTATTTCTACAATAGATTGTTTATTTAGAACTTTTATCAGATATATCCAATGATATAATTTCCTAAAAGGTGTTTTTAGTAATCACCCATTTAAAAAATTATTTCACTTTGGAATGGAAGCCTTGGTTGGCCATAATGTGTAAAGAGTGGGGATAATGTCATGGTCTGGACAGTAGAGTCCTGGTAGTAAGTCTTTGCAAGCCAGTCCTCAGGACACAAACAGGGTGTTGTGAACCATAACAGACGAATAGAAAATGACTCTGTCAGTGGTTATCATTTACAAATCTTACAAATACTATGGATAAAGGCGATTTACTACTGAGAAGGAAATATGACAGATGTACTGGCTGGAAGAGAAATCTGAGAAAGGAAGGCTTATCAAGAGCAGGCAAATAAAACTGACAGGCCTTTTCCCAAGATGCTCTTCACCCTCAGTGCTTGCAGCCTCTGCTAAAAATTGATGATCTGCAATTTGGCCCTACTGCTTATTAGTCAATGAATTTAAATTTTACAGATTTTCAAGAAGTATCTCCTGACAGTTTTACCATTTTTATAGAAATTAACATTCATTGGGACTTCTGATTCTTAGTATGAGAATTGATAAGTGAAATGTGTCCACTGTATTAATATTACTGATAATGTCTTTATATAAGAGATTATTTTCCATTTCCAGGTAAACCCTAATGTTATTCGTTGCAACATAAAGGAATAGGTATTTAATACTAGGGAAAATAATACAATGCAAATAACAGATATTTAATACAGCTTATAATTTAACATATTCTTAAATAATTTAAATGTTAAGTAAAAGATGTCATATTAAATACAATTAATAATAAATAAGAGGTGTTGCAAATGATGTGTTCTTACCACATTGTAAGGTATGCTGTGTATCATACTTTGTGTGACAATATTGTTTATCAATTATTGGCTCTCTTTTGTTGTTAAATATCTAAATTCTGAAAATATTTTTAATCTTTAGGTGGTGAGGCCTATGCCAAAATAAATGATACAGAAGCTAATGCAGAATGTAGCAATATAAAGGCAGCCAGATTTAATAGAAGGCTGATCATTTTAGACTGTCTCATTAATACAGAAATCACCTGCAGTAATCTCAAATTTTAGGACAGAGTCTTTGGATAAATAACATCACCATTATGTTAGGAGCTATTTCTTTGTAAAGCAATTTTCTTGAGATTCTTTATATGATTTTTGTAATAGTAATCCTAAAATATTTGCAATCAATCACTCACTTTCAATTTAAAATAGCATTATTATAAATGGGGGTTACATGCCTTTCAAAATGACAGAAATATAATTTAGGTATCCTGTCACCAAGTGACAGAAGTATGTGAAAATCATAAAGTCTACAAGGCTGTAAACCTATTTAAATAAATTATAAAAAATCAGCACATTTCCCTACCTCTTAAAATTAAAAATTGCTCTCCATGAAAGCAGCCAACCAAATGAAACATTAAAGTATCATTAAAACATATTTCTGGAATACACTTTAAGCAGATAAATGTCTGGGTACATTTCTCATGATCTCTTAGCTACTATCAATCATAAATATTTTAATGTATAACCCTGACTTTATGTATTTTTTTTTTAAAAGAATAGGAACTAACTTGAAAGTATGTAAACACAAAAATAGCATGGAGACATCTTTAATAACCTTTCTGTCACTGGGCCTCCATGAGCTGTTTAGCTCTTGCCTTAAGGCTTATTTCTGCATGTCATTGTATTTAAGAAGTAAAATGCACTCCAATTTTAAGAACATGCGAGAATAATGTCATATTTTTACTGAAATTCTTAATGAGACAAAGGAGATAGGCACATGACCTATCATCATTGTGGCAACACTTCCTGAAACACAAGGAAACATCTTTCTCTTTCCCTACATACATCTCTTCCACTGCAGCTGAGGCCATCTCTCCCCTCTCCCCTGTGCCATTTCTCCTAATCCCCAGAGAAAAAGTTTACATATTTGCCAGTAAAATGCAGGGAAGCTTTACATTCAAAATGCAACAGTACCTTGCTCCAAATGCCTCCCTGCATAATCTCATTTGGAGTGAAATGACTGAGCAAAGAATGAAAATGATACATTCTTAGCCCTGTAGTTCAAGTTAAAGGGGAAGGTTCATATAGCACTCAGGAAAGTGGGGTAGGGGTGTGGGGGAGAGCAAAGGTGAAGGAAGGTCAAAGAAATTTCACCAAAATATTCTTAGGCAAGTAGTTGCCTTTATTCAAACACAATTAAACATTGAAAAATAAAAGCAAAAAACATATGCAAATATTCAGGTCAAATATTTAATTAAAAACATATAGTGTGCAGATGGCAGAGGATAAGTACACTCAGAAGGAAAACTAACTGCTAGAAACAACAGAAAATGTTAGGCAAAAGCTGATGATTAAAGAGAGCCTCAATTCCACACAACAAGAAATTAAAGAAGAGATAACAAAATATGTAAATAGGAAGTTTTAGAACTAAGGATAAAGAATACAACCCAAAGGCTGGGTGAGGTGGGTCACACCTGTAATCCCAGAACTTTGGGAGACTGAGGCAGGAGGATCACTTGAGGCCAGGAGTTCAAGACCAGCCTAGGCAACACAGTGAGACCCTATCTCTACAAAAAATAATAAAAAAAAAAAAAATTAGCCTGGCGTGGTGGCTGACACCTGCAGTCCCAGCTACTCAAAAGGCTGAGGCAGAAGGATCCCTTGAGCCTAGTAGTTAAAGGCTGCAGTGAGCTATGATCGTGCCACTGCACTCCAGCCTAGGCGACAGAGGGAGCCCTTGTCTCTATAAAAAAATAAATAAATAAAAATAATAGTAATACAACCAATGTAGGCCTTACTAAGCTGAAAATCAAGTCAATAGTGTGGAAAGTAGTATCTAAGACAAATTTAAGAAAACTTACACAAAATGCAGATTAAAGCAACTAGAAGATGTTAGAACATACATCCAACATAATGAATTGGCAAAAATAATTTATACTTCATTAAATAAAAGCTTTGATTTTAATATTTTAGAAGAATAAAACTTTATGCATTATCTCCAGGATAAAGCAAGTCACCTAGGGAAGAAAGTAATCAAACAGGCCTCAGACTTTTCCTTAGCTACTTCAGGGAACAGAAATCAGTGGAATGACAAGTAACCAAAATTTCAGGAGTCAAGAGAATGTGATTCCAGAATAAAATTCTAATTTGGGTTGTTGTTTAGTTATATTTGCAAAAGACACTGTAATATATGGAACAGCTCAGAAAATATAGTATTCATGTGGGGTTATTGAAAAATCTACTTCATACCCCATCTAGAAGATAAATCAACTCATTGGTGAATTTAAAATAACAACAAAACTGCCAAAGAAACTGATATAAGAAGCCTGGCAGTAAGCATGGGACTCATTTAAAATTAAAATAAAATCTAATATGATAATGGACGGAATTACTCTAAATCATGTCAACAGAAATAGGTGTGCAAATGGGGGGAAAAAGTAACCTAATTTCCTTTTCTCACCAAAATAAAATTGAATGTCAGGTAACAAAATGCTTTTAAAAACTTATATCACAAATGTAAAGGGTTAGTATCCCAAGTATACAAAATCTCTTATAAATTCACAAGAAAAAAAGCAACCAATCGAGGACATTAGAAAGGAATCAATCTAATGAATAAGCAAAGAAATTCACAAGAGTAATTTTTATTAGATTAATAGATATTAAAATTATGGGCAAAATATAAACTAGATTGTAGTAGGGAGAAATGGACCTTTTTGTATGGTATTGATGAAAGACTATTTGGCACTACCTTTCTGGAGGGAAGTTTAACAATATATTTCACCATGTCAAATATAACCCAGCAATTCCAATTGATAATTAGAGTTTGAAAAGGTCTCAATCATTTCTCTTTACTGTAGGTTTTTAACCAATGGAGGACATTGAAGCCCATTTGGGAATGTGTATTCCTGATATATTATCAACTCTGTTTCGAGCTCTGTCTTACTGATAAGACTGGAGAATATGTGAAGGCTTCCTACTCCTTCCTTACTGAATACTAATGTTTTTTAGTTATATTCATTACATTCTTTTCCCCAGTCTGAAGTTTGTTTTTTCAACTTAGTTATATCATCTTTGGTCATCCAGGAGTTTTTTGTCTGTTTAATACAGGCCGATTTATTGGTCTTTTTCTTTTTCTTTTTTTTTTTATTTTTGAGACAGAGTCTCGCTTTGTTGCCTGGGCTAGAGTGAGTGCCGTGGTGTCAGCCTAGCTCACAGCAACCTCAAACTCCTGGGCTTAAGTGATCCCACTGCCTCAGCCTCTCGAGTAGCTGGGACTACAGGCATGCGCCACCATGCCTGGCTAATTTTTTCTATATATATTTTTGGTTGGCCATATAATTTCTTTCTATTTTTAGTAGAGATGGGGTCTGGCTCTTGCTGAGGCTGGTCTCCAACTCCTAACCTGGAGCGATCCACCCACCTCGGCCTCCCAGAGTGCTAGGATTACAGGCATGAGCTGCCGCGCCCAGCCTGATCTTTTTCTTTATGGTTTGTATATTTAGTGTCATGTTTAAGAAATTTTGGGCTACCCAAATTTCAGAAATATATTCTTCTATTATAAGTTTATAATGTTTTCTATTGACATTTAGGTATTCAATCCACTTGGATTTCATTTTATTGTGTTTGGTGAGATAGTATTTTATCTTATTTTCCATATGGATAGCCAGTTTTGAGGAGTTCATACTTACTCCCAGCACCATTTTTGAAGAGTTCATACTTCCTTCACTGATTTAAAACACTGCCTCTATCATATACCAAGCTCCCATACATACTGGGTCTGTTTCTGGGCTTTCTACGTGTTCCATTGGCCTACTTATTTATTTCATAACAATGCCACAAGTTTTTGTTATTATGGAAGTTTTCTTACTGACTTTCATTTAAGACTTAATGATGCTATACATTAAACATTGAAAAATAAATCTTGCCGAATGATGTCCAGCACAAATTAAAGATGCCTGGTTAGGTTTCCATTTATATTTGCATCTGCCAGTTGGGTTGTACACTTGGCAAAATGTATCAAAATGTATAGTCACGTGCAACATAAAAAATGGATCATATTGACTTAAAAAATAAAAAAGTGTATACTTACACATATATACACACATATATGTATAGCATATCACATCACAGGAAATTCAGAGATAGTTTGACTTCAGAGTTGGTTGAGTCAAGGCCTAAACAATATCATCAAGAAATGAGATGTAATCTTAGGACTGATTTTTCTTGGAGTTACAAGATGGCTGCCAGTAGCAATCAAAGCTACTTATTTACTCTTTTTTATTTTTGTTTAACAGAAAAAAGGAACCTCCTCCTCTGTTATGAATTATTTAGAAAAATTTAGGAGAGTGCCCACTATAGAACAATAATTATTATAGAGACATGCCAAATACTGAATGGCCTTATAAGGCTTTATGGGAAAGAGACAGGAATTGGCATAGAATAATCAGAACTCTCGTTTGGGTTTAACGTTTACCCTAATACCAATATAGATGAAATGCATATTGGAGAGTTAGTTAAACACACATCAACATTACCTTTATTTGTTCCCCATACTTGTTTAATCCTGTTGTATTTATTACTCTGATCATATCATTTATTTCAATATTATGAATAAGGATTTCCTTTTATGAAGATGTCAGTATAAAGTTGTCACATACATACTTCCCCCCTCTGAAATTACATAAAAGCAACAAAGAAATACCAGTTCCATCTTTGTAAAAACCAGAAAAATGTTGAAAGCCCAAAATAAAGATGATTGCCACAATTGTTATAGATCAACCAGAAGTGTAGGAGAAAATATAAGGAAGGATACACATAGCTGCAGAGCTTAGAATAAGCTAAAAATCTACTTATTCTCCCTGGAGGAGAAAACCTTAAAGTGCCATTCCAAGAACTCTTGTTTGTAATAGCAGGACCAGGATGGGAAGGCTTGAAGCAGATACTTTTTGTATCACAGGAAATAGACTGTTTATGTGATGGTAAAGAGAGCCTATGCATACTTTTCATTTCCCCCAGTAGATACCAAAAAAAAAAAAAAAAAAAAAAGGAAATGCTAGAATAATTGACACAAAGTTACTTCATACAGAAAATGCCTGCTAGTTTGTAAAATGACCAGGTTTCCACCTCCAGTGTATTTCCTGAAAGTAGCTATTCAAGGACAAAATCTCACTTCATTCAAAGATAAGTAATTAACAGAGAATATGCATACAAAGACATTGCAAGAAAAAAGATAAGAGGAATAGGAAAAAGAAATAGCATATAAAACACACCAGAAATATATAATCATAAGCAAGCAAAATATATGATCAAATATTTTATCATGAATAAAAAAAAGGTTGTGAAGCAATCACAAGAAGAGCATTTTGGCCATAGAAAAGCTCAAGGAACAGATAATGAGAAATAAAAAATAAAAGGTGATAAAACATGTAATAACAAAAAGAGAGAGAGAGAGAGAATAGAAAAGGAAAGATCTTGTAGAAATTGAGGTGAAATTTATAGCTGCCCAAGGAAGAAATGATACTTCTGAAGAAACACTTAGGGACAGAGAAGACAGTAATAAGAAAAATATCCAAATTAAAAGGAAACAGATTTGAAAAAAAAAAAAAAATTTAAGGGTTAAAGAGATAGCTCTAGTAAAAAAAAATGAATAAAACATACATAATTGGAATTCTTTAAAAAAAGAAAATAGAATATTTAAAATCTAATTCCAGAATATTTTCAGAAATAAGAGAAACTTAATTGTTTCAATGAAAAGAGACATTGAATTTCAGAGGAAAAAAATACTAGTACAGTTATTGTACGTCAAAGAGGGAAGAAGGAGGAAGAGGAGTAGGGGCAAAGGAGGAGAATTAGAAAATAAAGAGGAAGAGGAGGAAGGGGACAAAAGAGTTTGCACCCTCCTGCACTCTCACTGTTTCTCTTTTGAATGTTATTTTAGTCTTACGAATTTTGATGTAACTGAATATTTTTAGATTATGGGTATTATATAATTTTAATTCAAGAAGAATATCTGTTTTCAAAATTAAAAAAAAGGAACTATTCAATGTCTAATCTGATTTATTGTCTGGATTTTTCTTTTTGTTACAGGAAACTGGGAACATTTTTGAATTTCAAAAATCTTCAAACTTGTTTAAAGGATGCCATTCTACTAGATTATTATGTATCTGGATTTTTGTGGGCTAGAGGAATGGAATTTTCTATTATTCAGTATTCAAAATTTATGACTTTACTAAATATGTTACTTCATAATCTCAAAAGTAAGTATTTTTGCTCTCTTTTAAGAAAAGGAAATTTAGTCCTCCATCTAAATTAGGGTTCTTAAGCAAAAGTTCCTGATCTTATTATAATTCTTTCAATGAAAATTGTGGGGTTTTTCTGATTATAGCAAAGATATATTTCATATTATCATTGATGTTATAAAACCTCACATAATACTTAACAAGGCTAAAATTCTCTTAATATTCAATTTGCCAAAGATATGTTAATTTCGCTTAAAAACTTTATCAGTGCTATCCATCCTCTAAATATTTAGGAACTCTGAGATATTCTTGCAGTTTTTCTGTAAATCTCAAACTACACTGAAATTAACTGTATCAGTAGGTATTAGCCTATCCCTAGAGTGGAATACTATGCAGGTATAAAAAAGAAAGGAGGAGAAAGATTTCTATGTATTTTATGGGAGACTTTATATTGTTATTGAGTTAAGCAAGGTGCTTTTGTTTATAAAAGAGACAAAAATAAGAATTTATATATTTTTTATTGGTATATACACAAAGAAATGTTGTAAGAATACAGAGAAAACTAATAATCAAAATTACCGATGGGGAGGGCAGTGAGAACCGGGCACGTGGGCAGCAGGGACTGCAGGAAGTCTTTTCACAATATTTCTTCATATATATGTTTTGAAACACGACTATATCATCTATGCAAATATGAATTTTTAAAAGAGAATATATGACATAGACATTCCTGAGCTTTGCAACCTTTAAGCTGAATAGCCGTAAACTAGAAACAAAGTAAAGTAAAAGTTTTCATGGATCTCACATACCAAATTTGAAAACTTTTTCCATAACTTATAACTAACTCAAGAATATTTCTTCTCCATGAAAGTTTATGTGGTTGATATCAGTACAAAAATGAGTTTCTAAAACTTGAGCAGGATCTACCCAACTACTCATAAACTGGGAGAGAGTGAAAATACATACATAGAACTCAACCAGAAAAAAAGGAAGGAATCTAGTTTTTCCTTCTGGCAGGAAAAGAAACCCCAAAACCCAAACCTTTCAACTTAACAAGGTTATAGTAATCAGCAGGAAAGAATGTAATTTTAGTCAGGTGTGCCAAGGGGGGAAGTAAAGTATGTTTGCATTTAAACTAAGTGGTAGTAGAGTCCTGAGCACATACCACTCCCATTCAGCAATGTCTTAACAGAAAAGTCCCTGCAAAGTGCAGGCTGGCCCGCTAGCTGTGGTGTGGGCCGTCTAGTGTGAGAACTGCATTTCATGCTAACTTGCTGATCTGATCCTTGTCTCAAACTTCTGCTGCGTGTCTACAAGGCATTCTGCAGTCAACCCATCTAGAATCAAATTGGATCAAACTAAAAGATTATGGGGCAGAGAATCTGTAGTTATCTTAACAGTATACATTGTGAGGTCTAGTTTTTCTAGGGTCTGACCAAGGATAAACTATAGAGGATTAGACTGGTTATTTGGCCTTTATCCAGGTCCACAGGCCTAGATTGACTCCCCTGTGTATCACATGAATATTATTAATAGTAACAATGAACTATTAGGAACTACTTTTCAGTTCCTATGATGCTAAATTGTTTCCCACCCCCAAATAGGAATAATAAATACAGGTAACATTTATGTAGGATTAACTTGTGCCAGCCACAGTGAGAAATATTTTGCAAATACTTGCTTATTTAATTCACATACCACCTTATGGGAAAAATAAACGAGTCAGAGAGGTTAAATAACTTATTAAGGTCAGACAGGGTCAACCTTAGTGAGAGCCCATCCTTTTAACTACGACATCAAATGTTCCTGCCTTTGGGCTGAATTCTAGAAAACACTGCATACATGTAATATAGTAGTATATGTATCTTTTAGATTACCAAGAGTTTCACATGCATTTCTTAATTGATCTTCATAACAGCACTAAAATTTTGAAAATAGGTACTAGAATATTCTCATTTTACAGGTAAAGAAAATGAGACTAAGGTTGCCTAGCTAGTAAGTGTCAGTTATGAGGTATCAACCTAAGTTTTCCAATTAATTATAAGTCTAGTGTGTTCTTTCATTACCCTAAATTTTCAAGAATAAATTTAATTTCTAATGGCCCTTACTATTTAAGTGGTTTAATCTTTCATATTTTAATCACATCACTAAATGTGATTTTTAAAAGAGCAAATATTTCAGTTAGATAAATGCAATGATAACTTCCCTAATTTTTAAAGCAATTATCTACAGAAAGACATTAAACACTAAAAAAACAGTTTTGGAGTCAGTTATTTTTCAGCATAAGGAAATAGTCATATAAATGTATTTTTTGTATGTGATAAGTATAATTTCACCTAGAATTATAATCAATTATCTAAGAATTACTTTTTTCTCTGCATCTCTAATTAATATCATTTTACTAGTAAAATGATTCAGATGTTTAATTCATTTATGAATTGCTTTTATCCAACAGATTTTTCATTTCTGAAGTTACTTCCATTATTTTCAAAATCAGTTTATCGTGGAAAGAGAAATGTATAATAATAATTGAATTCCACTTAGAATGACATAGGAAAGCCTAGTTATCCAACAATAATTCAGTGTATCTGACAGACATAAAAGATGGTCTGGAGAGAGGCTATGAGAAATGGACCAATTGTAATTGATTAAACCAGATTTTAATTGTTACATAGTTTTATGCTTCTTTCTAATTCCTATAAGTAAAAAAAGAATCTAGTCTAAGTGAATTACAAATCAATGTGTATAGTATCTTCCTAATATTTAAGATTACTTTACCGTCATTTTATTGGTAATAGTGGTGTTTGGGGTATGGCAGTTACATCCAAGCAAGAAAGAGTAGCTGTGTAACCGGAAGTGGGTGGTCCAACAATCACCCTATGCTTTCAAAACTTCTTTTCATCTCCACCCCTGCCCCCAAATCAATCCCATTAGAAGAAGTGGAAAGTTGACCAGTGGTTTCCTAGGAGAGACAGAGATTTGGTTGGTGTAGTCCACATAGGGCAGCAAAATGCACCCCAGAACCTGCCCACATCCGGGCCCCCAGCTGACATTCACCTCCGAGCAGTCAGTCCAGCCTCATTTTCTCTAGAGCCTTTCAACCCTCCACCTCCAGGCTCCTTGGTCTTATGTTCACACACCCATCACTTGTCAGCCAACAAAGGACACTATGACACTTCAGTTACCTGAATCCATCTCCCAGGGGAGTGGCAAGGATTGTGTATGTGTATTGTTAATAATATTTTGCCTGCCACACTTAACGCAGAGTGTAATGAAACCAAACGAGAAGTAGACGGAAGTTTATATTTTTATTATAGACACTCTAAAAGTTAAGTCTAAGGTTTTTGACATTTGTCTACTTCTTTTTCCACTGGACAAATGCCACAGCAGAGAGTTGTGGATGTTTTTGTTTGTTTGTAGCTTTGTAGCTGTAAGAGCACAGACTAGAATCACTGAGTTGCTTGCTCGTGGCGACAGTGGCAAGGTTGTGTCACTCTGTGTGTGCACTTTCATCCGGCTCTCACCAGCACCCCTGGGCACACATGTGAGAAACAGCTTACACACGTTCTAAGCCTGCAGCTGTAGAAAAGAAAAAAGTATCTTCATGTTTTACATAAAAAATCCGTATTTCTGGATTCCCATTGAAAATCTTCAGACCCAGATTTCCACATGATAGCAATTGGCTAAAGCCCACCGTTGGTCGAATCCACTCACTCGGAGTTCAGCACTACTGTTTAGTGGCTCAACCTACCATCCAGGTCTTCCTCACCAGCTCAATCAACCCAACTTTTTGTAATTTTCATTTACGCTTTTATTCTAAGATTGTGAAAAAAAAAAACCCTCCATTTTAAAGTAATCTTTAGATAGATTTTGAATTTTGTCTTTTTTTATCTCAAAATGGAAACATAAACTCTGCAGACAATTTTGTAGCATTACAATAATTTACAATTGTTGGATCTGTCAGCTGCTATTCTTTCATACAAAATAATTTATTAAGAAAAACAAGTAGAGTTTTACCATTTATTTTTACAAATACTTAAAGTAAATTTTGGCACATTAAGGACATCTTGGATTATTTTGTTCTGAAAACATCTATCAAAATAATGCTTAAGATTTCCCTGGATTTTTTTTTTTTTTTTCAGCACTACACATGTCCTTAGAGGACAGCATAAAATGGCTTGGGGAGGTTATGGCTGAAATTGGACCAAGTCATTCACAAAAATATGAGGAATGTAATGTCTTTGATATAAAACAAGCAAATGCTATCATCGATTACTTAAAAATCAGGTAAGCAATTTTTTTCAGTAGCATTTAGTTTTCATTTCACACCTTTTGGAAAATGTCTATTAAATAAAAAGTAATTCAGTTTTAGCCAATTCAGATGTTTACAGAATTTATGCAGTAATTAACCTAACCAAAAATTAGATAATTAAATCTTCTTTAAATTAGGTGTTCAGATCTTTCATCCAATAAATAAAAGTCAAGATATTGAACATTTGAGCTAAATTTGCATTCTTAAAAAAAGGTTTGTATTTGATAAGTATAATTTTATCTAGAATTATAATAAATTATCTAAGAATTTCTTTTTTCTCTGCATCTTTAGTTAATACCATTTTATTAATATAATGATACAGATTAATCAGATTCAGTTACAACAGACTCTATATTTTAGGTAATTACCTAATTTTACATTTTAAGAGGCAACATTCATTTCCATTTAGATGTTTATTTTAAAAGCTTTGTTTTAGAAGTTGAAGAGATTTATGAATATATTTCCTCAAATTTATTATGTGCCCTGAAATATTTTGTAGTACTGACCAGTTAAACTCATTAAGTCTTTTCTTTCTGCTATAAAAATGATGGTAGATGGAGGGAAAGTATTTTTATTACAGTGATTCTTCATTGCTGAACTAAGAAATCTATCTTTTTATATAATCTGTTACAAGGTCTGCAATAGAGTCGTGTATCTCTCCAAAGGGACACTTTTAGAGTTTGCAAATATTCTAACAAGAGTAGGTAAAAATCTTTGGCCTAACTGAAAGCTTCTGCAAAGTATCTTTATTCCTCCTGTATTATATACTCCAGTGTTTTTCACTTTTAGAATTTAAAATTCTAACATAAAGAGTGCTGAATGATATCCTAGACACACTCATGACTTTCTTGGCAAGAATACTGGTTATATAGTCTGGAAGCTTTTTAAATATTAGCGTGTTTAATATGATAAAGTTTATATACTGGTTTCTGGCATGAATTAATAATGGCATATGATATAATGTGTTTTTTACATAATAACATTTGATATAATGTGGTTTCTTAATATTAAAACATTCCTTCTAAAGAATGTCTCTCACTAAAGCCACGGTAGTTTTCGTATCAATTAGGGGTAAGGCAAGGTCCTTGGGTGTGGGGAAAGGAGGAGATGGAAACCGGAATTGGAGGGGAACCTGCTCCTCGAGGTCCTTCTCTCCATCAGGGTTTGAGGATCATTGGGCAAGAGGAATTCTACCCGGCACATTTGTATTAGCATTCTTTTCCTTCTCTCTCTATTTGAACATGCCAGGTTTCTCTTGCAGAACACATTTTTACAGCTGAGCTCTAAGCCCAGGAGGTTTATAATGGGCCTGGGGACTGGTAGTTAACCATGGCCACAAAACCCAGGCAGGTGCCGTGACAAAGTACTTTCTAGAAGGTAAAGGACGGCAGTTCTTGTCCCCTTCATCTCATCTCTCTGGGCAAATGTTCATGGATGTATTTATTGACACTTTCTTTCAGAAAATGGTTCAGTTAGAAGGGGATGTCAGTGTTAGTCACCTTTAGATTCTAACCAGAGTAATTTCACATATCAAAAATTCCCAATTGTTCGTCACTGAAAGAAAAAACAAAAAAGTAATATTTAAGAGATTAATCAAATAAAGTAAATCAGAACTATTTTTGATGCTATTAAATCTTCATACTGTGATTTCAAAGAAATTATACATTTTAAATATCCCTATTACTGAAAAATAAAATATCAGTTAGTAGGAGATCAGAAATTGATACTGAAGTTGTGTAAATGAAAATGTGCTTTTCTACAACATCTGTTCCAAATCCCTCATAAGTCCACAAATGGAAGTTCAATGGCAATTAAATCATATAGTATTTTTCATTTTGATGACTACCAAGCAGTTTTATAAATATGAAGGTAACTCAATTATCCAATGTGTAAACATGTTTCAGTTTAACCTGATATTAAGTTTATTCACCCACTAAAAAGCTCTAGTCAGTTTAGGGAGAACAGTTTTTGAAACATAACCCATAGCACATGAAACTGAACTGACAATAAAATCAAAATTTCATTTGATGCTCTTAATACAGCCTGTCATATGTCTGTGATTTGAAAAAACTAATACCAAAATTCCTCCCCCACATTACTATAAGTACTGGCAAATCTACTTGCAAGATATATATATTTGTATATGTTGTATAATGTATTCAAATATAAATACTACTGCAGCTTTTTAATATAAAACATCATTTACATATATATCTGGTCCTAGTACACTTGTATCATTGTGGACTCTACCTATTTGTAGGAATTAGGTGACAATAATATGCACAGGTATATACCCAATATAAGAAAATCAACCCTGCCCCTCTGTGCACCACAAGGTATTGCACTTCCTTGCATAGAGGCAGACGTCTTGACCCATTGCATCTCCCTTCAGTTTTGGACTAAGACTAAATGTTTGACAATAGTCTAGGAGCTTGAGTCAGCTGGAAGTCTAAAGGAAGAGGGAGAAAATGCATCCTTGCAGCTGAAGTGTCATTTTGTTCCCTTGTGAGACCATGGGTAAGGCTGGAGGGTAGGGGGAGGTGAGGATGGCCTGCCCCTGAGTAAGTGCCTCTGTAGGTGCCCCCCACCCTGCATCTTTGACCACTGCCTCCAGTCATGCATTTTAGTTTCATTGTAAGAAGTGAATTTCCCTCTTGGCATGGGACAATCTAATTCCTATATGCAATGAAAAGAATAAGGCTGAAAGATTATGAAATTGCATGAGGGAAGATTTATGAATTATGTTCTTTGTGTGACACAAGAGAGAAAAAGGAAAATTTTACACTAGTTCACTGAGAGGAAGCCAAGATGTTTCCAAAATACTCTATAGTCTAATTTTTCTACTCAAAATTAATTATTGCTGGAGAAATACTTTTGACCTTAAGGCTTTCTCTAGGTAACCAGTGTAAGGGAGGGAGAGTTTGAATTTATTTTGCTTCATTGAATTATCAAACTTCACTAATTTTGATGTATTTTTCTAGCCAACAAATCAAAGTAATGTCAAAAGCTAAGTTACTTTTCTGAATGTTGATGAGTAATTTGAATGTACAAGGTTTTTTCTCCCCAAAAAATAATAACGTGCCTGAGTCCACACACCCATCACTTTTTAATGGATTGTGTTGTGGTGAGATCAACTGCTAATATAACTCAGAGAGACCCAGCTGCCTGAGGATTTCTTCATTGATTTCAAATGAATTGAAACTTTGATCCATTACAACATTCAGGAGAAACCATTATTATACATGCTCTGTAGCTACATTTTGCAAATGTTAATTTCTCAGTTATATTAAAATCAATTTTCTTAAATAGCAAAAGGCACCAGAGTGAAAGAGAAACCACTAAGACAATTTTTTGTTCTTGGGCATTTTGCTATATTATGAGTCTATTAATTTTCCCAACCAGCAGGAAGAGAATTAGAAAAATTCAAATATTATCACAAACAGGATATTAGAAGTCAGCCCTTCAGTAAATTTTTAACTCTTAATAATACATTGCTCTTTAAACTTACTAGAAATATTTGTTTTAAGGATCTCCTATCCTTTGGCGCTTTATAGTTTTTATACACTGATCACCTAGTCTTTAGGGTAGGAACTGAAGAAATGATCTTTCTTAAATTAAAATTCCTCCCTTTTATGTGTGGCCAAATATTCTGCAGGAAAATCAGACATCTTTTAAATGGATTTCAGTTCACGTGGTATCACTTTTCAGGTGTTACTAGAGATTAATTTAATCTTGAAACAGTTTGAGCATGTGAGAAGAAGTAATTGATATGGAAGTAGATTATGGAATTCAGAGCTAGTCAGACCAGAGGAAATTGACTCTTCTCGGGAGCAAAACATGAAAAATAATGTGAAGTTTGCTGTTATTTAGGAAGGGTGCATTATTTGGTTTTAAGCTAAGAAAAGTCAAGATGCAGTCTAATTGCTCCCTTATTCCAAACTTATCCACTCATCACAGATGGGTTTACAGATATTATTCTCGGTATTGTGTTATATTGTCAATGGCTCAAAAAAAATAAAACTTTAATTTCTTGAATTTTTGGACAATTTGTTTTGTAATAAATGAGGTGGCTAACTCTATGTTAATGTTTAATATCATTAACTTGTTCAATATGAACTTTCCTTTAATAAATGCCTTTACGTATTTTCTTTTTGTCCTGAAATAAATGTTTCAGAGTTGCATATTATTTTGTATTTCAGCTTATTTCAACACTACAAGCTGTATGAGTTTATGTTCTTCTCTGCCAGGGAAGAAATCGTGATAGGAACTGAGGTAAGTAATCTATCTAGATGGAACCAATTAAGCTGAATCACTTGCTGCATGCTGATCAGCATCTGGATCTTTAACTGCTTAAAGCAACTTCTTGTCAAGATTATTCAAGTGTTAATATAACCAACTAGTAGTTTGCAAAAAGAATAATTATATAAAGTGATCTTTGGATTAAGAAAATAAGCTGTCTTTGGCATTAAAGGCATTATTAATCATGTACACTTTATGTATTTATGGATTATTTGACAAAGCTCAATTGGATAGGGTATGTATGTCCTCATACAATTAAGTCAGAAAAAAATGAGATTAATTAATTCAGTGAATTTTCTTCTAATTTCACATTTATTTTTATTCTCATTGTTTAAGACCCCAATTCAAATCCCATTTCCTTAAGGAAGCAAACTTACCTTAATTACATCCTATCTCAAACAAAAGGTTTGGACAATCAAACTCTATGATTTTATTCCACTTGATTTCTTATTGCTGAATTTTGGCTACTGTTAAACCAATAAGTGTAAAAATATGCAGTGTTACATGGTTTCCTAATTTTTTCCTGCAGGTTGATATAGTCAACACAACTCAACAGTAATTTCTTGAAAGCAAGGACCATCTGCTGTTTTTTTACCACTGCAGATAGTATAATTCAGGACACAGTAGCCCCTCAATTAGTGCTACATAAGTGGTTCAAGGGCAGTGCATAAAACAGCAGTTTTACAATAAATGGTCCACCTGGAGACACTTCTGAACAGCCTCACTTATAATCACATATTTGTAACACTAGAAATGAATCTTGAGTAGGAAAACATTTTAAGGAAACTAAAGATGCGATAGTAAGTGCTCCTGTAGGTTCTTAATTACTTTAGGAGGCTTCGTTGCCTCCTAGAAGTATCAGGGACAAGAGTGGCCATGATAGGAAACAAACAGCGAATAAAGGGATATTTGCATTATCTTTATAATACTAAGAACCAGATAAACTGTGTCAACTATTCTGACCTCTTGAGTATTGTCCTTCTGGAATTTATAAATTGCTTGCTTCATAAACACCCCAGTCACCACTGCTCACCCTCCATTTGGGTACTGATCCTAATGCCAGCCTTGTAAAAATGAAAACATGGAGCCCTTTTTGCTTTTGACTTTCCTTAAAATTACTTCCTTGCAGTCTCTTCATACTGTAGCTTAAATTAGGTGTCACTTGACAAAGTTTCACTGAAAACGTTTCCATTTCAGAATTACATCATATCGTGTGACAAGCACTGCAATAATTGTCTGTTTAGAATATAACCCTATCTCATCTATTCAGAAAAATGTTGGGGAAATGATAGTGGTTTCAACAGCAGCATAAGTAGATATTTAAAGTCATCAAGAAAAAATTTCAGAAGGAACTCCATTTCTCTTTGTTAATTACACAATCGTGCCTTTCTTCTATATTGTAAGGATATATTTAGATGACATTTATGCTTATGGAAAGATAAAATGGAGAAAGCAGACAGGGATTGGCTCCTTTATTTTCCATTGTCTTTTGTATTTTCCTCAAGCTGACCAGAGCTATAAAAAATCCTTAAGGAAAGGATATTCAGTCTTAAGAATTAGGCCACTCATGGTATTTTAAAGGATTAACAAAAGCAGATTTTTATACTACAGCATTTTATGGTATTTTAGAAGTGTCTGATAACCCTTGGTACAAATATCTGTTTTTTAATTAACAACCTTTCATGGATGAGGCAGGGGTCTGCCCCACTAATGTGATTATTCATGCTGATCTCAGTGCTCTGGGACCAAACAAGAGCCACATGACAACCACATGAATGTTTCAGATTTAACTCTCAGGCATTCAAGTTAGATAATACTGACAAAATTTAGTTCCTTTCATAATTATGGATAGATTAGGGAAAAAAACCATATATGTCCTCTATTCATAGAAGTATCCAGTTCATAAATGAAAAAAGAATGATGAAATAGAATATCACCATTTGTCAACCCTTAATGAAATAATAGATCTTAGTAATGATCATCAGTGGCTGCTAACTTCACAAAAGCAAAGAAAATCAGGCATCACTTGCCTCCTAATAAAATTATGCAAAACCACATATAAATTGCTCTTGCAGTTTTAACTGGTTAGTCTTCTCGTCAGTCTTCTAAGACTAACTACCCATTTATTGGAAATGTGGAAGATAGCAGAACATGGTAAGGATGTCACAGGAATACAATCAGGGAACCAGGCTATGGGAGATTAGAAGATATGGAATCTTCAACAAATAATTTACAAATAAATAAAAAATAGATAAAGGGTGAACTTATAAAATAAAAATGACTTGAATCAAATTGCAACATAGGTATATTATTTAGATCCTACTTCAGATAAACAAAACAGACAAATAAACCAAAGCATAAACACAAAACAGTTATGAGATAATCAGGGGCATTTGAGCATTGGCTATATATTAGATGATGGGTACATATTATCAGTAATTTCTGGAACCTGTGAGTATGTTACCTTAAATGGCAAGAGGAACTTTGCAGATTTGATTAAGTTAGTGAATTTGAGATGAGGAAATTATTCTGGATTACCCAGGTGGCTCAATGTAATCATAGGCTTCCTTATAAGAAAAAGAGGAAGGCCTTCTTGTTGTTCTTTTCAATATTCAGTTGATTATCATTGTAAATTTTCCTTAAATATGAAAGTTAGAATTAAATTCATGCATATGTGGGTTTTTAGTATATGGCATATATGAATATTTAGTAAAAGGGCATTTAAAATCTGTTGGGATAATTGACTACATGTTTGGTAAAAAGAAGTTAGATTTCTACCCTACACCAAACTTAAAAATGAGTCCAGTTTATTAAGAGATGTGTTTCCCATAATGGCAGACATGTCACATAATGGCAAACTATAATTTGTTCAACATTTTCACTTAGAACAACTAGAAAATCTGTACATATTTTTTTTTAAGATGTAAGTGTTTGAAAGCTCATCTAGCAAAGCTCAAAAACATTATGGGTCCAAGAAGTGAGCCTAGCATTTGGAAATTCTTTCTACCTATAGGTATCTGCCAGTTTGGAAAAGGTGGCTAAAAGATGTAGAAGCTAAGAAGTGAAGCTTTGGTAGACACGTGGAGCTAGGAAAACAAAAATTGGAGGAAGAAAAGAATATAGTAAATCCCACAAGTTGCATGTTGGAACTTGAGAAGACCACATTTTAGGAGATCAGCTCTCACATGGATTGAAAGTCAGTTTCAAATTATCTCAGTGTCTGGTGGATTTAGGTTATCTGTGTGTATTGCTGTTAACCTTCTCTCCAAAATAAAACAAAGCTAAGCTACACTCCAGATTATATCAACAGTTTTTTTTTATAATCAATGTCTGTCACATAAAAAAATTCACCAGGTACACAGAAAATAAAAATTTGCCATAAGTGTTCCAGATAATGGAGTAATTAGTCATGTACTTTAAAATAATTATGCTGAAGAAATTCTTGAAAATAAAATATTAGATGTGAATTTTAACAGATAACTAGAAACTAGTAAAATACTAAGTGGAAATTCTGGAATATAAAAATACAATAATTGAAATTAAAAACAAAATGAATGTGTTTAACAACAAATTGGTCATGATTGAAAAGAAAAATTGGTAAACTGGAAGATAAGTCAAAAGAAAAAAATCTAAAATGAAGCATGGGCTGGCAAAAGCATAGTACACACAGAAAAAGATGGAAGAGAATATGAATACAGTGAAAAATATTACATAGAGATAACAAAAGTCAATTCCAAAAGTCAATTCCAGAATGAGAAGATAGAAACAATATTTGAAGAGTTAACTTTCCAGAAATAACCAACAATCTTAGGTTGTTGGTTAGGTTGTTGATTAGGTTGTTTGATTTAAGATTCATTGTGAACCACAAATATGAGTAAATCCACACCTAAGCATATCATAGTAAAATTTCTAAAAATGAAAGGTGAAGAAAATCTTAAAACCTGCCATAGGAAAAAAAGACACATTTCTTTCAAAGAAGCAACAATAAAACTGACAGCTGATTTCTCAACAGAAACAATGAGAGCCAGAAGACAATGAAGTAACTTCAAATTGTTATAGGAAAATCGCCACCAATCTAGAATTTCATACCAAGCAAAAACATCCCTTCAAGAATGAAGATTTTAATAGAGCAATTTTCAGGCAAACAAAAAATAAGAAAATTTATTACAAATAGAAACACACTAAAGGTAGTACTAATAGGTGCTCTCCAGGCATAAAGAAAATGAGTCCAAATGGAAAGTTAGAGAAATAGGAATGAAGAGGACGTAAAATAGGATAGATGATTGGATAGATAGATAGATAGATAAAATGTTGATTAGGTAGATAGATCTAAATAAATACTGAATGTGTTGCACAATGTTTTGTGAGGTTTATCAAGGAACTGCAAAGAAACATAGTTTTAATTTTAAGATTGGCTAATAGTAAAAAGATTGATTAAAATCTTATGTTAATGAAGATGCAAGAAAACATGACTCTATATTTAGTTTGTAAAGCCACTAAGGAGAGCAGGTTGGCAAAATCTATAAAGATTTTCTGAATATGAATATCCTTTGTTCCCTAAATTCTAAGAATCTTCACTGTAGATATACATACTCATATTATATAAAGCTGTTTATGTGAATATTCATCAAACCATTGTTTATAACAGCTAAAAATTGCATAAGATAAATCAGAAGGGAAATGGTTAAACAAATGAAGTATAGTCACAGAAATAATGTAGTAGATTCCTATGTATGGTTATGTTAAAATTTCTAAAACACATTCTTAATTTAAAAAGTGTAGAAGCAGAACAATATGAATAGTGTTCCAAGTTATTTATTTTTAAAAGCAGATAAACATAAAAATATGTAGACATGTATATACACGTAAGTGATAATATAAGAACTAGAAAAATGTATACCAAATGAAAGTGGCTTACCTTTGGGTAGTGGGTAAAAATGGGAATTGGATAGGGTGTGAAAAGGAGCATTTTATTCTGTATATTTCAGATTTGTGTTATTGTTTTACAATGTGAATGTCTTCCTGTATTACTTGTATAATAATAAAATTGTTCTCTAGTTCATTCCTGAGAAGTACTAAGGCACATTTTGTATTAATAAATTAGGCGTAGGCATATAAATATGCTCACATGCCACCGTATTGATAGACATTATCTGGGTTTTTACAAGATGAAATTTGAACAGGAAGAAAAATAGGTAGACTCTTTCAATCCTCAAACACTTTACAAGTGTGTTGCTACCATATTTAAATTTTCAGTATAAACTAGGTTTAGCTGAAAAGTCATTTATAGAGTAAAAATCTGGTGTTGTGCTATAACATCCCAAATTTTCCCCAAGAAAATAAAATTTGTATCATGAATTATGCGTATCTATCACATTTTAAAAGTATTTATTCAGTTTAATTTCACCAAAGTGACAACATAGCAAATCTTGGATCATTTGTACTTTCAAAAGTTATATTATATACATGTATTTAAACACACACACATACACATATACATATTTGCGTTTGGATATGAAAACCTTATAAGAGTAAGTCTGCTTTAATAATTTCCCTAATTTACAAAATGTGATAAGTAGGTATAGTTTTATTTGTAACTGTTTAAGCCAGCACACTGAATGCGTTTCAGAAATTTACTTTATAACATGGATATTTTCACACAGGCCCCCTTTGTACAACTCCAGGGGGCACCATTCATGTTGTGGTCCATGTGTTTAAAGGAGTTGTGCACTGTACGGCCTGTGCAGCTATTGGTGGAGGCTCTGTTTTCACAAGTGGTACTGTAGCAAGATCTGATTAGTATAAATATGATATACTTAGAAAGATATTTAAAGAGAATCATAAATATGCCTCAGCGGTTACCTTGACTCGAGTCATATGTTGGCAGCCTTTCATAACCCAAAATAATACCACTTAAGGTCAGCAAATATAGAAAATTCAGTCCTCTCTAAAATCAGTGAATGTCAACTGTATATAATTGCATGTTCTGAGCACTTATTCCAACAGTAAAAACAAAATAAAGAAAACACTTTTTTCTTTCTTATTTCAAAACCCACGCAGATTATGGGTGTTAATGACACTGTACTTAAAAATTGTTAGCTTTGGGGGAAAAATAACCATATAAAAACATAAATTTTATTTTCTTTCTTTAAACTATAAAGTTATCATGTCCTGAATAAACAAAATATGAGACTTATGTAAATATTCACCCTTTTAAGAAAAAAAGGCAGCAAAAACAACATTGCATTGTTGGATCATATTTTGAAAAGGAGGAAGGCAACTGAAGCATAGCTATAAAGATATCTTTTTTTCTCTTCAGTTTACCCTTGAGATGTACCTATCAAAATAATCTAAACTTATCCAGATGATGTTTTTAATCTTGAAAAAGGCTTTTTTTTCTTGTTGGATGATCCTATTAGTAAACTGCTGGAAGGGAAAATCATACAGGGCATAATTTGTAGTTTGACCTACTCACATTGGGTGTTGCTAAAGAAAATCAATCAGAAACTGTTGTGTTAGAATAACTCTATCTGCTCTACCTGGCATGTGTGACTAACTGACTTTAGAATCTATCATTTAAAGAAAATGGTTGACTCTTGGATATACAATTTATCAAACTTCACTCTAGTCCTTTTTCTCCAAAGCACAGAAAAATAATCATCCCTCCCTAAATATAAATCTTTTAAGAGAAATTCAAGGAATCTGTCTCCAGCAAAATAATTGATAAATGGCAGAAGCATAATTTAAAGATGGCTTCCATCACAGATCACATGGCACCTCAACTCTTGAGCCTGTCACTCAAGTCTTTCCATCCCCTGGCCCAGGAGCATCAATCTCAGCTCCTTTGTGACCAGTTCTCTGATTGAGCTAGGTTGGTCTTTTCACGATTACAGCTTCCTACTTCTGCCTTGCAGTATGAGGCTCTACCTACTGCCTGAAATGCTCTCCAACCTTTTTCCTGCCATCCCAGGCCTATTTTTCCCTCACAGTTCAGTTTGAGAGATACTTCTCTTAAAGAAAACAGGAAGGAAGGAAGGAAAAAAAGTACTGTCTCTAACATTACTGTTTACCTTTTATTTCCTCAGCATTAAATGCCTTGTTCAAGAATACTGTCATCAGGTACTGTCCTAGAAATTGACTCCTAATTATAGAGCTACATCTCATAGACCTAATTATGTTAATATACAGTTCCATGAGATCGGGATAACTGACCTTACTGTTTATATTGTTTTTCTCAGTATAGGAACTATATACATTCACCTAGTGTTCAATAATTGTTTACTAAATCAATTCATGTAAAACAAGGAAAGCTTTATTTTATTGACTAATTCCAAAAAGTTATATTTGAAAAATAAGTTATACTAAAAAACCTAAGTCAGTCTTTTTTAATTATCAATCATTAAGCCCATTACCGGGAAATTAAAAGCTGGTGTTAGAAGAACATGTGTTTACATTAGTCATTTTTAACTATGGAAAACCTGCCTTATATGGACCACTTTAGGAAACAACTAACTATAGCCCATTAAAAGTCAAGACTCTGAGACAGCAGTCCCCGACCTTTTTGACACCAGGGACCAGTTTCATGGAAGACAATTTTTCCATGGACAGTGGGGGATGGGTGAGCAGAGCTCAGGCAGTGATGCGTGACCCAGTTCCTAATAGGGCAAGGACCGGTACTGGGCTACTACTGGGGGTTGGGGATGGCAGCTCTAAGGTACCAGAGGCCACTAATATTTTTGACTACACCAAAATTTAAAATTTCTATTTGGGGGGAGGGAAACACCATAAACAAATTTAAAAATCAAACTCTAAAAATAAAATTTCTGCCATAAATAAAAGAACAGGTATAATAGTCTTAATATCCTTTGTATTGATATCTTACAAACCAATAAGAAAAAAGGTTATCACACTTATGGGAAAATTAAAAAAGCATCTTTATGAGAGAAAATATATAAACAGCCAATAAACTTATGCAAGGATTTTAACCCTTTTTTGTGCTCAGAGAAATGCAGATTGAACTAAAATCAAATTCTCAAAAATTAAAATAATAACACATTGTCTTGTGAGAATGTGGTGAACTGGCATTCTCATATACTGCTGGGAAGAATGTAAATTAGTAAACTTTTCAGAGAGCAGTTTGGCAAGATATATCAAATTTTTAAATGTGTTTACCTTTTCAGCCAGCAATTATAATTCATTGAGTTTATCACAAGTAGAAAATCAGACAATGGGCAGAAATGTGTGTGCATATATATGTTTATAAAGGAAAAAAAAACCTGTGAAGTACCTAAGTGTCTGTCATTACAAGGAAGTTTAAAAACTTTGTGGTGCCTCTATATAATTCTGTCATCATTAAGAGTACTCATATAGCATTGTACTTATAATGGAAAGTTATTCACACTATGTTAATTATGTGACAAAAACAAGCTACTAAATGTGTCTATTGTGATTGCAGTTTATAGTTTTACATCCATATCTCTGTATATATGCATAGAGAATAGGTCCTGAAGGACATATGTTAAATTGTCTGCAGTAGTCATTTGATGTCGCTAGTATACCAGATAACCTTTGCTTTCCCTTTACACTTGCCTGTATGTCCTGAAATTATTTTTCACAATCACCACGTATTACAGCGCATAGATGTTTTTTAAGAGGAAAGGCTTAAATTACCAAAGTTTTACTCTATTCCTTTTTATTTTCCTTATTCAGCATTATTTCCTTTTTTCTTGCTTATTTAACTTTACAAGATTGCATAACATTATGAAAATGTCTGCTTTATTTTGAAGAGATGCATTTCATGTTTATGTGATTAGGCAGTGTTCTTTTTCCCTAAAGCAAAAGGCTCCATTGCAAATGAAGATATAATTGTTACTTGAGGATACACATCTTATTATTCATGAGTTATATGAGTCACAAAAAATGTCCAAGGTGATAATGATAGCACCTGGAAAACAAGGACTTTAGCTACAGGGATTTAGTCTGTTAGCTGAAGATACTATCTGGCCAATAGATGGCAGGACTTGGGGATGATTTCAATCTAAGAACAAGCAACATGTTTCTATTCCATGATCATACACACAGAACCCATTCCTAATCCAAGCTTCTGGTTTAAAGACAAAGTGATCTTTTTCAATCTTTTCTAAAGAAATGTCCAGACATGCCTAAGGCGGTGTCAGGTTCAGCAAACCACATTTGAAAATGGATACTTTCAAATCAAGATGTGTTTTGAGGCAAGTAACCTGGATTTTCCAAGACCAGAGGACTCTAAAAAAGAAAAGATTCTGAGTAGATATAATAACTGTCTTCAAATCTAAAGGACTGGCAAGATAAAAATGAGATTTGTCTTGTCTGCCTAACTCCCAGATGGCAAACCAAAGACCATTGGATCTTCTGGGAGAGGATTTTGACTAAATAAATGCAATCACTTTCTAAATACAGAGGTAACTAGAAATGGAATAGATAAGATGTGGGGGGGGTGGGCCAGGGTCTCATGCCTTCTTTGCTTTCATACTACCAGCTCTTAACACATGGCCTGGCAAACAGAAGGCACTTAAGAAATTTTATTGAACGAATTGAGAGGTAGTAAGTTATATCTTCTTTAAATATATTTCAAGTTTAGTGATACTATTTTTGTTGAATGACATTTTCTAAAGTTGTTTAAAGTGTTGGATGGGAGATTGAGCTAGATGATCTATAGTACATGACCATCTATCCCAGATTTTTCTAGGATTTTTTAGGACAATTCCAATATAAACTATTTTGTTCTTCCCAAGTACTTTCCCAAGTATACTTCCAAATGTTCTTCTCATTAGTAAAGTCCAAAATTTAGGATGAGCTGGTCATACTCTGAGTAGTGTTAACTAATGGCATGACAAAGTGGATTTCTTTTTGCAGGCTGGAAATGATGTTGGACTGCTACAGTTGGAGTGGATAAATACAGTCATTTATAACTAAGAAGTCATTTACCGTAAATATATAGCTAACTCTATCTTGGTGAATGCAGACTTACTTGTTAATAAATGTAATCAAGTGTAATTCAACCAAGACTCTAAGGTGATATATTTTTATTGATTACTTTTCTTAAATGAAGATTTTGGTTGCATTTTTATAATATCAGGCCACGTACCAATGTTTCTATAGTATTCAAGTGTGTTTGCTAGGTCACCCTTTAGGCTTGGCAAGTGTTGGACAGATGGCTGAGAATATGCAAGTAGGTATGCATTGTGCAGGAAAGCATGCAAGTGAAGAGTCAATCAAGAGAGAATAAACATGCTTAGAAAGAGGCCACCTGATTGGTATTCCGACTACAGAATCGGGCAACTTTCTATGTAAATTATGCAGCTGCATCAGCACCATTGACACTATAGGAGTGAAGAGGAAAAAAAAGTTAAAGTTCTCTGTGGCAAAATAGCTCTGTGCTTGATCGAGGAAATATTACTAATATAAAGGTAGATGAGGTAGAGGCTTTTGTTTTTTAAGTTCCTTTTTTCTTCTGTTTGCCTGAACTGCCAATGACCATAGCAGAAGCGGCAGGTTGAACTGATGAATATGGAGTTTCATGGCTCCCAGAGCACTGCTTTTGGTCTAAGAAGAATTTAGATGGGAGCTGCAAAACTTCCCCTTCTTTCAAGATTTGCATGCCTGGTACATATAGTATCATATAAATGTGCCAGTGCTTGTGAGATATACGGACACACACACACACTCACACTCTCTTTGTCTCTCTCTCTTTTTAAACAGAGGAAGAACCAAAGAGGTAGATCATCCATTATTCAAGGAATTTTTTTCTGCCCTTATTCAATACACAGTAACTTAAAGGATTAGGGACTTTTGAATACAGAGATCAAGTATTTAGATGGGAAAAAAGACCCCTGCAAGCAAACAAATGAGCTCAGATATTTTGCTTCATTTAAAGAGTGAAAATCTGACTTGAATTATCTTTTCCTCCATAAAAAGCAAAATATATTAAATAAATATCACATACTAATATTCATGATCTGAAGCAACTCATGTTTCTTCCATGAAGGTTTTCCTGACTTCTGTAGACCATGCTCAATCCTCCCTCCTACTGTTCTGATTTGAATTAAGGCGTGGTGCTGTTCATTGTCAGTTATATGTAGTCTGACTATAGCTGGGTTGCCTCGAGGCCTGCCTCTGCCTTTTGACACACAACACACTGCCACACACACAGCTGATTCCTACAAGCTTGAGGGAAATGGTGACTCTTTACTATATATCTTTAACTTTCATTAAAACACCAGCCCAGAGTATATATAGTGCATCACACAGAGGTCTGGATATTCCCCTGTCCAAGTTTCTTGGCGGTTTTAAAAATGCATGTACAAATTCTTTAATACTTCTCCCCTCAAGAGATGGAACTTAATTTCCCTCCCCTTGAAAGTTAGCTGTCTTGCTTCTGATGAATAGACTATGGCAGAAGTGATAGAATGCCACTTCCAAGATTAGCGTATACAAAAACCTGTGGCTTAATATCTCTACATCTTGGTTGCCCTCTTGAAGCTTGCCCTCAGAAGCTTCTGGAAAGGCCCACTTGGCGAGGGCTGCCCACAGACGCAGGAGTGAGCATGGAAGTGGATCCTCCCCTAGCCGAGCCCTGAGATGAGTGCAGGCTCGACCGAGAGCTCAACTGTCCCCTCATGAGAGACTCTAAGCCACAACCACCACTCTCAGCTTCCTGACACACAGAATTGTGTATTTCTAAGTACTTGCCACTTTAAGCTGCTAAGTTTAGGGCGATTTTGTTACACAGCAATAGATGCATTTCCCATTCACAACAGCAGCCAAAATCTCTCTTTTTTGCCCTGTCTTTCAGTCACTCCCGAATGCTCACTTCTTCATATTCTTTCATATTTTCCTCCCCTGTGTCTGACTGTTCCTCTGACTGTTCTTCACTCTCAGAGAAGCTCTCTGGAATTCTGGTAAAAATCCGCTTCTCCACCATGAATGGCTCATCTCCCAAACCACTGCACATAATAGGTGCTTAATAAATATCTGTTTACAATATAAGCAAACTACAATTTCTTTTGACTTACGCAAACAAAATTCATTCATTTGAAAAATATTTTTTAACAACTCAGGCTGAAGTTATAAAGGGAAATGCTTAAGAGTTTGAAACTAAGTCTTTTATAAACAAGCCTTGCTACTGATAACTATAAACCTTTACCTGGTACCTGAGCCAGGCAGACATTGAGCTCAATGCACTCTGCCTTCTGGAACAGGACAAAGCGTACATTTCAATTTCACGTGGGCAAAGCTGCAGTTCAGTTAAAGCTCAACAGGTACTTTGCTCTCAGGAACAATTCTAGGTTCAAGGTCTCTATCTTCTAAATGCATTTCCAGTTCCAACTGTTGCCTGTAATCTCCAGGTCAGTGTCTGTTTCTACCTGATTATCAAGATATTCATTGAACAAATGCAGTATGCCTACGAGCATTCCAAGTACTCTGGTGACTTCCTGTCAGTAAGTTCATGTACAAATATTATTTCTAGGACTATCATGTGACACTGGTTAGCAAAACAAACACTGTTACTCTTAATGCTAACAGCCTAGCAAGAGAAACAGACTAATTTAGCCAACCCACGGGTATATAATTACAAACCATGTACTGTAAAAGAAAGATACAGGTTATTATAAAGAAGTATATTAGAGAGCTTCCTCTGATCTGGGCACCAGTGGATCAAGGAGGGCTCTTCTGAGTTAGTCATCTTTGGGTAGAGATCTAAGGATAACATGTTAACTAGGAAAAGGGTAGGGTAAAGGAAAGTTAGGTTAGGTGAGCATTTACCATATGCCAGGCACTGTCTGAGCACTTTAAATATTATACCCAAGTAATCTATACAACCACCGCAGGAGATAGGCACCCTTTAACCACATTTTAAAGATAAAAAACCTAGGACTAATGTCTACATGCTTAACTACTATCCCAAACTCCCTCTGCAAAGACTTTGATTTCATCCTTAGGGCACCAAAGAGAACTTGAATGAAAGAGATTGTTTAGACCCACTTAAGTTAAGCAGCATGTAATAATATTGATGACCCACAGACATTTCAACAGTTAAAATACAAACAAAACAGAACACAGTTTAACTTTATCACCTTCCAAATATGCATTCTAAAAGAATTAAACATGATATAAATAATAGTGTAACAAAGTTATTTTAAATTGTTCATCACTTTTACAGCCCTTTCAATTTCTTTATGCTTTCTACCCAAGAACCCCTTGATGTTCTTTTTTATATAATAAATACTGCTCACCAAATTATATATTTCAGTTTATATACAGTTTATGAAAATGGACAATGTACTATATATTAAATTATAGCCAAAATTGAAAAAAGAGAAGGGAAAGTAGTTCATTATTCTTTGTTAAATAATGAATGTTTTTGAAATAATATGATCATTAAATGCAAATGAGCATAACTCTGATATAAATGTAAATTTTCCAAACTCAAAATGTTCCTTAAGATAAACTCTTTGGCTGAAGTTCTGAATATTTAATTGTTCTGCTTTCACGAAATGAATGCAGTCACCTATTCAACATAATTAGTTATCTAGGGAAAAACAATTATAATTGAACATAGCTGCTTCCCAAATGCATTTTAAATAACATAAACAATCCTATGTTAAATGTTTGGCCTATTGCTTGGATGCCTTGTGTTTGCTCCTCTAGATCCATTTCTACCCTGTTCCACCCTGTTCTGTGCCCGAGGAGGCCAACATTCATGGAAACCATCAGCAGGATCCTTTGTCCTCTGGCTTCTACCTGGGCCAGCAGAGGGGCCTGGGTGGGAGAAGGGTGAAGCTGAAGTGGCTTTACTCCCAGCTCCCTCCCTGTGGGGTCACTGGGTGTTTGGAGCATCCTCTGCAGAAGGTCAGAGTTCATAACCTGTCTATGCAGCTCTTCTCTTTGTATTCTGGAAACTGTTTCTTCCCTCCTCCCCCAGTAGCCCCAGGGATAAGAACACATAGGGTGCTGCACCCTCCCCTGTTACTTTGCCCCAAACCAGTCTGCACCTTTTTAAATAGTCCCTTTATTAAACCCTCCTCAATTACCCAGCTTCAGTGTGCTGTTTGCTCTTGGGATTCTGACTGTACAGTAATTGATATCAGGAGTGGCCTCAGGAAACTTCCCCTTAAAATTGGGTTCTCAATTGTGTTGTTCACATATGTGTGTGGTGTCCAGATAATGTATCAGGTGGGGGAGTGGATTGGGGTGGGGGGGGGAGTTGGAATTCAACACTGGATAGCCAACAGAAGAGAATTAAATAGAAGGTTGAGCAGGCTAAATGTGTCGATGTGGGTGCACCCACTAGGATTTGGGACTTGAATGTGGACCGGCACCCAGGAGTGGCATTAATAGCCTGCTAGGCTGGCTAAATGAAGGCTGAATTCAGTGGTGCCCTACAGTCAATTAGGCTGATGCATCAGAAATTCCCTGGCATGTAGAGGAAGGATTCTGATGGTTCAGGGAGATGAAACAATGTACAACCTGTTTAGCCATTTCCTAACCATTACCTCTGTGAATGTCCAGAGGACACACTCTCCTCACCAAGGCAGTAAGAAATGCGTTGGAAGGCCAACATTTTTTAGGTTTATATTGTTTAGACCCCTTTTAAAGTTAAGCAGCATGTGGTAATATTGGTTACCCACAGAAGTTTCAACAGTTAAAATACAAACAAAATAGAACATAGTCTAACTTTATTACCTTCCAGACATACATTCTGAAAGAATAAAGGATGATACAGGTCCTTTATTCACACCTGTAATCCCAGCACATTGGGAGGCTGAGGTGGGAGGATTGCTTGAGGCCAGAAGTTTGAGACTATACTGGGCAACATAGCAAAACCTCATCTCTACAAAAAATAAAATAAAATAAAATAGCTCATGTGGTGGTGTGCACCTGTAGTTCTAGCTACTCAGGAGGCTGAAGCAAGAGGATTTCTTGAGCCCAGGAGTTTGAGGCTGCAGTGAGCTATGATTGCGCCACTGCACTCCAGCCTGGGCAACAGAGCAAGACCCCATCTCTGAAAAAAAAGAAGAAATGCCTTGGTGAGAGGGTTACCACCATCACTGGTCACCTCAGTGGTGGCTGTTCTCGGTAGGCTGACTTCTAAGCAGAGGAGACGCTTTGAACCATGTTTGGTACAGATACCATGCCAAAGGGAACAGTCCACACTCACCATCTCAATGACATGTTTATACATTCTTAATCACTAAACGAATTTTTAATAATATTAGTGAGAAAAGGTGCTGCAATGGAACGTTTTTTAAAGAAATCTCTAGTAAAATCTACACTGCTTGCTAATGCTTGAATGAGTGAACTCTGTATAACTGATATAAAACAGGGGAGTATTATTTCAGGTTTGGCACAAGGTAAAAACAGAAGCTGATACATGAGCTTGGTTCAAAAGTGAGCCCTCCCCACATAGTAGTTGGATTACCATTGACAGTTTTCTTAAGTTCTATGAAGCTCAATTCTTCATCTACAAAATGAGGGGAGTAATAACTGCCTCCCATCATTGCTAGGATAAACAAGATAGGGGCCTGACACAGGACAACATTTCAATGAACATGGCCAATTGTTTCAATCCCTTCTCATTGCACTTGCAACCTAGTACTACGTACTCGAATGTAAACTTGAGGTCAGGATCCATGTCTGCTTATCTCATTTTATATCCCCAATGCCCAGTACGTGTAGATAGACACAGACCACTTCCTAACTACGTGAGTGAATGAATGAATGAGCAAATGTGTTCTTGTGAAGATTCAGTGGAAGTGGTCACTTTATGATGTACCTTTATTTCCTCTATCAGTGTTTGAATTCCACCTCTTCATCTGTTGCCTTTACAATCAGGGACAAATAACCTCACTAAGCTGTAGGTTTTTCCTCTTTAAAATGGAGAAAACACCTCTCTCTTAATCCATTTGGGCTGCTGTAACAAAAATACCATACATTATAGGCACTGAAATAAACATTGTCCGTGATGGACCATGCATGAACTTCTAATTTGGAAAGCTTATACTCTATTCATTCCTTTTAAAAAAAAAAAAACCAAAAAAAAAAAAAACTTCTAAATATCAGATTACGGCCCACGGGATTGCAAAATATTTTTACTCCTTTTATGGTTAAAATGCTGTAAGAATTTGGAAGAGGTCCCAATTCTAAAAGTTATTGCAATAAATCCAAAATGAATAGATGTGGAAAATATTTAACATTCAACAGTTAATCTTGAATAGGAGAGATATGTAGTTAATTTTATCCCTTTTATTTCTACAAATCATCAGAAGAAACAGTTTGGATAGGTTACCCAAAAGAGGCTCTTTGAATCATTTCTAATGGGATACATCAACTCAAGTGTCACCCAAAGATTATTCTTAACAAATGTACATATTGTTTGACTTTACTTGGAATAAACAAAAAGCTTTAAATTAGATTATTGCTTAGACACAGAGCCGTTAAATTAAAATAAGCCCAGACATTTGGAATCAAGTCAGTTTAAGATAGTCACCTTTCATTAAATCATGGCTACAATATTTGGATTGTTTTATTAGCTTTATGCCACAACCATAAAAACTCAGTTAAAATTTCACAGTAAACACATAGTGCCTTTCCACCAATTCACAAAAATCACTGCCTTTAAACAAATTCATTTTACATACTAAAAGGTACTCCAATAACCACTAACTCACTAAAAATAAAAGGCAATATTTTTTAAGTCATTTAAATCACTATTGACCTGACTTCCTTTTTTCCTTCAAATATATATACACACACACACAAAACAACTCAATGCTGTTTCCCCTCATTTCTCTCTTTTTCTTAGGGCTCGAACACTATATCACTATTTAAAATGTAAATAATTTAAACTGATTTAGTAGAACTTTAATTATAGCCTTATTTGTATTGAGCAACTTTTCAAAAAACACATTTTTCAGATTAATGGAAATGTTTGTGGTAACATTAGCTTTACTTGTCATTCCAAAATTATAAAATGAATTAAGAGAGGGAAGGACATGAATTAAATCATGAGTGACTTCATAAAAATAAACATTTTGTGTAATTTATAAATTTAAATTTTTGTTACCTCAAAATGTAGACAGAATGATTTAACAACATAATGTATTTATTTGTCAGAGACAGGAAGAAATTTGCCTAATGATTATTTTAAATAATTTTTCCAGTGAACTTTTTTGTGTATGTAGTCAATGGAAACTTTTTTTTATGCCACAGATTCCCAATCCCAAATACAGTATAGTGATTGGAGATTTGAAATGCTGAATAAATGTTGTGTGTGTGTCTGTGTCTGTGTGTAGAGACATAGATATAGAGATAGTGATAGAAATACCATTATTATAGCTTCTTTAAGGAGCTTTTAGAGTTAACTGGAGAAACCCTAAGCTTCTGTTGAACACAGTTGGGATCCTAAAGCAGTTGTGATGCTATTTCTGTTTCCTAAATATACAGTAAACACAAAAATATTCCCATTTTTGAAAATAGCGGAAATATGTAAACAATAAAGCATAAAATTTACAAATGACTTTATATCTTTCAAATGTGAAAAATGCTTCATTCAAAAAATAATCACTGTAGTCCATCTGCTTTCAGCTCTAATGAACTATCTTGTAACAGACACTCTAATCAAGAACAAATAGAAAAGTGGATTTTTTTTTTTTTTTTTTTTTTGAGACAGAGTCTCACTCTGTTGCCCAGGCTAGAGTGAGTGCCGTGGCGTCAGCCTAGCTCACAGCAACCTCAAACTCCTGAGCTCAAGCCATCCTCCTGTCTCAGCCTCCCGAGTAGCTGGGACTACAGGCATGCGCCACCATGCCCGGCTAATTTTTTCTATATATATTTTTAGCTGTCCATATAATTTCTTTCTATTTTCAGTAGAGGTGGGGTCTCGCTCTTGCTCAGGCTGGTCTCGAACTCCTGAGCTCAAACGATCCGCCCACCTCGGCCTCCCAGAGTGCTAGGATTACAGGCGTGAGCCACCGCGCCCGGCCGAAAAGTGGATATTTTTTTAAAAAATCAGTTTGAAGACTTTAGAGATCTTCCAAGGCAGTCAGGACTTAAAAGGCCATAATCCCACAGAGAAGTGAAGATTTTTTCAAGTGAACCCAGTATTTGTGTGCTACTTTTTCTCTTAGGGCATTTGTTGGGTTTTAAGAAGTGCAAGGAAAGAAGTTGAGAAGCAGGAATAGGGCAGTTCCTATGAAGCAGAGAAGCCAACAGAACTTTCAGCAATTTCCTAAGACTGAAAAACAAAACTTAAGAGTATGGGCAAGCCACAGCAGCGAGTTATGACAGCACCACTGCACTCTAGCCTGGGCGCAGAATGAGACTCCATCTAAAAAGAAAAAAGAAAAAAAAAGAAAAGAAAAAGAGAAAAATATATGTCTAATCTTTTTGAAAAAGAAAAAAGATAGTACACCAATGACCAAGTTAAGTTCATTTCAGGAATGCAAAGTTTGTTTAATATTTGAGAATTAATTAATGCAATTTATCACACTATTAGAATAATGATGGGAAATGATACAATTTTCTCATTAGAAGCAAAACGATCATTTCATAAATCTAATACCCATTATAAAATCGGTTAGCAACCCTGGATAAAACAAAAATTCCATACTATGATTAAAAATTAAAAGTATCTGCAAACATCATAACTACTGAAAGCTTATCTTCTAAGAATGGGAATGAGGATGTGTGCTCTTATTGATTCTATTCCATATGCACTGGCAATCCTAGCCAGTGCAATAAGGCAGGAAAAAAATGGGGGCATAAAATTGGGAAAGTAAGATTTAAAATTATTTTTTACAGTTGACATGATTGTATACATAAAATGCAAAAGAATCTACAGAGCAATTATTAGAACTTATAAAAGAATTTTGCAAAATCATTGAACAAATGGCCAATACACAAAAACAATTTTGTCTATATATTAGCAAGAAGCAATTAGAATATGAAACTTAATAAAATGATAACATTTACAATAGCATAAAAATGCATAAAATATCTAATGGAAAATGTGTAAGGCATTTATATATGGAAGACTACAAAACATTAGTGAACGAAATTAGCATGCAGTTGGCCATATGATTTTGAAATATGTAAAGAATTGCAAAAGGCAAAAAATAGCTAAAACAATCTGGAAGAACAAAATTGGATAGTTTATACTACTATGTTTCAAAAGTTATAAATTTACAAATGTATAAATTTACAAATTTATAATTTAAAAACACTATGACTAAATGACAATGTTAGGCTTAAAAATAGGCATGTGACCACTGGAAGAGAATAAGAGCAATAAAAGCACAAAAATAGAACCACACTTATACAGTCACTAAGGTGTCACAAAGGTGACAGTGTTGTGCAGAGTGGAAAAAGTGATCTTTTCAATAAATGATTCCAGGTCAAGCGAATATTCTATAAGGAAAATAATGAATCTGGACCCTTAACTCACAATGTATACAAAATCAACTCCAGATGGAGTGTAGATCTAAATATGAAGGTAAATTATTTAAGCTTATAGAAGATCACATAGAAAAATATCATGATGGCCTTAAACAGGTTACAAAAATCACTGACCATAAGAGGAAAAAGCAATACTACATTAAGGATTTCTTTTCAACAAAAGACACGATTAAGATGACAAAACTTTGGGTAATTGGGAGAAAATATTTGCCAACAGATGTATGTGACAAAAAGGCACATTCACAATAGATAAAGAACTAGAATTCAGTAAGATACAACACTGATAAACCAATATTTTTAAATGGGCAGAAACTTGAATATACACTTCACAAAAGAAGAATCTAAATGAAAGGTTGTGTCCAACTTGATTAGCCATCAAAAAAAGTGAACAAAATCCGCTGGAAGCTGACCACTCTCTATGTGTTCTCTCCAGGTCATCTCTCCACGTAGCTAGCTACACTTCCTTACATGGTGCTTGTATCCCAAAAGCAGGGGCTGCAAGAGGCAGGAAGTGGAAACTGCCAGTCCTCTTAGAAGTTAGGCCCAGAACAGTATCACTGCAACCACATTGCTTTGGTTAAAGCAGTCCCAGAGCCAGCCACAATTCAACCGAAGCAGAAACAAGCTCCACCTCTCAGTGAAGGAAGTGACAGTGAATTTGCAGCCATTCATAATCCATCACATCTTCCCACCTCCCTCAAATTTATGCTTGTCCCAAACCAGCTCTATCATCAAAGTTCATTTCAAATCTCCTCTCTTTTATGAATTATTAACCCCTAAACTGAAAATAGCTCTTCCATTTCCCCCTGTGAACTCTCATTTTATCTCTACCTTTCTTGGGGCACTTTTAACTTTCAACCTTGAATTATTTATATAAGTCTTATCTCCTCTACATTTTAAATAACATTTATTTCTAGTTACTGAAATAAGAAATTCATATTGTAGAAAATTGTCAGGATTCATTTCTGAATAATAAGTGCCTACCCCACACTGCTTAGCATAGTGTTAATAAACATTTCTTAAGTGAAGATTGGAATAAAATCCAAATCTTTCTAATAGGTCAATACTAGGTACTTTTGAGGTTGTTTGGCTTATTACTTTCTTTCATGTATTCAATCAGATTATTTTAGATGTAGATAGACAAATTATACTAAATAATGTTGGTGTGTATTAATATTTTACCAGGCTTATATTGGGGAGAAAAAAATCATAATTAAAAAAAGAAAAGAAAAGAACATAATGGGTAACACTTATTGAGCTCTTCGCTATGTGTCAGGCACAGTTCTGAGCACTTCATTCTCCTAACACCCTACAAGTTTTGAAGAAAAAGAATAAATAACCAAAGAATACAAAACAAAGGAAACTAATTTAGCTAGAAAAAATGTATCTGCTGGAACCCTGAACAGCTCCAAGACATCTGAAATTTTGACATAAGTTGGCTACATGGTAACGGAAGCTAGACTTTAAGAACATATACAGAAGAGAACTTCAGAAGAAAGGGCATTTTTCCTCCAAATTAGAATCTACTCTTTCCATATTTATATGGAGCACTATCTCATGAATTCTTCATTTTGAAAACAAATACCTCAATTTTCTGCCTATTGGAACTTAGAGGGCTTTAAAATCTTTAACTGCCCACACAGGAAAAGAAAGCCTAACAATAACTTCATGTTTAAAAATTGTGCTTTAAAAATAAAAATGAGTGTAGTATGATTCCTGACATCAGAGAATTATGCATCTATTTGAAAAGATAAAATTAAATATTTAGGGGATTAACAGGAAAGCTTTAGTTCAAAAAACAAGATAGGAGGTGAGGAAAGGAAGGAATCACTATGGAATATAACAGAAAAATAAAATTTTGTTGAAGGAGTTGGGAATTGAGGTGGGGCTCAAAGAAGGGTAGAATTCAGAAAGGTTAGCAAAGAACATTCAAGATTTGAGAATGTGGAAATTAGTAACAGCACAAGAAAGGGCATGGAGGCAAGAATGAAAATAACATTTTAACCTGATAGCAGGGAAGAAACTACTCATTTTGAGCAAGGCTATATATTGGAGATTATTGGAAAATATAATCTAATGGGTAACATAGGCTAGATTATTACAAGTTCTGAATGGATACTAGTCAGTGTGATTCAGGCTTAGTACAACAAACAACCTGAAGCTGTTTTCATTCTTAACTGTGAGAGTATTTAATGTACTAAAGGGACCTTTACCAAGTTTTAACATAGGAAAGTTCTTCCCGAAGCATAGTTGGAATGAAATCTTCCTACTTGCTGGCCATAAAATCCGTATGATTTTCCATAAAGATTTTATTATTTTTGACATGAAGGAAAGGTCAGAGTTTGGGTGTATATTTGTGTCTATGAACATGATGATGTGTGTAGGTGTTTAAATTTCCAAAGTCAGGGTCAGTGGGCAGGTTAGGGCTACACAGTGTTGTGGCAACCAATCACGCTATTCATTTCAGTCCAGAAAGTAGTTCACTGGAAAATGTTCAAACAACTAAATTTAAATTAAAATAGTTATTAATTATTTGTAAAAAGCAGCCACAGTTTGTTTAATGCGAGGTATAAAAATAAGCATGATTTTCTATCAAGGTATAATTCTTTAAACATGAAGTGAAGGTCAGAGTTTGGGTGTGTATGTGTGTATCTGTGTATGTGTGTCTGTGCACGTGTGGATATGTTTTAATTTTTCATGTGGGGGTCGGGGAAGATTAAGATTACATCGAGTCAAACCAACCAGTCAAGTTGTCATTTCAGACCACAAAGTAGACAGTTCACTGGGAAGAAAGTTCAAACAACTAAGTTTAAAATAAAATATTTACCAATTCATTGTGAAAACTCACTTCAAGTTTATATAATGAAAGGTATTAATTCTAGTATTATTTTATCAAATCTTGTCACTCTATCACAGAAATAAATTTAATTAAATTGATAGGACATATTTTTCACACAAAAAAAATGTTCATTTCTACCTAATGCCTATATCTTCTAGGTGCTTGGAAATTGATTTCCAATTCATAATAAAAAGTCCAGCAAAATTGCCAAATGAAAAGCTTTCATCAATTACTTTTCATTTTATAAATATGCTTTGAAAACAGTTTGTTAATTTTACAGGAAGTCATTAGGTTAAATAAATCACCTTTTGGGTCCATTTACTAATGGAGTAAAATAATTCCAATATATAATTTACTTCTGAATGCCTCAGAGTTTCAGGAAGGCATTAATAAGGCCCTGACTTTCTGTATCTTAAACCAAGCATTAAGTTTGATCATCGCTTTCCTGAGTCTTAGAAAAAGGAATCATGAAAGTTATAATGGGCTTCTTGGAAAGGTAATAACATAAGGGTATGTTTACAAAACTACTTTCTTTGATTTCCAACTTAAACTAAGAAAGGTTAAGCCTATGCTATAAACTCCAAAGAACAACTATTAGGTACAATATTTGGACAGTATTGAGAGGGGACATTGAGAGTCAAACTCAGCCTCTCCAGTTTATGAACAGGTGACACATGATAGAAAATCTAAAGATTACCCCCCCCCCACCTTTTTTTCATTAGCTTTGAAAAAGCCAGAAAATACTCGGCATAGGGTCTGCTCTTCCACTGAACATGACTGGCAATTAGATGGGAAGTGGTTTTTCCAAACAGCACCCTGTTATTTCTGACCTGTCCTTTTAATCAAGAGTGGTGTCTTCTTGGGACAAAAATTAAGCTGTAGGACATGAGAGCCTTCCTTCTGTGTTTTTCTCGAAAGTCTTTAAAACTCTAAACTGGAGGTAAGGCTGCTTCTTGGTGTTAGAAGTCCGCCCTGTTTTGTGATGTGAACATTTAGTTTCCACTTATTGACTTTGGGGTATGTTAATGGGCACCAGAAAGAAAATTCCTCCAGAATGAAAAGGAAGGAAGGAAAGGAGAGAAGGGGGACGGAGAGAGGAACAGAGAAAGGAAGGAAGCAAGGAAGGGGGAAAGAGGAAGGAGAGGGAGGGAAGAACGGAAGGAGAAATGAAAGAAAAAAGCAAATAGACTCACTAAAGATAGATGAAGATTTACTCAAGAGAAAAAATTTTGAACTACACATGCCTTGAATTCCCAAAGAAATTAAAAAAAACACTTATGACTTATAAAGATGAAAGTAGAATAAAATGAAAAAGAAATTGATATTCTAAAGAGAGAGAAAAATGGTGACACTGAATAACTTTAAAATACTTATAAATAGTAAAGAGTAGAAATGACACTGCAGAAAAACCAACCTATACCATGGAGAATAAGTTTTAGAAAATCACACAAGAAATATTAGGGAAAGGATATAAAAACAGGATTGCCAGAGACCCAATGGAGATCCAGCATGCATAGTACTGCCATCTCTAAAGAAAACAGTAGAATGAAGGGAATTTTTAAAAAATCACTCAAAGTAATAATTGAAATAACATTTCTGAAGTGAAGGAAGACAGGATCAGAAGAACAAAAGGAGTCACTGCTCTAAAAGAAAAAGATAAAGAATGGCAAACTCTGAGACATAGTCTAGTGAAGTTATTGAATTTCAGTGTGAAAGCAGCCAAGCAATAAAAATGGATCACCAACAAAGGAAGAGGGGGAAAAAAAACAACACTGAGTTAAGAATTCTTGTTAGTAGCTTTAGATGCAAGAAAATTCTGGAACAATGTCAACAGAGTTCTGAAAGAAAAAAGATTTGAATCACATAGTCAAATTGGTATTCAAACATCCAGACGATAGGAAATGATCTCAAATGTAGAAAGTCTGAAAAAGCATATCTCCTGCATATCCAGGTAACTTTAAAAAGAAATCCAGTTGTCAACACAATCCTGCCAGTATTGAGATTATTCCAAATAAAAATTACAGGAATGAGAAAGGCACAGAATGAAAGATGATTGATGAGTATTAAATTCAGTTGAACATAAAATTAAGGCCAAATAACTAATTACCAAAATATAAAGCAATGTAGTTATTCTAATTCCTGAAAGAAAATCTACATCATGGGGGGGGTGGGGGGCAATGATAATAAACCACTCAGAGAACACCACAGGATCCATCAGGATTCTGCACATGAAACAGCATCCTCAAAAAAACTTAAAGAAGGATCTGTTTACGTAGAGGTGGAACCTCCAAGGGCTGGTGAGCACCCATGTACGAGCAACAGCAGGAAGGCATTAATACCTTTGGTTAGATTATGTTACTGATAAACCACTTCTGCTCCTTCTAGGGGAGCCTTACAGTTCTCTGCCCCTTTGAAGTTAAACTTTGCCATTTACCTATCTAGACCAATAAAATATGAGCTGAAACGTCATAAAACAGATGGGAAGAAGCTTTTGAAAGCCAGTTCAGGCTTCTCCATCACTTGGATCCCAATTTAGACATCAGGAAGAAACACCACGACCACGACAATGGACATGTACCACAAACAATAAATAACCTTTGTGGTTGTCAGTCACTGATATTTGGGAGTAATTTTTTTATGGCAGCAAATATAGCTTTCTCTCACTGGTGTACTACTCCTAAGCCTGAAGAGGAGAGGGAGAGGCAGGGGGTTACTAGAGCCTAATAAGAGAGGGAACCATGGAAGAGGAGCCACAAAAGAGAAACTGAAGTCACAGAGATGCACAGCGTAGGAAATAGTAGAGGAAATCCTTACCTTGACTTCTCTTTCCTCCTGCCTTCTTTCTTACATCATGCTTGTGACTCTATTCACCAAATCAAGCCAGAAGCAGAGGACTAAGGAGTGATGTGTTCTGTAGAATTCAGTGTCACAAACTGGATTTCCCATTATCAGATGCTAAGATGAGCTTGGGGTGCAAAAACTTTATTAGGAATCAACACCTGTGAAGGGAAAGGGAGGGAAGTGGGATTGCACAGAGAAAGATATTGAACTCAGTAATGCAGACAATGAACTGCAAAATCTCACTCAGTCCATTGGGGAGCTCTGGAGTAAGAATTATACATCAGAACATTTCACACAGGGCCAAAACGACCAGCCACGTGCCCATCATGCCAGCTTTGAGAAGGCTGATGGTAAAAGCTAGTCGATGTCAACTGGCTGAGTCATCTTGTCTACTTGTTTGTTTAGTTCTTTCACAATGAATGGCCTCTGGTAGACATTAACATGTGATATACACACACACATATACATACAAACTATGTTTATATTTCATCTGTTGCCTACAGTGAAGACATTATTTTAAGCAGCCATCAAAAATTTTTAAATGTAATATCTTAGTCCACAAAATAAACCTCAATAAATTCCTGTATTAGAAGTAGTACATAATAAACTGTCTGACAATGATGCATTAAAATTAGGAATGGAAAACATATGTATAAAGAAACAATACAATAACAGATGTTGCAAATTTTTAAATTTCCTGGAACAACTCTTTAGCCAAAGGGTAAATCTAAGCAAAAATCACTAGAAAAATAACAATCTACACACTAAGTGCCAAACCTGTGGCGTATAACAAAGCTGTCCTTGGGACCTTAAAATTGTTTTAATATGAAACAATAAAAAACTTAATAAAACATTCTTCTCAAGAGTTTATGAAAAAACAACAGTAACAGAAAAGAAATCAGAAGAAAGCCATTAAAGACAAAAGCAGAAAGTAATTTTTAAAAAGAAAAGTAGTAGAACTAATAAATTCAAGAATTGCTTCTTTAAAAAGAAAATACACTAGGTAAAATACTAGCTAACCTAAATTTAAAAAGAAAAATAAAGGATAAGCACCAATTCCAAAAAAGTACAAATTAGAAAGCAGCAATGGCCATAGGACACTGCAAAGAAATGTGGTTGAAGGGGAAGTAAAAATTGTCAAAATAGAGACAAGATTATATTGAAAGCCTAAACCAACCAATAGCAATGGGGGGAAAACTGAAAACAAAGAAGTCTTCAGAGGTGAATTTTTTAAACCTTCAAGTAAGAGATAATTGGTAAGGGTTTAAACTCTTCCAAAGCTAGAGAAAGAAGAAAAGCTGCTCTTATTTTTTATGAAGCCAAAATAATTATTTAAATCCTGTCAAAAGTAGTCTAAAGGAGAAAACTACAAAGCAGTTTGCTCCTGAATGTTGGTACAAATCACTTAAATAAAATTTTAGCAAGTAAAATTTAGTGATACTTTAATGATAGTGTTAACACCATGATCAAGTGAAGTTATTGCCAGAATGCAAGGATGGCTCAGTGACATAAGTCATCATTTAGTAAACAAGAAGAAAAACATTTTTATCTTCACAATAAACAATAAAAAACACTTAATACAATTCAATATTAACACACATTCCTGATAGGAACTCTTATTAAAATAAGAATACAAGGATATTTGACATTTTAAAATTATGTGTTCCCCAAATCAAAAGCTAAAACATTAAATACTAGGAGCATTCCTATTAAAAATGGTGACAAGAGTTCCTACTATTTTTTGGCATTTTTATGACTTAACTAGTCAATGTAATAAGAGAATGAAAAAAGAAGTATATTTGTGTGCTCAGGTTGCCATAACCGAATACCACAAACTGAATGATTTAAACACCAGAAATTTGTTTTCTCACAGTTCTGGAAGATGCAAGTCCAAGACTAGGGTGCCAGCATGGTCAATTTCTGGTGGGATATCTCTTTCTGTTTTGCAGATGGCCACCTTCTCACTGTGTCCTCACAGGGTGAAGAAGAAGAGCAAACTCTAGAGTCTCTTCTTAGAAGGACACTAATACTATCAGATCAGGACCCCATTTTTATGATCTCATTTAACCTTAATTACTTCCTTATTCCAAATGCAGTAACATTAAGGGTTAGGGCTTCAATATATGAATTGAGGGGGACACAATTCAGTACTTCCATTAAGAAGTATTAATATTGGAAAGGAGAAGGCAACATTGCAATAACCTTCAAACTGTATAGCTATTTATCTGAAAAATCCCAGAGGGTTAATTGAAAATTCCTAGAAAAAAAGCATTCAGTATGCTGGCAAAAATTAAAATACAAAAGTTAATAGCATTTTTATGTTTAAACGATATAATTAGAAAATATAGTGGGATAAAACTCTATTCACAAAAGTAAGAAAATTCTTACTAATAAATAGCTATGAAAAACCCAAAAGAATATGCTAGACCCAAATGCTTAAGCTATAAACTTTCCTGAAGAAAGTAAAGGAAGACTTAAACAAAAGAGGACGCTTACTTCCTTCACTAGAAATACTCAAAATTTTAAAGATTCAAGCTCTTTCTTAATGTTTAAATCTAATGCCATGCCAATCAAAACCCTAATAAAATTTGCGGCTAGAGTATCTTCTTTGCAGGATATGTAGACTGAAAAGAGAGAATATGGCAAAATTATTCTTTCATCTGGAAAAATAAGTATATGATGTAATAAAGCAAAACTTATCCTGCTATATGCAATAACATGGGATCTGGAAAAGACCAACAGATCAACAGCACAATAAAGAGCTTAGAAGTATGTGTGAGCCAAACTGGGCATGGTGGTGTGCATTTGTAGTCCCAGCTACTTGGGAGGCTGAGGCAGGACTCTTTGAGCCCAGGAGTTTGAGGCCAGCCTGGGCAACATCTCTTAAAAAAAGAAATTAAAAAATTAAAAAAAAAAAGAATAGCTGTGAGCCTATATAGCATATATCTTAATATATGATAAATATGACATTCAACCAATGAAATAAAGAAAATGGAAAAACACTCATTACCAGCTCACTCTTTACATTGAAGAAAATGTCAGATAAATAGAATGTATACATTTTTAAAATTAAATGCTAGAACTGGATAAAAATATCAGTGAACTCATTTATAATTTGTTTATAGTTTTGGATGGGAAGGTCTTTCTAAGCATGTCACATCAAGCATAAGGAAAAGATTCATAACTATAAAACATCAAAATTATATTTTTAATAGAAACAGGCACCAAAAACAAGCTAGAAAAACTTAAAAAGAAGAAATATTATTTGTAACACATGTTAAAGGATTAATATCCCCAGTATTTCATAAATCAGTAAGAAAAAGGAAAAACATCACAACAGTAAAATAAACAAACAACATGAACAGGCATTTCTTAAAAGAAGAAAGAAAATGTCCACTAAATATATGAGAAAGATATTCAGGCTCACTAATAATCAAAGAAATACACACAAGCTAGTGTGATACTGTTCTTCCTTTACCAGACTGGCAACCCTGAGTGTTAGCCTATGCGTGGGAAACTCTCTTGCACTGTTTGTGGAAATTTAAATTGGCACTCAAGTACAGTGCAATTTGTCTAAATGTATCAAAATTTTAGAAAGGCATACTCTTTGACATAACAATTATAATTTCAAAGCTTAATTCCAAGAAAATAATTCAGTATATGTAGCAATATGTCTGAGGATTTTTGTAAAAAAATCAGTGTTGTTTTTTACAATCATGAAAATTTGGAAAATAGTAATTTTCAATAAGAAATTAAGCACATACTGGTACATATATCCAATATAAGACAAGGTACCCTTTAAAAATAATGGGCTCATGCATTTTTGTGTGAAATTGACATGTCTAGATTATAAAATACCTGTACCATATCATTTAAGTGTAGCAATATAAAAGGTATGGGTTTATTTTTATGTGCATATTTGATTACATAAAAAAATATCTGGGAAAGTGTTTGCCTAAATGTTAACAGTGCTTGATGGGATCTGGGTGATTTTTAGTTTCTTCTCTTCTATTTTTGCTATTTCGTATTGCTTGAACTCTTTTACCATGATTCTGTTTATTTTTATAATTAAAAATCAATAAAGACTCTTTTATTGGTGAGGAAAATATTATGAGAGAGGATACTTTGCTTATTCATAAAGTTAGAAAATACTATTATTCATGGAATTATATATGATTACCCAGAACTAGATGATTTCCTTTTTACTCCCACAGCTTTCATTTATGACACTTGTATAAATTATAATAATAGGAGACAAAATGGGATATTTGAGTTATCACTTTCTATTAGATTATAAATTTCTTGAAGGTAGGACTGTTTCTTGTTTGCTAGACTCTCCTACAGATTTTAACATAGGGGAGTACTCAATAAACATTTATTGTGTTGAACCAATGATACGTCTGCAAAACACAAAATATAATCTAATAAAACACTAATAAAATGGGAATTTTCAAAGATCTTAAATTTTCAGATCATTCTAGTTACAAAGGGAAAGATTCATAAATTGCCCATTGCATAGATCTCAGGAATAATTTTTACAATAAGATCTTCACTGATATTCTCAGAATATTGAAGAGATTTATATTGTTTTAAGTTAATTAAAATGCATCTAAAAGAGCTCTAGAGTTCAAAGAATGTACAGTCAAACCTCTTACACACAGAATTTCTCTCCAATAAAGGAAAAAACTAGAAATGTCTGTTTTCATCCATAACTCTCTTCAAAAAGCAGAAGGTTGTTTTTTAAAAAAAGTGATTTTTGCATGTATCTAGGATGAAAGAAAAGCAGAAATGTTTTCCTGATAATTGTCATTCTATTCCCCTCTCTATTTTCTGTAATGTGCATCTATGTTGATCAAGAACATTTTCTAATTTTGCAAATTATCTGCATGACTCAATGAAAAATAAACTTGAATAATTTTAAACACCTAACTTGTAATATTTTTGAATATTCCTTGAGCTGGAACAATTAGATGTTTGAATTACTTACTCTGAATGCTAATGTATGAATACTTTTCTCCTGTTCCACATTCATCTCTCTATATATAAACTATTTAAGTCACAGTATAATTATGGAATATGTTAGTAGAAGGAAGGCAAAGTGTTTTATCAATGCCTGTAAGCATCATTTACATTAGCATCTGTTACAGAATTTGTTTTAAATTTTATTTCTAGAGGCTTAAAATCCATAGGTCACACACATCAGTATTTTTAGACTATAATATCATAGGACTAAACCTGTTTTTGAACCTTCCTTTGTTTCAACATGCTTTTGAAAGCATCTAAAGATGTAGATATTATATCTTCCTGATTTTTTTAATCTTTCCTCCTGATTTCTTTAGCCGCTGTTAGCCCTGTAAATCTTCTTATGTGTTGTTGGTTTTCTATCTATTTTTTTTTTGTTTGTTGGCTGTTTGTTTTTAAATACCCAAAGTTCTTACCTGTTTATGTACAGGGCCTTTAAAACTTGATTTGCCAATTCTCAGATGTTTGGCAATAAAAATATCTTTCCTGAAATATGGAAGTATGGAGACAGATCTGCCAGTATTATGATTGGCCTGTCAGTGTTTGCAAAGCAGCACCAAATATTACCAGGCAATTGCAGATCTCTGGGGAAAAACATACCAATAGGGAACTAGCCTCATAAGTAAACTCTTGGACTTTATTCCTTGTCAATTAAAAAGAAAGGATAATTGCAATATCTCTTTGCATTTTATATCTTCCTTCAAAGGTGAAAAGTGTATTGAACCCTTGCGATTATAAGGGAAAGAGACTATAATAATACTAATTTCTTTTATATGTTTATGTAGTTAATCTGATTATTTCAATTAAGATTATATAGACCCCAAAAGATTACTTCCAAATTTGGATTTTCAAAAATCTTGAGCAGGCTAAACTTCTGTCAGCACACCCCGCAGGACCCTGGAGAGGATACAGTTTATCCATGGAAGATCCAGCATCCCTCCTCTGGCAGGAGGACAGAGGACCGATGTAGCCAGAACCAGGATTCCTAAGCCTTTCTTCCTTCCCCCTGTCTTCATCCCATTCCCCTGCTCCTTCCTCAAGCCAAGGCCAGGGACAGAGGGTAGAGGGGAATTACAGCATGTGTCTAGGGTCAAGTTTTGGTTATATATGATGGGAGCTGAGCAAATAAGTAAATATATCAAGAACAATGAGCTTTGTCACTGTAGGAAAAGGGAGTTTTATATATGTGGCAAGAGGGAAGACAAGAATACACCATGTGGTGTTAGGCTTCAGTGTTAACTAATGGGTTTTAATATAGATAGATGGATAGACAGATGATAGATAGATAGGTAGATAGATAGATATAGATAGATAGAAAGAAAGTACATATTTTTTTCTAATTTTGTCTTCTGAGAGGGCCCAAGCAAAGATATCTCAGTAACGATGAGCATGAGTAAGGATTATGCTTTACTTTGATGTGGAGAAATTGGAACCCTTGCACACTGTTGGTGGGAATGCAAAATGGTGCCGCCACTATGGTAAACAATATGAAAGTTCCTCAAAAATTAAAAATGTACCTACCATATGATCCTACAATCCCACTTCTGGGTATTTATCCAAAAGAAATAAAATCAAGATCCCAAAGAGATTGCAGCACTCCTATGTTCATTGTAGCACAATAGCCAAGATGTGGAGAAACCTAAATGTCCATTGCCAGGTGAATGGATAAAGGCAATTCCATACATACAATGGAATACTATTCAGCCTTTAAAAGGAAGGAAATTCTGCAATATGGACAATGTAAATGAATATTGAGGACATTATGCTAAGTGAAATAAGCCAGTAATAATAATAATATAATCATTTTATAATATAATACAATAATAAGTAATGATGCAAATACTGTATGATTTCACTTCTATTTGGTATCTAGAATAGTCAAATTCATAGAATCAAAGAGTAGGAGGTGGCTATCAGGGCTGAGAAGAAGGGGACATGGGGAATTCCTGATCAATGTGCCTAAAGTTTCAGTCAAGCAAAATGAATAAGCTCTAGAGATCTTCTGTAGAACAGTGCACTTATAGTCAATAATAATGTATTCCACACTTAAAAATTTATTAAAAGGATAGATCTCATGTTAATTGTTCTTACCACAATAAAATAAAATGAAATAAAATAAAATAAAAAGTGCCATGCAAAACAAAATGAAACAATGAGCATTCTTAGCACCCAAATCTTTGTAAATACCATTGTCCAATAAAAGAAACTAGGACTTCCTAAGAAATGGCTAACTTTGGGTTTGAGGAAGGAAAATAATTGCATGGGTCTGGAATATGTTGTTCTGTCAGAACATAAAGAAGCATACAATGAAGGGATCTTGTCCAAAAGATACAGGATCTCGCTTGAAGGGTCTCCTACTGCCTAATTTGAACATCAAAATAAGTCATGATGGTAATGAATTATAATTATTTGAGTAAAATATATATCAATGAAGCACTACTGTTATAAACACATGACTTTAAAAAATAGATATATGGAGGGGAAGGGGAATGCATCAGAATGACAACAAATAAATACATAAGGAGTAATGGAATTAGAATATTATAATTTAGTACCCATTGCAATAATTAATTTAGGAATGAATGACCAAAGAATGTTAAATCTGGTAGGTCTAAATTTGATAAGGAACTGAATGTTTGCATAGTCCTCATGTATCTTTCCATAAAATTGTTTATTTATTGTTTATTAATTAATAATACAACAAATTGAATAATTAACTTTGCAGTGGAGAAAATTGGCAGATACCATCTTATCCAAGTATTAACAAGACACATTAATAATACAAGTAATAGTGCAAATTATCATTCCCCCCCCATATGCTGCAATGAAAAGAACACAGCTTCACTTCTGTGATTGGTATTCCTGCCAAAAATGCATAAATCGTGTGGAAACTTCAGAAAAACCCAAAGAGGAATATTCTAAAAAAAAACTCTTTTAGGCTTTTCAAAAATGTCAAGGTCACAAAAAGTAAGGAAAGACTGAGGAACTCTTGTAAATCAAAAGAAGCTAAAGGAACATGTAAATACAACGCATGCTCCTGAATTGGATCCTGGACTTAAAAATGACATTGTTGGGGTAATTGATAGATGTTATTGCAGTCTGAGGATCATATGGCAACATTAAAGTGAATTTTGATAGTTGTTCTGTGGTTATATAGGAGAGTGTCATTGCTCTTAAGAAATGCACACTGAAGTATGCATTAGTCTGCAACTTATTTTCAGTGATTATACAGGAGCACTATGTGTTATTTCTGTAACTTATATGTAGATTTGAAGTTATTTCAAAAGAAAAAAGTAAAACAAACAAAATATTTTGCCCAAAATTTGATGTCAAATCTAAAAATCCCAATGACATGGGCGTGCTGAGAATGTTCATGTGGGCCCTCTGGAGAAACTGCCTCCACACGTTCTGGCTTCTGTTTCTGCTGGTGTTTTGTTTTGGTTTGGTTTGGTTTTTTAACATAATCCTGACCCAGGAGACATGATTTTGTCATTTTCTTCACCTGAAGATAAAGCCCATATAAAACCCAGGATCTTCCTCTTACACCCATTGTATTAACATTACGGAGGTTTCTAGTATTTACCTAATCTCATTTTCACCTTCTGATATTTCTTGTATTAAGATAAAAACAACAGTTGCCCCTCAAAATACTGATGTTTTCAGAGGAGGCAAACTTGGAAATTAAATAGACTTTCACAGCAAATTTTTGATCAGTGCTTAAGAAATGGAGCATTTTGCTTACCCAAAATTTGCTTTTATTTTGACATGCTATATTTTGTGAAAAATCTATTGGTACATTTTCCTGACTTTGGAAAAAATAAAAAAGTTTCCTGAATAAAGCTTTTTTTTTTTTTTTGAGGAAGATCTTTTAGTATCTCAGACCTGATATAAAATGCAGCAGAAATTGTCCCATCCTTTATATAGATCCCAGAAGTTGCAGTATTTTGAGTTACTGATATCAAGTCATTTGATTATAACTTATCTTTTATAAAATTTCTAAACAACAGAAAATTCCATAATTTAAATGTTCTGGTTAACTAGAGTCCAGATTTAAAACCAAGAGTAAATTTTGATTATATGATTCTATTATTTAAGTATCTGATTATTATAAAATTTGCTAATTTTATGTGACAACAATATTTTAAAATAACTTCATGATGTACAAGCAATTTATTATTTTTAAATTGATTTTTTAAAATTATGTATTGGCATAAAGATCTGTAAGTATGAGCTAAAAAAAAGATATTTAAATTAAAACAGTCTGCCTTGATTCCCCAGGGGAGTGACGAACTAGCATTTTAATTACTAACAAATTTAATTATTCAACCCAGGTGTGAACCATCAAAAGTTTAGAGCCCTCCTCTGCTTTAAGCAAGTGCATTGCATTTGTATGAAAATATAATGCCATCAATTTCTAATCTAGCATTCAAGTTCAGGAAGCTGTTGAACTTGTACTGTGGTTACATTACTTTGTTTCAACTAGAAATTCCGAGAACATTAAAGTTATCAATAATAAACTGTAAAACAATCTGTACCGCCCTGTTGATACAGCCTACTTTAACTTTTTACCAGTCTTTCTCTTCCTTGTTAGGATTTCCCCAAATGGCATTTTTTTTTTTTTTTTTTTGGCAAAACTATAATGAAATGAATAGTTTCCTTACTGGAAATAGGCTTGTTATGTAAACAGTTATTAGAACCATATAATCTATATCTGTAAGCACTGCTCCTGTGACTTTTCAAATTTAATGAAACTGTCTATTCAATATAGCTTTCTTGGACTTGTATAGCTCTGTTAGTCCTCAAAATAATAAGGCAAGGCTCACAAAGACAGATGGCAACTGCCAAGATTACAATTACTTTTATATTGATTTAACTCTAGTAAAATATTAGAATATTATATCTCCTTGAGAACAACTTGAAAATATACTAATGAAATTGCAAGTTAAGAGGAGAGACATTTTTAAAATCTTAATTTGGGTCACATTTCCATCTTTATCATTCCAGTGAATGTTGTTAGAGCCTTTATTGGGATGAGGAGAACCAGTTCGGAAAATGCTTTGGTATTTATGTTTGATTCTGTTGCTACATTTACTAAGATTGATTTACCTACTGTCTGATTAGCCAGACATATCATTTTAAGTAATATATACCATTTGTTAGTAATACTATTTACATATACTTTTTATGAATACATACCACTTACAAGTAATAAATACATGTATCTGTTGTAATGTCTTTTGGCTTTGATTATCATAATAGTTCTAAAATGTTTCTGTTATTTCTAAAGCATTATACAACTTTATATTTTGTTTCATTCAGACCATGCATCCTACCAATTTTGTTGTATTTTAAGACTTTACGTTAAATATATGCCTCAAAAGAAAAATTAAATTACCTATGATCATTTTTTACCAAAGAAAAAACATTTTCCATACATGAAATCTACCTATTTTGAGTTTTGGAATCTAGAATTTTCTCATTAAGGAAAAAGATTCACTGTTCAAGATATTTACTCAAGAGCTGGATAAGGACAGAATGAGTTGCTGTAGTTGCAACTTACACCAGAGTCACACTATAGTGCCCTCCTGTGGAGGTTTGGTTAAAACTTCATTTTTGTGCCCACGAGAATGATTTTCAAACTAAGTGGCAAAGTCATCACCTTCCAAATTAAGGAAGTTCGGTACAATTTGGTCATTTTTTTGTTTGTAATTAGACATTAAATTACTTTTAAAATATAAGCATTCACAGTTCAGAAGATTTGTAGTTCAAAATACAAATTAAGGCATGTAGTATCTACATTTCTTAATTATTTTATTGAAATGGATTTTTCCTTGATTTTTACTTAAATAATCAAATCATAAAGAGGAGAGAACATAATCATATCCTTAGCTCAGAAGATAAATTCCTCAGCTGAGTCATTTTCAGGGTCATGTAATGAAAACAGAGTTTTCTCATTAAAATCATAAAGACTATAATATTGTAAAATCACAAATGAAAAAAAAGACCAAAAAAGTTTAGTTTAGACTATACACTCATTTATATTCATTAAAAAACGTGCAACAGGTGGCTTTTTTCAAACTGTTAAGCTTCCCCCACCACCCCTCCCACCCCCTGTTCAAGAGTTAACCTTTTTTCTAAGGATAAATGAATGTTACTTATTAGGTACTTAATCAAAATAATTTGGTTCATTTGTTTTTCCCTCTCAGCCCTAAACTTCCTTTTACTCTTGGTTTCAGGGGTATGGAAATGTGAACTTTATCATATGTGGCACACACACACTCATATATACTCTTTTTACTCTTGGTATACATTTATAATTATGTTTCCACATATACAAAATTCCCAGCTGGGTGGATTCAGTTGTCTGAAATTTCCCGTTGTAGTTACTCTTCCTCTGCAGCCCACTGCTTCGCTACCCAACCTTTTTTTAATTGGCTAATCCCAAGAATGCCTGTTTACTCAAAACCTGTAACCCACCCTCCTTCTTAAATGGGAAATTAAACAGGTGTTAAGAATCACTAGAACCTAATTAAGACTATCTTCAAGAAGTAGGGAGGGAGAAATAAAATAAAAAAGAGTTAAGAGAAAAACCAGAAAGCTATCTGCAGCATTTTATGTCAACAAGAAATACAATGGATTTTTGTCTGTTCACATAAATCTCTTTAAATCTGTCTCCTGCAAATGGGAAAGGAAAACACTGGGTTTTCAAAGTTTAAATGTCTGTAATTACAGACTATTAGGTAACTGGCAATGTTCATAACTAAAGAAGTAAGTGGAGCTCTTTCTGAAGGAATAGCCATGATCAAAGAGCTTATGAGTAAGCTCATCCAAACTAGAAGTGTTGGATAAAATCTTTTTTTAAATAAAATCTTAAAATAAAAACAAAAATAGGATGAGAAAATGTAGAACAGGGTGGAAGGTGGTATTAGTTTCCTTTAGTAAAAATGGCTTAATTAGTGAGACCAGATTAGATTAGAAACATAATTAAGAAACTCAACCTAACCTAAAAGTATCCTTAAAATTTTAGATAAAGCATGCTGAGTACTGAGCACTCTTGTTCTTATGTGTTCTAAAGGAATCCAAAAGAATGAGATTTTCCAAGTGCAGGAATATATAAAATTCATTGATGAGCAAAGGTGAAATCTAAGATGTCTCTGTACAACAGTCTAAAATCAATGGAAGAAAATTGGGATTCAGCTAGAAAATTTCCCTCAAAAGGGTCCAGGATGAACCCCAACAAGTCATGTACAAAGTAAGTGAGCCTCATATGGTCCATAGTCAAAGAAAACATGAAGGACTCAGAACTCACCTCTTCAGAAAGCTAATTCAGTATCAGCAAAAACTTGATCTGTCTCTTCCTAAACCTCGGGCAGGTCTGAGAGCAGTTTTCTGTTAGTAAAATCAGATAAAGTCATCAAGGTGAAATCATCTAAGCCTAGGTCATTGTAATCCTTAAATCTTGACTCCTACTTTCCCGCTGGTACCAATACAGCCTAGTTATTCCCCTACACCGCCCTTTCTCAAGCTTCTGCTGTCCCGTAGAGGTCCTCTTGAAAAAGATGAAGGCCTTGCATTCAAGGAGCTCACTGTATAGCTGTGAATATTATCATTACCTACCACCTAAATTTCTTTCAGGAAAAAAAATTTTGTTTTAACCCTAAATGACTTGTCCCTTTCTACTTCTTCCATCACATGAGCCATGGCAAAAATTGGAAGGCTTGCTGAGAGTTGGGGAAGAGAAGAATGAGCAACCAAGTAAGATAAGTGGGGGGAGGGGGGGGAAAGGAAGGTTCGAAGAGGTGCTAGCAATTCTGACTCTGTCTTTCCTATAGTCCCTATCCTTGACAGTTCTGAAATCACGTGGTTCAGAAATCCCACCAAAGCCCTCTGCTACTATCCAAAACTTGACCATGTAGCAGAATCACCTGGAGCACTTTTAGAAATAAGTTATCTACACCTCCCCCACCACAATTCTAGTTCAGTAGGTCTGGGGTAGGGCTTGGCATCTCTAATTTTTAAAAGCTTTGTGGTAATTTTGACGCACGATTGTGGCTGAAAACCACAGATTAAATTTTGTTGCAACTGGGTATAATTGGATGGTATAAGTTCCCCTACCATCTCCTCCCCCAAAGAGATGAGAATGGAGGCCAACAAGAGAAGCAGCAAGATAGCAGGAGCCTAGGTCCCAAAAGTCTTTGTGAAAAGCAGAGGCACAGTGACAGCTTTGTACTGCCTACTTCTGGATTTTTATGTGAAGGCAAGATAAAGCACTATCTGGTTAAAGCTGCTGGAATTTGGGGTTTTCTGTCACTTTAACGGCTAAATGCTATCCAAATACACTAATGTCACTACTTTATATGTTAACAAACAAATATGAGCCACCTTTAATTTTTAAATACTTAAATTAAAAACATTTTAATGATAGCTCCAGAATCAAAATATTATAGCATATTTTTCCTCTCAAAAAATATTGTCCTATAATTCTAACATAAAATTACTGTAGTATGCTTTATATTATATCTTAACAATTGTCTTGTATAGTAAATGTTGTGGCGTGAAACTTCTTGCAAATTATATACGGTAAAAACCATGTTAATTCAAACCCAACTAACTTTGAATTTCAAAGACAAGAATATGGTCCACACTAATAGTAAACTTTGGTCTATGAAAGAACAGAGACACTCATAATTTAGATAATATTAAATTACACTGGAGGCTGTTTATAAACCAACTCTTGATCTGTTAGGTAAGACAGAGTTTGAATTTGGCAGCATTTGCTGTTTATGTGCAAATGGACATTGCTAGTTATAATTCAGGGTTGTTTTTGTTTTGTTTTGCTTTTTCTGAGTCATTAAGGCATATCCAGAATCTCAACTTGTAACACATTATTAGCAGTTTCAGTTACTAAACCAGTCTTCCTTAAACAGGTTCTGCAAGAGGATTAAGTTCTACAGAAAATGATTAAGTGACTATTTTCTTAATTTTCTCAAGAATAGTACATAGCTAGTAAGATTCTAGATGCATAGGAGAGAAGTTAATTCATTACAACACTGGATACCTTGGGCATGAGGATTAAATTTTCTGGGAATCTTGCTTGAGAAGTTGAAAATCACTGCCATTCAAAAGTGAAATTCTATTTAGAACTATGCTATAATGCAGACTGCTCTCAAATTCAGACTGGCTTTCTGCCCAATTCATCCAAATTAATAATCTTTGATAGACATGGAAGTAGCCTTAATTTTTCAGAAATTTGAGCTCATTTTTTAAATTCCATCTTTGATAATAATTCTTATCTAAATATTACAAACAGCAAGTTAGGTTGCAGGTTTTAAGCATGAGACTGGTATAATAAAAGCAGTATTTTGAGCAATGTAACTTGGCAATGTTATAACAATATTTTGAAATGAAAAGTGATTAGAGACAGAGAGATTAATTAGAAAATTAGGAAATTGAGAAATTATTTTTAAAATACCAGAATATAGCCATGGTAATGGAAAAGAGGAATGGATATATATAAGAAACATTGTAAAGAAAATTTAACATAGAAGTTGGTGACTCTTTGGATATGAAAGACTAAGAAGTTAAGATAAACCAAAACTTGCATAGAATTGAGCAAGAGGATCAAAAAGAGTAATTGTGCCATTAACATAATTAGAAAAGCCAATTTTTCATGATAATAGTAAGAGTTATTAATATATTAGTAAGTTTAGTGTTAAATACATTAAGTTTAATGTGATAGTGAAATAACAAAATATAAACTTCCTACAAACAGTTGGAGAAAAAGGGCTGGACAAGTATATTAGAAAGGTCATTGGCTGACTGGGACAGGGAATTCTTGTATAATGATCTCTCTCTAGCTACCTTTGGGCAGCTATGGTTTCTCCTGCCCTCCACAGTGACATCGAGATACAAAGGTGCCAGGTCCTTGGTTATATTGCAGTGTGAGCATGTCCTTTGGGGCCAGGCCAAAGGACATGTGTGAGTAGTGGAAGAGAAACCAGGTTTGAAATGTATGGAGCTAGAAGCTAGTCTATGGGAATTCTTCTAAACATCAGCTGTGTAAAAAGCTATTCAAGTCTTGCCATGAGTTAAATGACATTTTAAGAACTCTAAAATATATTTTTGAAGACTTGGAATAAAAATCAAAGTGCAAATGAAATGCAAACATTTTATTCAGTAAATTTTGAATATACCATTTTAACTGCAATTTGGGCAGACTTTGGGAATGTTTTAGTTCAACAAGTGAGAAATTACAACTTCTGATTTGGATTTATATGCAGAGTACCTTCTTTTGTCATCTTTAAATTGATATATTAGAGAACTGAGAAAAATTCAAAATATAATGAAATATGAAACAAGAGTAATACAAATGAGCAATGAAATTGATAAAAATTATTTTGATATCAAGAAGTAAATTGCAGTTGTAACCCCTCCAAATTCAAATCGTAACAAAAGTAGTAATCCAGTGAAAGGAAGGGATACATTTAAAGTAAAAGCAACGAATAGGCTTCTAGATTGCTTGATAATCCAATTAATAAAGAAAAGTGAATCATATGACAACATTGAAAAATGGATTTAAATTCCTTTTTATAAAAAATGCTAATATCAATGAATTTAACATAAAATGTATAATATGCCTTTACAATGAGGGCATCGGTAGAGATTGGTTATGAAGTGCCATCCATCCAAGGAATAAAGAGTATTTTGAATTGTTTCCTGCAGAGGGAACTTGAAAAGAACCTTAAATCTTGCAGTTCACATATGAAGAAAGCTTGCTAAAGGTTTTCTGAAATTGGACATCAATCCTAAAATGTACATGATGTTACCAGTAATAAGTTTCAAGGCCTAAACTTTCCTAAACTGTCAATAATAAAAAAATTTTCATTCACCACCCTAGGGGAAAGACTGAATAATCCTCTGCTCTTTCTATGAAAAATAATATTACAATATAATTGTATCTGAAGAGCCAATTAGAGTATGAAGTACAAAAAAGTAGGGTAAAGTGTACTATAGATATGGGATAAGCAGTTAATTTTTTAATTTAATTTTTAATTTTGTGCTATTTGTGGAATTTGTTAGCTTTTTAATAAATGTAATTTGTTGTTAATTCTTTTATTATTCTATATACTCACTTTTGTGAATTCCGTATGTTCACATTTGTACCTAATTTTGTGTCATGATTTAGCTTCAGGCTTCACAAAATCTGTTCTGGCTGCTGTTTGCACGTGGTTCTTATTGGGTGGGGAAAAGCAAGAGACCAGGTAGAAGGTGACGGCTGTGGTCTGAGTAGCTTGGAACAGAGTGGTGACAGGGAAGGTAGAGAGCAGTCAATTTCAGATATATTTCAGAGCATATATGACAGGACTTGCTGAAGAACTGAGTGCAAAGGATAAGGGAAAGGGAATAATCAAAGATGCCTCCCAGGATTTAGTTTGAACAGCTGGAAGACTAGGGAAGACAGGTTTAAGGGAAGAAGAGTTTCTTTCTGTTGGACATGTTAAGTTTGTCATGTTTTCTCCCCTATATCACCTACCTTCCACGCTGCCTATCATATTATATCTTGTAGTCCCAACCATATTAGACTGTAAACTCAGAGGGTGAGAACTAACTGCTTTTGGCCCTCACGAACATGAGATTTCTATTCAGTTGAATTTGACATGTGTTGCACCAACTATATGCACGATGCTCCACGAGAACTAGATTCAAATCCTTTGAGTCAAACTTTAGCTACAAAAAAAAAAAAAAAAAATGCAAGTGGATAAGAGCCCAGATTTAGAATGAGATACACCAGTTAGCACCTTAGTTCTGTCACCTGCTAATTGTGGGGTTGTAGAACGGTAACATAACCTCTCAGAGCCTCTTGTTCCTCATCTAAAAATGAGAATGATTATCTTTACCTTATCGGATTATCCCCAAGTAAAAATAAAACAATGTATGCAAAGTGCTCATTACAGTGCCCAGCATACATTAGCACTCAATAAATGGTAGGATGTACTTGCATTTGGTTTTCTTGCCAATACAGGCAATATCTATAGCACAGACATCACAAAATCAGTGTACTAGAAAATGTTAAGAGAGAGAAGTTATTTTTTTTTTTTTTAGCATAAGAACATATCTTAAATAATTTCAGGAGAGGATAATAGGTTTCCACACTCTTCCAGTCTTGAAAAAGGGGAGGGGAGCTAAAAGGCACTGTGAGCAAAAATAGAATGAATTTACCCAGTTCTTTACTGCACTATTTAACCTCTGCTTTCTTAATCATATGCACAGCAGGGGAAAGGATGTGCTAAAACAATTCATGTGTCATGAACAAAGCAGCCGCAGATTTTAGCTCAAAAATCACACTAGGAAAACCACCAGTTGGAAGTAAAGTAATAAGGCCAAATTTATTTTTTTAATTGAGTCTTGAGTTATAAGCAACCTTTTAATTACATTAATCAAGCAGGCTTCCTCTCAGCAAATGATGAGGGAAATATATTGTCCTAACTTTTCCTAAACTTGTTTTTTAAATTGCTGGATATTATGTGGACATATGGAAAATAAATCTCTTGGTTTATTTTTTATTTTTTTCTTCATCTTTTCAATGTAGCCATAGCAAAAGACAAACATACACTTACTTTTAGACATGACTTACTCTAAAAGACTGTAGATCACATTTTAAATTTAAACCATTAGCACTCCTCAACTAAATTTCACTTTGTTGTTATCAGACTTTAACATCATAATTTTTATTTCCATTGTTCTGATTTTTGAATTTTTGAATTTTTGCTGTATGTTCCCAAGAAAATTGGCTCTACCAGTTGGATGGTTGTCAATCAGCAGGTTACTTGCCCCATTTCACAGGTGGAAAAGCAAAGGCTTGTAGGAGAGTAGATGATTTGCCCAGAGGTTTTATAGTTATTAAATACTACAGCTAGACTGGACCCTGACCTGTTTGACCCCAGCTCTTCACCAATGTCATGTGCATCTTTTGTTCTAGAATGTTCTCCTTACATCTGTAATTCTTTGTACATGCTACTTCCTCTGTCTCTCTGGTATTTTCTCTCTGTCTCCAACCCCATCTTCATGCTAATTCCTGTTTATCCTTCAAGGTTCAACTCAGGCACCATCTTCCCTTGAAGCTCTTGCTGAATTCCTTCATCTCTTTCCTCCTTCCTCTATATTTCTAGGACACCCTACATATATTTCTATTAATAATAATTATTTCACTCTGAAAATCACCTCCTATGTCCAAGCCTCCCGACCCAGACACTAGATTGTAACCCCCTTAAAGTCAGGGACTGTGTGTTGTTTGTCCCTGAATTCCCACAACCTAGGAGAGTCATTGGCTTATACATGCTTACTAAAGGTAAAAATGATTGTATAAATGAGAGTTTTAAAAATATAGAGTCACCCATTTTCAGAAAAAATTATGAAAGCTTTAATAAATTGCTGGGAGTTTAGCTTAACTTTTGAAGATGCATAGGATTTATAAAGGAAGGCAGGAGGAATGTTAAAATTTAAAGCAAGTAATTTGGAATAAGCTCTGAATTGAAATTTCCAAATTATAATATCATTACAGGAAATGTAAGAACCTTAATTTATATTTCTGTCATTGCCAGTCATACTTTGAGAATGCAATAAAAGAATTAATATTTTACAGTAAGGGCCCTAAGAGTATACATTAAACATTTTATGTTTCCTGGCCTTAAATGATTATCCCATGTAATTTACATTTTGTTCAAGCAAGTAAACAAACATAGCATCCTTTTAATCGGTGTCATCAAGCAGCTCAACAATTATCCATTTGATCTAATATTTCATAAATGAAATTTGTTTGAGCCAGATGGCGTTTCTCAGATAACCAAGAGCAACCTTGGTTCTGGATAAAATAGAACTAGTCCTTCAGTAGGTGGCACTCCTGTGTGGTGCTGGTATATCCACCCTCCTCACACAAGGAGGTGCTAAAGAGCCAGAGCTGTTGTCCTCAGGAGGCACCTTCAGCCCTGGCACCTAACTCACTGCTCCACTGTAATCATAAACCAGCTTAGGCCTCATCTAAGAGAAAAATATAAAAACTGTAGGGGTCTTAGTAGGAGAATGCAGTTATATAAGACCAGCAATTCAATAAAATTGAAATAAAATATGACAAACACTTTGCGAGGGAAGTGAATTAGTGGGAATTTTCATTTCCAAATGCACACCTGTATTCCGCAGACCTATATTTCAAGTCGATCGGCCATTTGCTACTTTTTTCTTGGATTAATGGCTAGTCCTTTAAAAGGGTAGCAGCATTTCAGTACTGTTCCTGTGTGCATATAGTCAGTAATGTTTGTCAAGAGCTTTGGGAGGAAAAGACTACATAAATGTCAGTAGTTATTAATATTTGGATTTTTTATATTTAGCTATCAAGTGTGTTTTCCATAATCTATGACCAGAGGTCTATTTGTAGCCTTCTAACTATAAACACTTTAAGTAAAAATAACCATTGACCACCAACAGTATTTCGTCTGTTCTTCTTTATAAACAAGTAATATTTATCAGAAATTAACAATCATGCTCAAATGCTTCAAGAGCTAAGTTTATTTTGACATGTTTTTATACTCCAAGTCATTTAATGCCACTTATTCCTCTGCCTTTGGGTAATTCTTATGAGGCATAATTGACAATGGTGTCTGCCCACATACCCCACTATGCCCCTCGCTTCTTGGCTCTTCTCTTTGTCTGGCCAGTCCCTAATTGGTGAATTATTCAGTTGTCAGCTAAATCAAGAGTGACTCACCCAGTGGTCCTCTATCCTAGCCCAGTTGTAGCCACTTTCACATAGCATTATAACGAATCTTATAAGCATTTTTATCCCTTGCCTTCTAACTCCACTTCCAGACTGTAACCCCTGTGAGGACAGAAATCCTGCCTATGACATGTCTTGCACATGCAACATGCTGAGATCAATTGAATGGAACCAAAATCTAAGTCTTACACCAAACATAAGACTCTTCTTTTAAACCTGTGATCTGGCATAGCATAAAGCTTACAAGCAAAGGGCCATAGCAAATCCAGCAAGATGGTTTTTCTTTTTTTAATGGTATTTCAACTCCATTTGCTTGAAAGATTCAAAGTGTTTTTTAAAAGGAGGAATAAAACAGTTGGGTTGGCCTCCAACTGGTTCTCTGAGACTAGAGTTCAAATCTTAGTTTAGGTTAAAAACCAAGATAAGATTTGAGGGCCTCTTACCACATGCCCTATCCACTAATGCATTTTTTAAGAATCACACAAATTCCCATGTTTGACACTGACTCATAAGAACAAGAATAGGTCAGAATATATTGGCTGAGCTACATAAAAGAGCCTACAAAATACAGGCCTGTGCTCTTTCTGGCTCAGGCCAGCAGTATTAACCCTTCACTTTTATGAGCACTAAATTTCACTCTAGTTTTAATAATAATAACAATAAATATAATAATAAAATCTTGTTTATATAAGAGGTTCATCTTGTTAAAAATGCACTGAGACTCATGGTGCTTTATAGGACCCAATTTATACTCTCTTTGGTGATTTAAAGGTGATAACTCCATGTGATTCATTGCCACCCAGTTCTGAATTTTAATAATATAATGACTCATCATGATTTTCACATTTCTTAGAGAACCAGCTTGGTTTAAAACATTGCAGTTGTTTTTACTGGGGTCATCTGAACTATGATTCCCAGAATGTTCATGAGAAAGACATGCTTCTGTGTTGTGAACGGCTGTAATCTATCATGGCTGGTGCTAGGTCGACAGATTATGAGTTTACAGTGTCAGCCCAGTGAATTAAAGCTTTGTTGCAGGCCAGCTTGCTATGCAATTATTTCCAGTTCATATCCTATAAATCTTCACTCTTCACATGACAATCAGCAATTTCCATCTAGCGTTCTAAGCATCCATGTTTTGTCTTAATTGTGCTATCTGATTCTGCACCTAGAACGATGTGACATCACTGGTGCCAATAGCTTAGAAAATAAATTTCACTGTCACTAGAACCTGTTTAAGGAATTTTCTATGCCCTCACTTTTTTGTGTGGAGCTGTTTGGTATTTATGTTGAAATAATAGGAAATGAATTTAAATAGAAACGCTTCTCATGTCTTATCTCTGCAAACAAAAAAAACACCATAATTTACAATAAATTAGCACAGCAGTTGTTAGTGTAGCTCAGCTTTATTTTGCAATTCTCACACCTAAGCTCACAAGATGACACTTTTTCTGATAAGGTAATCTTTATAAGGTAGTTCTGCAGGTGATTAAATCTGACAGATGCCAGTGAGATGGTGAAGTTCAGAGATATAACAGCAAGCACTTTTTAAAAAATTCTTGTTAAAATAATAAAACGTCTTATGATCTACCAATAGAAAAATTGATCTGATAAAAGAATATATTAGTTATAATGTTGTATTTCTGTGTCTAAAACCAAAATAAAATTATTCAACAGTAAGTACATAAACCAATTATAACAAACTAAACCATTAGGAAACTGCTATTTTTTAAAATAAAGAATCATGTAGTAATATTTTCTTCCCAGTCATTTCTTAGTATTTACATATCATTGTTGAACAGAATGAGAATAAAATACTTCTAATACAAACAGAAGCTAAAGAAATAGAATTTGTCTTTTCATAACATTTTGATAGTCTATCTGTTCTTCAAACATGCTTTGAACACCACCAGATCTTTCAAAAGTAAAACCTTCATCTTTTCCTGGGGCTATGATGATAATCAGGCAGCTGATGTTTCCAATGATACCAACAATCTGAAATATGTTAAGGTTTAATTGTAGATTGTATAATTAGATTAACCCAATTAATGCTGTGGCTTAGTTTTGCAATGTATCTTTATTATTGGAATGTTTTTAACCCTGGTTTCTTATTTCTAGCAGAAGAATTTCAAAATAGTAACTCATTGTCCTTGCTTGTTTTTGATTGCTTAAATGATGTTAGCTTTGCTAGAGTCAATTGATATTACAATCTATTGAAGAGCTATATTGCAAGATGTGCCATTTTCTGACTTTTCTATATAAATATTGGTTGCCTAATGTACAGAGTTCATTTATAAAAACCAGACATTCCCTTAATCAAGCAAATTACCATCCTGAGCCCAATTCGATGGCTTCATTAGCAACCCCTCATACCAAACTGTGTTCATACAAGTGTGAAAACCGGAACAACCCTTCAAGGGTTTTCCTGGCCTGAATAATTCCCAGGGAACAGGCTATACTCACCCTGATATTCCACGCTTATTGCCACAATCTATTCATTTTGCGTCACTTCATCCAGCATGGACACTCTTTGGAAGAATCTAACCATAAGCAGAGGACGAATATGAAGGAGGAGCAGGATGGGACACCCAGAGGAGGAGCAGCCTGAGTTAAGGTCATACCAGGGAGGTGAGATATGGGGCAAAAATCTTAAAATTTGTCACCTTGTATGTCAGGAGACTGTATAGCAGAGAGAAAATAGTGATATAGTGACTTATTGACCCCATAAGCCACAATACATTGCTACATTTAATTATTCAATATATATTTATTACTTTCTCACTGTTTCTCAGTTAGCTGCAAGGCATTGAAGTGGGGAACCAAGTCCCGACGTTCAGAAAGCTTTGTTTAGCATTGTTGTATACATCAATATGTGGCATGAAAATTAAAACAAAACAAACAAACAAAAAAAACCTCACACTTTCACCTCTTCCAACATGCCAGGCACTGTGTAAGTACTTTACTCATATTGAGAGCGTCCTCAGCAAAACCCATTGTGAGCCCCACTTTTAGATGAGGAAACCGTGGCCCTTGCTGTGGGACCATCCTCTGAGACCTGCAGTTACGCCTTTTGCTTTGACAGTGACAGTTTTGACAGAGCAGATAATGTAGCTTTTTTTTTTTGTAGCTAGAGTTTTAAAATAATATTTGTAGTAGGATCACATTCTCTGTTTTCCACCCAAGAAATAAATGACTCCAACCATGAAAATAGATGCCTCAAATCCTTAGGTCAGCAGCAGCACTAGAGTCCCTATAGGACAGCTGTTGAGACAAAGCCAGTGCCCCACTGGGTCTCTAGGAGAAGAATAACTTGGTACAGCTGTATAATTCCTTTCATAAAATGAATGGATCCAATCAGGAATTAGAGCTGTAGAATGGACAATGAAACTCATCCACAACAGAACTAATATTTTATTTACACGGGATTGACTTTAAAATGATACCAGCCATGAAAATTATTGCACTGTCTTCTGTCGTGAATAATCGAGCTAGATTTAATTTTAATCATTAATATGTAAAAATAATAAAAGCCACCAAAATAGTCTATAGTCAATTTTCTGATAAAGTAAATTTGTTTTTTCCCCATTTGTGATTTAAATGGCCTCCAGAAAGTTTTCTGGAACTAAATGTTAATTAAAAATATGGAAATGGATTTAAAGCACATTACAGCATACAGTGTGGAAGAATAATCACAAGAGATTTGTTCACACAACCATACCCATTCCTCAGTGTGTTTTTTAACTGTCTAGGTTATTGGTGGTTTTTCTGCATGCCTGTTCCTAGAGAAAACTGTGATTCCAATGAAAACAGTAATTACAATTACAACAAATAGGACAAATTGCTATTTGAGCAGGAACATGCAGTTTTCATGGCCAAAAGCAAACTGATGCTCCTAAGCTTTCTTGTTTACACAAATGAATTAAGCACGTTCTCAGATTTCTTTATAAACCCAATGCTTTTTATATCTTGTCATCCTTAACACATTGACTGCCACATCAGAAAAATTTTTTTTTTGTCTTGGGGCCATGGTGTGTTTTATTACAAAAATAGAATAAAAACTCTGAAAACAAAAGGATCCTTTCTAATTTAATGAAACATTTGTTATTTTGTATTGTTTTCCGCATGTGAGTTATATGCAATTGCATTGTCAATACTAATTGTAACAATAAGAACACCAACAAGTAAGATTTTCACAAACCAATTGCAGGGTTTTGCCCCGGGGGTCACCCATCACATAACATGTATGCTGCAGCATGGCAGTGTGAGTTGCCTGCACACCGACATGGCTCGGCACCCAAGGTAAAGAGACGTGTGAGTTACATATGCTGCAGGAGGCCCTGGGCTCAAAACTTGCATGAGTTAACTACAACTCACATGGAAGTTAACGTGTTAAAAAAAAAAATTCAATCCCCCATGCCTTATATCTATTGACTTATTTTGGAACAATGCGCTGTAACACTGGTGCTGTGAGGAGCCAGTGAACAAATTCTCTTTCTGACATTACGTGAGAACATGCGCTTTCAGATCCTTAGTGTGCATGTGTCATTCTGCTTCTCCGAACCTCTATTTCCTCACCAGAAATCAGATGTAAACATTTTTGGGGATCCATAGCAAACCAACAGGGTTCCACTTGCACCTGAGGATTAGGCACAGGGGCTTTAGAGTCAAATAGACCTGGGTTCAAGTTCAGATGGAATTCACCATTTTCTAGTTGTGTGACCTTAGCTGAGTTGCTTAATCTCTTTCAGCTCTAGGCTCTTCATCTAAAATATAAGGTCAATAAAGAAGACTATACTTTCAGGGATCATTTCTATAGTCCATTATAAGGTCAATAAAAGCTCTCCTCACAATGTAGCATGACTTCAAGAACCTAATATTCGTAAGACACTTTCTAAGTAGCCCAATGCCAAGCACAGAGTAAGTGCTCAATAAATGAGAATGGCTTTTTTATTTTTTCCATCATCACTGTTTATTTTCCCCGATGATGGCCATCACTGCCCATGAGGCTTCCCCACTGCACAACTCCAGGAGGCGCCTTTCACAGCATACTGGGGGTGGGGGCCAAGGATGGTGCATGGAAAGCAATGTGAATCATGGCCCCTAGAATCAGGCAATTTGTCAGTCCTGCCTAGAAATTTTCTGATGTTACTTTGATCAGGAACTAGGTAGGAGGCAGTGGTATCTCTCAGGAGCTCTTTACAATTTTAAACTATACTGTGTCTATAAAACAATTATCACTCAGTTTATCCAACAGTTTATCATTCAGTTAAAAATAACCATCAATACACTCAAATCAGTGAGAATCTGTTTGGTTGTTTGGCATTATGCAAAACAAACAAATACTCTAGGGCTCCATTGGCAAGATGCAACATTATGACAACTAGGTTCACTTCTCCAAGTGGTATTACTTTTCATGACAAATTTTTAAATGTCATAGCTGGTCAAGCAAATTAGACAGCTCTGAAAATTTTTATTTTTTTAATTGTATTTGTTTATTTTTATTGATACATATTAGATTTATATATTTCAGGGTACATAAGGATAATTTGAAACATTCATGTAGCCCTGAAAATTTTTAAGTGAGTGGATACTCTCATGCAATACTCAACATCTAATGAATGCCTGCTGTGCACAGAGACCTGAGCTAGGGGCCCTCAAGATGAATAAGACATGCTCCATGCCCTCAAGTTGTTTCCACCAAATGGTAGGAGATCACTCTGCGTGGCTGGTAACTCCAGGTCAGTGTGACAAGTACTGTGAAGGCAAATAAGCAAAATACTCTGAAAGCACAAGGAAGATCAGGTGAAGGAGCTGGGAGGAAGGCCAGCAGCAGTGTGGACTGGCAGGGCTGAGGGGAAAACCCTCCCAGCAGAGGGAGCAGACGGGCAAGGTGGCGCTGGGAAGGCAACTCCATCCACACCTTGCTCTGGTTTGCTTTGCGCTCTTTCTTGTTCTTGTTTCTTTCTTTCTTTCTTTCTTTCTTTTTTTTTTTTTTTTTTTTCACATAACAAATATCTATGGAGCACCCACTGTGCTCCAGGCACTGTGCATACTGGGACAGAGTGACAGTCCAGTATGGCTGGAGCTTAAGATCTCTGAAGGCAAGAACTTGGATCTGAAGGCTACAAGATGGGCATTGTCATGAAAGAGAAGGGGTTGGGGGAACAGACATCACGAAGGTGCCCCCAGAGAGTTTTGAGAGCTGATATCACGTTAGGACCAAGGGAGAGGGAGTAACTAAAGGCAACCACAAGGCTTCGAGTCTGGGAACCGAGAAGCTGATGATGCCTCTGAAAGATAAAGAAAATAGAAGAGGAGCAGGTTAGGGGAAGATAATTAAGGAGAAATAAATAGACAAGCTTCAGCCTGTCAGAGATTCCAGTAAGCAACTGTGTGCGTAATCCAAATGTTCTACCTCATGATAGAAAAACACCTAATCTGGGGATCTACACAGGCAGGCATATTTGAGTCTTGTATAAATAGAGAAAAAGCCACTTGAAATTTACTAACATAGGATGCAACATCTGTAACTGGACTAGAGATGACCTAGTCCAACCCCTAATTTTACAAACAAAGAAACCACATGTCAGACATACTTTCTACTGAATGACAGAGCCAATCCAGAACTCTGACTACACATTTAAGAGTAAAAAAAAATCCAGATTTCTAGAACATTCTAATCTGAAATATAGATACCACCTAAATTTTTCAGAGCTACTGTTATTTTAGTTTTTAACTAGACTAGTGTGATTTGCAGATTATAGCTGAAAGGTCTTTTTTGAGAACATGTATTACTATATATACCATTGTCTACAAAATCAGTTTTATAGTTAACTTCTAAGATTTCTGCTTCCATGAAAAGCCAGGAGCCCTTAGAGTACCTAGACCTGTTCCTTACAAGAGATGACATGCTTTTTTATGTCATTGAAATAATGACATCTGCCATGTGTAGAATAAAGTTCTCCTGAATAGGAGGAAGGGCTTGGGTGCTTCCTGAAAGAGCCCTGTTTCTAGAATGCCAAGCACACAAGAGTAATTGGCAGCAGTTTCCTCCAAAGCAAGAAAATCCTTCCCTGCTGACCAGAAGAGAGTGCCTAATACAGTTAAAGAATTAGTTAGTGGAGATTTTTTATAAAGGGGGTGGGGGTGGGAGCTGGAGGAGCTAAACAGAGAGAGAAATATTTATAACTGTGACAACATGTTTCCTGGTAATAATTTATGAGCCTACTGGAGAAAAAGGAAACACACAAACTATGAATAAAATATCTAAAGCGTAAGCATCATGCCTTCTGCAAATTTTCTTTAGTTAAAAATTAAGGTTGAGGTTGACTAAAGTAAATGACTACATTTTCGTGGTCTCCTATTTCCTTGATGCTAAGGGTTACCAACTGATTTACAACTTCCTGTGTTGTGTTTTAAATCTATATTTGTCAGCACATTTTTAATGTCAGATTACTTAAAATAGATATTTGGGTCTAAAAGGTCAGGAATAATAATATTACATTGGCTTCTCTAAAGATTTCATAGAACTTTACATTCTAATTTAGCCCCCAGAACTTTATATTCTAAATGAATACAGTTTTAAGAATTCCTCCTGCCCCCTTCAACTGACTACATCAGGACTGCAGTGCAGCGCAATCAGGATGCTGTGAAGTTAAATAAATTACATGCAAAGCTTTATCCAAATAGTTTTAGCCTCCTCCTATTCAGGTAGTTTAAACTGTCAAAGTAACAGGAAGTCTCTGAATATAGAAAGACTAGAATCAAGGACCTATGGTTCTTCCATTGTAGTTTCTGTTCTAACCATTTTAATTTATTGTCTCATATAATTTCTGCAAATTATAGGTACTTATTCAGAAAGAGTACTCTAAAATATGAAAGCCATGAAATAGCTTCATCTTCATATAAGCCATCATAAGATGTAATGAAAATGCAACATATGTAAAATTAAAATTTTAAATCTACATTTGATCATTCAAAACAGGCTTTTCAGAAAGATAATTGCATAACTCATCTTTATTATGCTAACTAATTGACAGATACTGATATTTCATTTCAAATCCTTCGAAAAAGATAACTTGGAATATTTCTTCAATTTTAAATATTAAAAAACTCAATTTTAAATAGAACACCCTAGATGAAACCAAACGAAAATTTATCTATGATTAGAATTGTTTGAAATATTTTATACTGAGATCAAGGTTATGGCTGTACAGTATAACTTAGTAAGCTAAACAAATACACTCTGAATGGCTTCTAAAAGATATTTTGAAAAGCATTAGATATTTTCTAACTACTTATAATGGAACTATACTTTCCATTTGTCACCCTGAGGAGGTTGCAAGATAAGGTCAATCTTAAGATTAAGAATCAAAAGTACAATGCTGAATTTAGTAGTTTCAAGAGCTCTGGTATTTCATTTTCACAAGAGAGACAGTTTGAAAGTTTGTAGTGCATGCCCTAACTCTTTACTTTCGACAAAATTTGTCAAAGGGAATCTTTTAAAAATGAATGCTATCCAGGCAACCACAGGCCATATTTAAGGCTGAAAAACAAAAGATTAAGAGTGTGATAAACTGGGGCAGGGGGAGCAGGGAGGCAGATTTTCTAGTTTGGAAAGTTAGGTGTAAAACACGTTCCCTTTCTGGGTAGGTGGTTTGCCATAGTCCGGAGCATGCCACATGACTGCCTAATTATGTCATGCTCTCTAGGTCTCAAAACAGAAATCGTTTGGATCAAGAAAACTCTTCAGATAACATGGTATCAAATATATGTTTGATATTTTAAAGACTGTCACTATAAGGAAACAGAGTGATGGCATGTCCTCATTAACAGATTCTTCTGAGTTAATTGGGCTGCGTGAGCATTGTTAACAATTACATATAAAAATAGCAGGGACAGTGTCCTCAATATGGCTACTCTGTCTTTCTGAGATGGCACTAGAAAGATGATCCTTTCAGTAATAACAGTAATTATAAATAATAATAATGATACACCTTGAGGTTTAATAATAACTTCCCTTTGAAGAACTCCCAGAATTTTCATCCACATTATCTAGTTTGTGCTTGAAACAATTCGATCAAGTAGCCAGGTAGCAATTATCATTATCCTCCTTATACGGATAAATAAACTGAGGCCTAGGGATTTTCTTAGCATCACACAAGTCGGAATAGAGCCAAGTCTAAAGCCTATAATTCAGTGATCTATCTTCCAGATTATTGTATCTTTAGAAAATATCTGCGTATCTGAAAAACAGTTCTATCCCTCAGGAAATGTTTGCACCAGAGCCAGATTAAAACATGGTTTCCTTTTAAACTGCATTCACACTACAAGAAGGGGCTCTTTTTCAGATTCATTAGAGAGGGTTTTATTGTCCGAGGTCATTAAGATAGGAGTACTCATATTTCTTTTCAAATTCTAGTATTGGCCTGAAGCAGAAGTACACTGAGAAATACTAAAGATCTCTAAAATACTCTGGAATCAGTTACTTTAATTATTTAGCTTTTAAAAAATTATTATTTCAAGCCCCAGCTAAACAAGATCAAATCAAGATATATAAATAAAAATGGGCACAAGGTGTTAACTGGAGTGTCCTCGCCAGATTGCAAATTGGTTTACTGTGGCCTGCCAACTTAAATTCCTCCTCGCAGCTTCGGCTGGAATGGGTAATCTTCATTTCCTGTCCTAACTTGTTGTACTGTGTTACCGTTCACTGTTTAGGTGATTAGCATGTGTGGATCTGATGGTCTCAAAGCTCTATTAAGTTATAAATGTTCAAACTACCAGTATGCCGTGGTTAAAAATAGAAGTTGCTATTAGATGTCTATTCATACCCTGCAGAAGCCTGGCAACATTTTGAACCTTTTCAAAATGTAAATACTGCATATTAAGCTTAGGAAAGAAAATTAATGTGCTGCATTTGCAAATTTATTTCCAAGTCAAAATGCAAAAGGGGAGGAGGACTCTTGTAGCAGAATTGATAATCTACATTTACAGAATATATTAAGAAGTTTGTAATGGCCCTAACACAAAAGAAAAATACTTTAGAAATGGATTAATTAGTTTCTCTGATAATCTTAGCTTTTGAATTTACTCTTTTCATTTTAAATTTATGGCCTCAGTATGACATTACTAGAGTTTATTGCATTTTGCAGCTGGCATTCATATGTTGTTACTTTATGTGCAGTATATTGTGGGCAATGGGTTACAATTTTTTGTTAAAAATTTCCAGAACCACACAAGTACTTCTTGATTAGACTTGCAAATGAGTAATGCCTTTCTTCGAGGGGGGAAAAATAGTTAAAACATTACAAGAATTTTTGTGCCTTTTTCCCTTAGTTAATAGCCAGGAAACTTTGCAATGAAGTTTGCTTTTTGAAACTTTGACGTTTTTCAGTTAAGTTCTGATTTGCATATGAAGTCATCATCTGACAATTCCAAACAAATGTCTTTTCAAAGCACACCAGTATTTTTGTCTGTGTGCCTGTGGCTCAAAAAGGGTTGAACAGATTTATCTTGCTTTCTGCCATTCAAAATAGTGGAAAGTTGGGGGTATAGCTCAGTGGTAGAGCATTTGACTGCAAAACAGTGGAAAGTTGCAATCTCGACAGTATTTTTAATACCTTGAATAATTTAATAATAGATTTTAATAATTTCCACTTTAATTATAGATTGTAGTGGTACAAACACTACCCACAAATCACCAACACTTTCTCCAAAGAAGCATTACTGAAGAAAAACAATAAACCAGTGTTAATACTAATGATAATGTTAACATGTAAAGGAGAAAAAGAAAGCATGAAGTAATATAACACAATTTTCACATAAAATCTTTATACTACTTCACAGACACCGTAGGATCTGGAACCAGAATCTAATTCCTATAAGTATGTTTTTAGATCCAAACTGACCTTGTACTTAGTTCCAAGAGAGTTCAAAATTCTTAGCATTTATTCCCATGGTAAATGTCCATTGCATATTGAATATGCAAATTTTAAAAGATTTCTGGTGATTCTATTTGGCTTGTAAGTAAAGATCTTAGATTTTTTTTAAAGCTACATAATGTTTGGTGATGAAATTTTGCACTTATGAGTATTAAATTATGCCAAAAAGCCATTTACTTGATATTCTTTAAATACCATGGCACAATTCAACTTAAAGCACAATTCAACTTTAAATAACATAGCACACAATTCAACTAAAGATGTAAACCATCTTAAATAACACTAATGCAATATGCACATAATGAACAATGTAACTAACTTAAGTTAATTTTCATGTAACAGATAACATCTGGGGGAAATGTATATTGGCAAGTTATGCAAAACTAATTTTCTAGCGACCACATCTGTAGATGTTATTTATTGTATGTTCACTTAACAGTCCATTATTCTGTTTAGAAATCTATTCTCTTCTTTATTAGAGCTTTTAATGTACTCACCTTAGTTCAAATGGTCTGCTCATTATCAGAAAAAATATAAATGGCATTCACATGGAACAACATGATTGTTTTTATTATATCCATTTGTGTTGAAGCATTCAAAAATGGCAAGAGAAACACATTTATTGCTTTACATTCAAAGTAATATTTAGGGGGTATTTGAAAGTCAAGCAAAACCAATCATTTGACCAAATGGATGTATGTGTATAATCAGAAACTCCTGATTTTTAATCTCAGCATTAGGCCTCAGGCAAGTCACTTAAAGTCCTTCCCTTTGTTTCCTGATCTGAAGATTATGGGTGCCATTCTCATATATAAAAAGGGAGGTTGCTAAATCAGGGTACCAAATAGGAGTGTTTTTTTAATAAACATTCTTGATCCCTTTTCTGTTTTTATTTTTCCAGATTTAAGAGGTAACATATTAGACTTTTGAGGAAAAAATATGAGACAATTACAATTCTACAGGAATGTATAAAAATAGTTATAAAACTAGCTTTATTTAATTTGCTTCAGCTTTTCATAGACTTGAGGAAATTATAACGTTCTTTCAGAAAATCTAACTTAATAAAGCTGACCATGTCTCTCTGTTTTAAATAGATTTTATTACAGAACCAGTGATGTTGTAAAACATGAGGTTTTGTTAAAAAAAAAAATACAAAGGCCTAATTGTATTTTTTTAAAGAAAGTATTGCATCAGACGGTTTCATTTAAAGATATTTGCTGGCTTGGCTCTCACCACAATTATTGATTCTAATTTTCCTTAAACTTGTTTTTTAAAAAAGGCTACCATTTTTAATAAGAAAAAAAAATCACTGTGATGCTTCTGGGCATTATGTTTATTCCAAAGTATATATTTGACAGTGTACCTTATTATTATTAATGAAAAGACGTGATAGTTATCCTCATTTGAAATTGGGACATTTTCTTCCCTTACAGTATCTCACTAACCTAGCTAAATGTAATTCCTCATGAAAGAGAAAAACATAGCTGTACTTCGGTTCATTAATAGTATGTAAAACACCCTGAAGAAAAGAAATTCTCATCCCCAGTTTTTGTGCATGAATTAAATCAAGTTAATAGTTATATGAGCTCCACTCTTAAAAAATCAAAGAAAAGAAAATCTCAACTCTCAGCCAGAACCTCGGATTCTTAGGATAAATGGGGAGTTTCACTCCATGAAAGAAATGATGTGAAGCTGGAAAGTTCCAAGTTGCCAAGTGTGTGCCCAGGAGAGAGAGAGAGAGAGAGAGAGAGAGAGAGACATACACACACTCACTGTACCAAAGACCAGGAAACTGGGTTGTTGGCAAATAATTCAGATAAGCCTTATAAAGAAATCCAAACCACAAGGGTCTGAGGAATAAAACAAGAGAGCACAAATACCTGCTCACATTTAAATATATGATCTGATGGGGGAAAGGGCATGAATGGGCAGATGACAGAATCTGCTTCTACCAGGACCAGGACGAAGAAGCAATCTACAGACAACTTCCACCAGGGAGTCAGGGCAAATTAGCAGAAAAGCCTAGCCCGTGTGTACAAAAGCATAGCAGCAGGACAAATATGATGACAACCGACCAGATAAAGTTCTGCTTCATTAAAAAAAAATACCTTTACTTTGCAGATGAGCTCATGATTATTTTCTCAGTGCCTGCAATACATTCAGTAAACTATTCTTTTCTCTGGTTCTTTTCAATATCTCACTCATCCCCCTCTCACCCCAAACTTCCTGTTTCTCACCCTATATTAAAGTTTACACCACTAAGTAAATACCTTATCATCGTCCCTTGTCTCTGATTCCCATGTGCAGCTTATTTATTTTGCCTATAATGTTTCAGAGGCCACTAAAATATGTTTAGCTGTCTCCTTTTCCTAGCTTGGTAAATAAAAAGCAATAGAAGGTGTGGGAGGATGAAAAACAAGAGTGGTGAAAAAACGTACAAATCATTTTGTAGGAGGATGAAACTACTTATATGCCCCATTTAAGAAAAAAGCAATGGCTCATGAATGTGATGAGAGAAGAGAACTGTTCTGATATGTTTTCTCAGTATTCTATTTTGATTAACATTTAGTCAACTTAAGATAAACAATCTGGAATGATGTCACCTAACAGAATAAAAATTAAGGGCTTAATAATATCAATAATTTCCAAATATGGCAACTTAATGACGTATTACAGTTTACTGAAAACTGCATAGGCCAAGAAGTCAGCACACCAGGGTTTAATTCCCAGCCCTGTCACGAAGTAATTATTTAACCTTTGGCCAATCATTTAACCTCTTGGTTTCCAAATCTCCTTGCCTATGAAGTTAAGACATGTCAGTGCCTCTATATATTTACACTTTCTATAAAATCAAGTTAAAATGAATAATATTAATTCAATGCAAAATGCATACACATTAGTAAGACCAAGAAAAATGTAGCTTCCAGTGCATTCCAAAACCTAAATGAAAAACATCAGTATTTAAATAATGCAATGTACCATGTAAGTTTATTTGAAATACTGTAGAGAAGTGAGGAATGAATATATGATTATTTCACCATTATTTTCAGACTTCACAGGATGATAATTATTTAGTGAATTTATGCATTTCCAGAGTTTTGTCTTCAAACTTGTAAGCTCAGGGTCTGACTTTGTCAGCATACAGTGGGTGACTTCATCTCAGGGCCACAATAACAAGCTCATGAGAGTTTATTACACAGACTGGAACACTTTATTTATTTGCAATGAGGAATTTAACAGGCATGAAAAGCAGAACACTCAAGTGGGCATGTCTTTACAGATCAATTTAGATGGGAAATCAAATTATGATCAAAATGTTGCTTGTCAAACATGGAATTAGAAAAAGAGGAGCTAATTAAATGATTCGGATGTTTAACACCATTAGCACTCTGATCTCCCCTCTTTGCCCCAGGTCATGGCAGGCTGGGCACTGCCAAAATTGGCTTCCTTGGCTCACCTTTTTCTTCATTCCCAATGTTGACCAGCCATCAGCCTCCTGGTTGGCACACTCTTGCTAAAGAATTGTTAAATGCTCTCAGTGAAGTCTTGCCCTGTCCTCTGTGTTTTTGGCAAATCTCCTCTGTGATCTGGCTTTATATATTAACCTTTAGAGTCCTTATTGTCCTCATCACCAAATTCTTCATGGCCACTTCACTACTGCCCCCAAGAACAGCTACATTCTGCCGAATAGTATCAATCCCACCAGGCCATTATTGAGTGTAATAAGCACCTAAGCCCCTGCCAAAACTGGAGAGGATGTACGAGGTGCCTAAAACCTGGTTCTCTACCTACAGAGAGCTTGTAGACAGGAGGAAAGGGATACTGATGCATGAAACAGTTAAAGACCAAGGAAATGAAATTCAAAACCACAGAGTATGGAAAGAGAATAAGACGGTGGGGAAACCAAATGCTTTTTGTGAGATATGGAGCTCACAAAGCGCTAGAGAGCCAAGAGGGCAATGGCATCCAGATTTCAGAGGAGATGGCACTTGGGAGATAACAGACTTGGAACTATGGTACATACAAAAGGGAACCGACTGCAATTGTGGTTTCTCTCCAGAGGCTGTGTCATAATTCAGCTCTTTTTTTCCCTCCAGCAAGTGATAGAGGTGGTCAGGCCTGCAGGTTCCCCTTTCCCGGATCCTCTGGAAGAAGGAATCTCATTTGATATTTACTCAACATTCATAGAGCCACCCCCAACACTGGATACAGAGATGAAGGTATGTTTCCTTTTGTCTTTTTGTTCACCCTACCTCAGCATTATATTCGCTTGGGGTGGGAGGAAATGAACCAAGTGTTCTTCTATTTTCTGTCTCTGATTTTTCCAACCAAACACAAAGATTTCCCTGAGTGTTGATTCAAAGATGGGCCAGCTAACAGTGGTTCAGCAGTTTTAATCTCTTCACCCCATCCTCTCTAATCTCCACCTTCACTTTTCCCAAAAGTAGACACTACCTTAGCACCATGACTTAATTGTCACAAACCTCATGAACAATAATACAAATTCAGGGTGACATCAAATCAAAATCTCCCTCCAGGCTGACATTGTTCCTGGCAGAAAAGTATCCAACAGAAGTTTGAGGTTCCATATGCATCACTGAATGCTCTAGAAATCACTTGGGTATTATTTGCTTTCAATATTCTAGGGGCTGGATCAAGAACAACAACCTGAAGAGCCCCAGCCAGAAACTGATACTTCAGACATGGATCCTTTAGTTGGTTTCACCATTGAAGATGTAAAGTCGGTGCTGGGTCAAGTCACAGAAGACATTCTAATGGGTGTTCAGGTACTCAATATTGATGGTATACTGACTTACTTTATTATTGGTTAATTGGCCAACTTCAGCTTTAATGTCTGTAAATATTAATACTACCCACATTCTGCCAGCAAAAGGGATGCTTATAATGGAGTTAATTTAACATCTTCACATAATTCTCAGTTAAGTCATCTGATATTCAGTAAGATCACAAAATAGATTTGCCAACAGCATCTAGCGTGGTGGGTGTTATCAGTTTACAAAACCGTTCAACATTGAAACCCCAAAAATAACATGGTAAAGACTTTGTGCCTTGTCAAGCTGTAAACATTGCTCATGCAAAAGTAATTGGAGTACATTTCTAAACAGTAAACACTGAAGATCAAACCATAATTCTTAGCTAAATCTTCTCACCAAATTTCTAAAGAAAGGCTTTCAAGTCTTTGAACTTCCTCTCAGACAGTTTGTTCCTTTTCACATATCACTAATAGCTAAGCAATTTACACCAATGGCTGCATGAAATGGTGATGGCAGCAGCCATCTCAGTAGCAGCTGCCAATGATTTATCAAATGGCTTAGCTTTATGCTTAATTCTTTCTCATTCTGTCCAAAAAAAACAAACAAACAAGCAACTGTTTCTACCTCAACATAAAGACTTACAGGAATTCCCATAATTTTCTAGGCCAAATGATTAAATAAGTAAATTGCATATGTTGAGTAAATTTGCAATTTCTTGTAGAAATGACCATAAATCAGTAGGACAACATAGTGCATATTCAAAATACTAATGCATCTCTGGGGAAGATTTAGTTGTCATCTGAACATGAGAACATATATTAACAGCACACTGTATTAACAACTAATTTAGAAAGAATAAAAGATTAGCTTGGCATAAGCATACCTTGTTACTTGTTTAATCATCAAATGTTATTGCACTATTTACATGAACATTTAATGATTTGATGCCAACGGAATCAGCCAAAGTCCTCAGCTTAATAAGGGGTGTTTAGTGTTTACCAGAAATAGTGGAAGAACACGTTTTACACAAAGCTTTATTGTTAACAACCCATGAATGTAATAACTGGTTACTGTGTGGAAGGGCAGAGTGCAGTTGAATTAAGCTGAGTTTGGAACATATCTCCTTTTTAGATTTGATAACATTTCATCTAAATATAGTTTATGTATAATCATGGCCCTGGGCTCCTTTGCAATCCTGTGGCTCTGAAATTATTGCTGAGGAGCTACTAGACAGTAATCGAATTGTTTTCAGGCCCCCAAAATTGAAAACATCTTTACCAAGGCTGTGTTCCATGTAGTGAGCGGTATGCTTTTAAGTATCCATTGAAAAAAAATTTTTTTTTTAATATTAGCATCTGCAGCATTTATACCCCTACTTTATAACAGAAAGAATATGGTCGTTTTTGTATGTGTGTGTTACCTTCCCACTGGCCTGAGCCAACCTGGAAGTTCATTAGCTGGCTCACCTAGATGTAATCAGGCATAGAGAAAACTTGGGCCAAAGGAGAGGGATGCAGACCCTGTAGGTGCCACAATTATTTCCATATTGAGTGGATTTGTGGACATCAACCTGGGCCTAATAACTGCCAATTTTTTGATGAAATGGCATGATGACATGGATTTACACAATGTCTCAAGATAGCAAACCCCGTTACATATTTTCTCTCAGTAATCCCAGTAAACTTCATGCAAGTTAGGCAGACACTTTCCCTGATAAATTGAAATATGAGACACAGAAAGTCATTCGTCCAGAGTTTCCAGGGTCAACAGCTAATGAAAGGCCCTGAATGGGAGCTGTGAACTGGGTTCTAGTTCTAATTCCAGCATTACCCACAAAAACCACAGAACCTCTAATATCACGACCAGACTACTTTGGATTTTAATACTCCCGTGGTGTGGCACTTTTTCAGTGTTTATCCTTGTGTCTTGGTCAAATTCCAAGTTGGGTAATTACTCTCTGCTTACCTAAATTTCTCCTCCTATTTTAGATGGCTAAGTTATTTTCCACATCTAAAACCTGCCTTCCAGCGTTTGTGGCTCTAAAAACTGCCACATCCCTTCTAAGGGGAGCTGCATGCCAGTGGTCAGTGTTTGTGTGCCGTCTGAACACACTAACCTGCTGTAGGGCCATTTAATGAATTGTTATTTGTAAGATGTTTAACCTTTGCCCATGGTTTTTTCTCCTTCTTTATTTAAAAGTCAAACGGTTATGACAATTTTTGCAGAAAAGGCAGTAGAGCATTCATGTTTTAAGTACAATTTTTTCAGAGCTCTTTCTCTAGTGTGGTTTTAGGCATATTTCACCTTGTATATTACAGAAATTTCTGAATATGTAATGTGAATTCTTAAATTTTTTATGTTAATTCACGTATTTTCCCATTGACTTACTGTATAGTTTTAGAGATTGATTAAGAATGAAGTTATCTTGGCCATGAGATGTTAATTAAAATTATACTGAATAGAGCAAACATTTTGAGTCTATATAGTTTAGGTGTTTTAATTTTAAAGATAAATTCAAAATGAAATTATTTTGGCCTGAGTTATATAATAAAAATTATACCCAAAGGAGCAAATTTTAATATATTTAAGGAATTACATTTCAGAGAACTTTGAATGCTAACACTAAATTCTTGCATTAAATGTTGGCTCTTGGCCCTAAGCAATAGGGTAAAATAACATGAAAACCTTGAGGGAAGTTTGCCATCTTGGGCCTCTAGGTATTTTTAGGTCAACTTGAATTTTCCAGGTTAGAAAAGCTGATCATGAGATCAGCTAAAGGTCGTGGTCAATGAGAGGCCATTGATCCCAGATCGTGGGTTTTCCATGGTTTCCTAAAGCAAATAAACCAGACCCAACCCTAGTGGTTGTGGGATAGCTCGTCTGTTCAGCAGTGTTCTGAGGAATAACAAGGAGACATGGCCAACTACTGACAGCCTGTTCTTCACTAAACATGGAGACTTTTGATCCAGGCTCTACTGGTCGTGCCTGAACTGAACTACCCGTTCACTAAAGTCTAGAGACCTGAAACGTGACTCTCCTCTCACTCTTTCAGGCACACCTTACCTTCATGATTTTTTTCCCCCAAGGCCCACACTTTTTTTGATAAATTCTGCCTCAGTGAAATACCAGAAACGTCTCCAGGTTAATGTGAACACCCTGGTAAGGCAGTGAAACTGAAGCTGGTAGGTGATATGTATACATCAGTCCTTATCGGAAAAGAAATGAGATCACTGGTGAGCATAGAAACGAATCGAAAGTGAGGAGAGGCAATTCTTTGGGAAGAGCAATTCTTCCCAGTCCTTTGGAACTGTGATAGAATTATTTCTCAAACCATTTCAATCCCTGTATGATCCAGTATGTTTTTATGACATAAATTTATTTTAATGAAGCAGGAGTAATAATTTTTTAAATATCTCATGACATCATGTCAATGAAAGATAACATTGGTCAAGTTTATCACAAAATTGGGAGTCAAAATTATGAATTTAAAAGCTAAAGTGTAATGTTAACATAATCCTATTCCCCTACTTAATTTTTCAGATAAGAGCTGACACCCTAGCTTGCCTAAGGCTGCACAGCTAAACTAGTACCTAGGTCTCCCCACTCCTAGGACAGTGCTCCTGTCACCTCCACCAGAATAATGTGGGGGGATCAGTGAATCCTGAAGAAAGACAGCATTTCTTTGTAACTTGGAGAACCATTCAGCCCTCCTTTCCTCCTCCACCCAACCACCAAGAAAGGAAAAGATAAGATAAGGCCAGAGCTCGATCCTAGGGCTTAATAAAACTTGAACCAGAAAAGACTAACTCTCACGTGAACTCTGAATCCAGAATTGGTGACACGAATATGAGCTTTCCAGAAATACCAGCTCTTACTCTGAGGTAAAATAAAATCTACTCACATACGGCAGCATGGACATTTCAAAACTATCCGTGATAGTTACACTCTCAAAAATAAATAAGTAAATAATAAATAAATAAATATGAAAAATTATACCTGGGCTTACAAAAGTATTTGATTTTTTAAGTTTCTTCTATCTAAATTAAAAGAACAAAAATTTCTCCAAGTACAGTTACCTACCCTGAAGACCTCAAATTATGTTATAGATATTAATAATCTAAACTTTGAATTTATGAACACATATGTGTATAAACTACTCCTCATATACTTATAGACATTTTTTAAATCACCTAAACAACAACAAAAACACCCATTTTGCCACGTCAACCACCACTGATTTCTCTGTACATAATTTTATTATCCATCGTGAAAAACGGAAGACATTTCCAGGGCTACTAATGTCCAGATAATGTGAAGGCATTTCTGGAATCGTGCAGGTAGCAATGTTAGTCCACAGACCATCACTGCCAGAGGCTAAATGCTATCACAGCCACCGCAATCACTAAAACCTGACAGCAGTCGCTTACTTTTTTCCTCCCAAAAATATACCACAAAGTGGCATTGTTTCAAGAGTTGTAATGTATGATGAATACGCTTAATTATGAGAATTGTTCTAATTGTGACATTATTTGTGTTGTTATTTGACAACAGAAGCTTTCTGGAATTTCATTTAGAATGTGTTACACAGAGACAAAAACATCTATTGCAAAGGGGTGGGGAGGGGTGGGATCGGCAACACAGCAATAACTGAGCCCAAAGCAGTTATTCTGATTCGGTGCTTATTGGGAAAGTCTGTCTGAAAATACAGATAAATTATCCTATCTTCCAACACAAGGCTATGTGAAAAATGGCTGTCCAAATACCACTTCCTGTTCATAGCAGACATGCTATACATTGGGAATGTGCAGAGAAATATGATAAAGTGTTATCACATCACTACAGGCTGAAACACAGCTATGTCTGCAAAACAGGAAGGTGTGTGAGGGATAATGTCTGTCTTTAGGCACTATAGTATGTCAAAACCACAAAGACAATGTGCAGCAAAAGATAGCTCCATCATAACCACTTTTTTATGATTGTCTTCACAGACTGAGATAAACGAAAAGCTGCAAATACAGGAAGAGGCCTTTAATGCACGAATAGAAAAATTGAAAAAGGCCTGAAGACTCAGTACAAGGAGAGTGATGCTAAACTTCACAGAAACAAACAAAACCGGCCGGAATAATAGACTCTCTAGAGCATCATATCTCCTTCCGTTAGTTGTGAAAGGAAAACCAAGCCCCACTTTTTATTATCCTAAGTAATTAGAAAAGAATTGGCCCCAATTTTGCTATCTCCTGTCCCACAACAGCCTCTGAATTTATTGCACCGAGTGTAATAAGAACATTCTGTATATAAGAGTTTGGAGAATTATATATAAAAATACAATTACTTTTACAGTAGTCCGTTGACGTTTTGACTAATAAATGCTATTCATCTTCAAGGAGAATGAAGCCAACCTTTTAAATAGCCAGAAATAAGGAAAAATAATAATAATTTTATCCATATTAACCCAAATGAACTGCCACATTACTGGAGCACTGTGAAAAGATACCAGTACCACACTGCTGAGGATAAAACTTGCTAAACAATAGCAATTCAAACGCATATACTAGGTGTTTTTTTTTTTTTAACTTAAATCATTTGGTTTTCTTGTTTAAATGTTTCAGTGTGAAACCAATTTTCTGAAATTATATAATGCAGTTTGAAGCACTTTAATTTATTCTGTACTGTATTTGTTATTTCTAATCTTGTTACTCTCCCAGGAGAATACATGACCTATATAAAAAGAAGCAATATATAAATGGTTATTAAAGACCAACCTATATATAGATTGTAAAAATCTTAAATACAAATCAGACTCACAGAGCTCCTGAAATTAACCATTATATTGCAGTAGAATGATTAAAAAAATGTCTCAAGCCTTTAAATACCTTTATTAAAGTATAATTTCAAAAGAAAAATATCCATTTACCGACTGATTGTCCCTAGTTGGACAAATTAATTAATTACTACCTAAGCCCTTTCCAAAGGCCTTAGACTTCAGAGTATTCTAGAATGGAGAACATTACCAGGAGGGGGCAGTTTCTTTGAGAATTTTCCAGGCTATATAGTACTTGCATCTAGGTAGCACTTGGGTGAATAGCAGCTATAACCTTACCTTCTCCAGCACTGTCAAAGGAACTGCCCAAACGTACTCATTTGGGGCACAGTTTTCTCACTACACTGATCACAGAGTAAGTGTATATCTGAAGATAAAACCGTGTTTATTGTTCATGCAGTTCCAAAGCTGGAAGGCCTGTGTCTTCCCTGAGCGGTCCTGCCTGCATGAAAACGTTGATGGTGACCACTAGGAGATCACCAGTGACAGGAAATCACTTGCAGGCTCACAAGTCTTCTTCAGGGAAAACAGTGAAACTGAAAACGGAATAAAGGAGTTTCTAGAAATCACCCCACACAGCTTCAAATGCAATCATTGGTACAGAGTAGACCTGTACTTCTAATAAAAAGTATTTATTTGAGCAAAGATATCAGGAGTATCAGGACTCTAAAACTAAATCAAAAATAGCACTAGGATCCCTAAACACTACAGAGAGACAATATGCTACAAACCTGCCAAAATCTGTGGCCTCTTGACTAAGACTCCTAGCGTCTGATATTGGCTTCACCATTGGCTACTGTGTGACCTTGGACAGGCCACTCATCCTCTAGATTTGCTTATCCATTAAATGGAGATAATACTTATTTTCTTACAAGGGCCCTTAGTATTAGGAGATAATACTTATTTATGAGGACTCAGTAAATTCATATTAGAGGACTTTTGTTGTAAGGTTTGGTTTCTGTTTATCACTTACGATGTGCAAAACTCTTCCTACTCTGTTGAAGTCATCCCGTGGTAGCCACCCTGCTGCCCTGCATCTTTCATATTGGAGCAACCCAGGGATCTGTGTGGCAGCCCAACTTTAAGATCTAATAATATTAGGAGAAAAAGCAACCACAGCTTTCCGTAAATCCTTAGAAATGTGTTTTTTGTCCATTCAAACAATTGTATGCTTGCATGAGTGATCTTTCTTTTTTTTTTTTACACAATTCATATTGCCCTAAATTTACATTGCTTTTTTCATCAAATAATATATCTGGGAGATAATTCACTATCAGCACGTTTTAATGACCACGTAATATTTCATTTTATCAATTCCATAACTTTTTGACCAGTCCTATTGTAGTGCTGAACCTTATTGTTCCCAATAGTTTGTTATCAGGATGCTACTTTGCCATCCTAGTGCCCTTCTTTGCGAATATGTATGATTATACCTGTAGGATGATATTGGAGAGGATGAATTTCTAGGTCAAATTGTATGTGCACTTGGAATTGTGTTAGATGTTGTCAAAGATATATTTTACCATTTTGCATGCCCACCCACAGTGTATGAGAATGCGTCTTTCTCTACAATGTTACCAACAACATGCATTAACCAATTTTTGTCTTTGGTATTCTGATAGATAGAAAATAATGTCACACTGTTATTTTATTTTGTTTTTATTGTTTTACTCCACATGGATTGAGCACCTTTTCATATGTTTATAAGCAGATATATATGTTTATTTAATATATATACAATATGTCTGTGTATATACATATATTAATTTAGTCCTCCTGATAACCCTAGGAGATAAACAGATAGATGATATTAGCCTCATTTTATAGTTATGGAGCCTGAAGCTTAAAAAGATTAACTTAAACCAAGTTGCACAATTAATAATTGGTGGATCAGGGCTTCAAACCCAGGTCTGACCTATTTTACGGATGGTGAAACTGGAATATAGAGAAAGTTTAAGCAACTTTCCATGATCCTACAGCCAGTAAGTGGTAGAATCAAGTTTGGAACTTGGGCCTATGTGATTACAAAACCCACGTACTTAACCTTTATCTTCCTCTAGCCATCTCATAGCTGACATGAAATAAAGTGAAAGCTGACCTTTCTTTTTCCTTGTTAGTTATAATAAGGGAACAAACTTGCTTATGCTAATGAGCACTTTAAGTATTTAGAAATTTTATGCAGGGAGAAAATGTATAGCTCATCTCCATTCGTTTACTCATATGCTGTATATTCATTGAGCACCTCCAGTGTGCCTGGACATGTAGTGGTGAACCAAGTAGACATTGTCTCTGCCTTAATAACCTAGTTAGGGCAGACAGTTCATACTAACTGTGATAAAGACAAACTTCAGGGAGTTATGAAAATACAGAATGAAGGAGGTTAATCTAGTCTGAGAGGTCAGGGAAGCTTCCTATAGGTATTGACAATTAGGCTGAGATCTGAGAAAGACAGGTAGAATTTAACTAGACAAAAGAAGGTGAAGGAAGATGCATTTTAGACAGAGAGAGAAGCATGTGCAAAGTCCCTGGGACACAAGTTGAAGCTGAACAATTGGCCAGACCCGGAGCTCTCGCAGGGTTGTAGACCACACTACAGAGTTTTATTTTTAACCTAAAAACAATGAGAAATTGTTGACAAGTTTTAAGCAGCAAGTGACATCAGATGTGTGTTTATAAAAAGGCCAGCTCCCTAGTACCAGGACTTCTATCCATGGAGACCTGGAAAAAAGAATATTCTCATAGAAAGATTCCCACTGCTAATAATGCATAGCACCACTTCTTAACAATTTCTGAGAGTGGGAAAAATAAATTGTGATATTTTTTAAGTCATAGGGTGAAACTACCCCTGAGTAGTTTTTGGCACAAAGGCAGCCCTCTGAAAAGCCAATTAAAAAATAATACCAACCTGGAACTTAGGAGTAGCTTTTCTCTTATCATCCACAATAAGATATGTTCCTTCCATTTGCAGGAATAATTTGGGGAGCTTTTTGCCTCGCCCCCATGATAAGCTTGAAAGAGCAAATATATTCATTATGTTATGAACAAGCCACAGACTGCCACTATTTCAGGTATTTGCAGGCACTGTTGTGCCTAAATATAACTGTGGAGTCGCTTTTCCAAAGTCCAAATATAAAGCGCTCATTTCTATCCTCCATTTGATCAGAATCATTCAACCATCCTGGTAGATAATAAGTTTGCATGTTCTTAGATTGCATTTCATTATGCTTCAGTTCCCTTACAGAATAAACGTGCTCCTTTTCCCAACAATTGTACAGGAGAAATACTTCTGACATCTCAAATTTCAGAGAGTCTCTGGAAGACGTCCCTTTTCTGGACATGAAAGTCATTTTTTTTTTCCTGGATCCTCATTTGTTAAATAAGAGAAGTCAGCACCCCTTCATGGGAGTCAAAATACCTATGATTAAGTTTCCTAAGAAAAATGAATCTAGATCAATATAATCCCATCTTGGTGAAATTCACAAATTTCAAAACAAAGAGAGAATATGAAAACCTCTCTTGCTTTCAGGCCCCTTTCTTTTTCCCAGAAGTACCCTCAGTGGAGAAGATTGGTTTATCATATTTTATTTGTCAGGGCCCAAAGAGTTTTATGTTAACTTTTAGCTTAAGACAATGTTTAGTAAAAATATCTCCAATGGTCATTGTGGTGTTTGTTTCTTTTTAATCTAGCCTGTAATTTATTCAGGGCACTTTCTAGGTACTGGGATGAAATATATAATAAGATAAGGTCCTTGACTTCAGGGAGTTCATGGAATTAATGAAGTTTATAATCGAGAGGCAGATGATAAACACGGAATGAACAGAGTGATTTTAGATAACAATAAATGATATGAATGAATGACACAAAGCCATGGCATAAAAATTTCAGGAATGTCAGGTAGCTACTTTACCTTGGGTGCTCTGAGGACTCTTCTTGAACGAAGTGACTTCTGAGTTGAGACCAGAATACAAGAAGGAGCCAGCGAAGGGCCACGCTGAGGGACATTTGTGCCAGACAGCAAGGATAGCAAGTAAAAGGCCCTCTGTGTTGCATCGTCAGCTGGAACTTATGATCACTCAAAGCAGTTCTCAGGGGAGAGGGTCACATTCCTGGTAAGTGGCCAGGCTGGTTTGCAAACTCAGATCCTCACATTCCTAATCCAATGCTCTCTTTCTACTCCACTGTATTGTCATGGCCATATTACCCTACTTTTTCAAAAGAACATGCAAACTTATAACCACAAAATGCTTATCAGAATAACCCCCAAACCCAATGAAGCCCACTTACTTAAAAGAATCTTGATCCAAATCTTCCAGAAGAATTCCAAATAAATTATGTGGATACTCCACTTCAAAGGAGGAGGAGCATAATTCCTACTTAGGTGTGGGCTGTACATAGCGACTTTCTTCTAAAGAATACAATATGGAAATGGGGGCAGGGGAAGGGAAGAGTGCCCTTATGCTTAGGAAACCTGACAAACTACTTCAGCCAGGTGATCAAGGTCAACATCAATAGCCAATAAATCGTGTTGATGGCATGCACCCTTGATACCAGGTGGAAAATGGTGCTTTATCTCTGTGATCTTCATCCCAAAAACCTGTAACTCCAGTCTAATTGTGAGGGAAATATCAGGCAAATTTTAATAGAGGAACATCCTACAATATACCTACCTGACTAGCACTCCTCAAAACTGCCAAGGTCAGCTGGTGCAGTGGCTCATGGCTGTAATCCTAGCACTCTGGGAGTCTGAGGCAGAAGGATCACTTGAGGCCAGGAGTTCAAATCCAGCCTGAGCAAGAGGGAGATCCTGTGTCTACAAAAAATAGAAAAATTAGCTGAGCTTGGTGGCATGCACCTGTAATCCCAGCTACTTGGGAGGCTGAGGCAGAAAGATTACTTGAGCCCAGGAATTTGAGGTTACAGTGAGCTATGACAGCACTGCACTCTAGCCTGGGCAACCGAGGGAGACCCTGTCTCAAAAAAAAAAAAAAAAACTTCCAAGGTCATCCGAAACAAGGAAAGTATGAGAAAATGTCATAGCCAAGGGGAGCTTAAGGAGACACAACAACTAAAGGTAATGAGATATCCCAGTTGGGATTCTGAAACAAAAAAAGGAAATATTAAGAAATATGAATAAATTATGAACCTTAATTAACAGGAATGTATAAACATTAGCTCATTAATTGTACCAAATATACTATACTAATATAAAATTAGTGATAGTAATAATTAGTAATACGGGAAACTGCAGGGGGAAAGGGAACAGCATAGAGGGACTCTGTATTATCTGCTCAATTGTTCTATAAATCTAAACTGTTCTAAAAAAATAAAATTTATTAATTTTAAAAAAAAAGCATCTTGGTCACAACAAAAACAAAATTAATTAGAAGATGCCTAAAGTCAGATTTCATCATTAACAGAATGACACTCCCTTCTGAATAACACGTGAAAAATCAGATATAGTCATCTTGCAAATTGGAGAAAAAAAATGTTCATGAAGAAGGAGGAAGTGCTAAACAAATCCCATTTTAAAGAAGTAATTGCAAATTCCATCAGTCCTGGCCTCTCCCTACCTCTTCAGTTCTGCGGTAGAATTTGAAACTTTCTAAAAATGTGCATACTTCATAAAAGCAGAGAGTGGATTGATTTCTTTTAGCACCTAATTCTCCCACAACATAACGTCATAATAAAGTCTAGCAGTTAATCTTAAATCAAGAGATCAACCATTTATAGAATGGTCCCAGGCACTCAAGCTGCTCACAATGAGTAACTCTCCTCTAGATTCTGCTAAGACTTCTCTAAATGAGCACTCCTTGTCTTATATAACAAGAAAAGCACAATAAGTCAATAAATAAATGCTCTCTGGCTACTTGAAATCAGGCTTTGTAATGATTCCATTACCTGCCATGCTATCACACACACAAAAGGTTAAAATAAACTGGATATTAATCTTTTTTATTGAATATCCATCTTAATATCAAAAGGAGAAAAAAACAGTCCCTGTTCTTACACTGGTGACAGTTTATATTAATGCACTGTCAATATACAGATTTCAAAAAACCAAAGCCCAAATTCAACCTGAATAAAAGGAACATAATACTCATCTTCCAACCCAACGCAAGAGAAGAGTCAATCCCTTATGATGATCCACAAAATCGTTGTGAATTTTCATTCCTTATTGTTTTTCATATAAAAATTGATACTATTATTTTTTATTAACTCTATCCAATCCTCTTTTCCCTTGTTATTGGACTTTATGGATTAGGATAAAATTAAAGTTTGCAGTGAATTTTTAATAGTCAAAAATTCAAAATAAAAGAATAAAAAGTGTTCTCACTCCAATTTACCAGCCCCAGAACTTGTTACATCTGCTTAGGAAACATAACAAAGATTAAACAAAAGCATTGAACAAGATTCAATTTTAAAATAGTAGCACCATAAGACCATGGTGCTAAAAGTCCTAAACGTCATCTAGTTCAGTCCTTTCACGATGAAGAAACTTAAGCCCAGAAGAGTGAAAAGACATTGTGATCACACAGCTAATTTGTGGCAAGGTCCAAATTAGAATCCAGATCATCATTCATTCATTCATTTATTCGAGCCTGCTTATATTCAATAAATGTTTCCTGAGTATTTTCTGTGTGTCAGAGCTATGCTAAGCATACATCAGCAAAAACAGACATACCCACTACTCCCATGGAGTTCATAGCCTCATGGGAGAGGTGGATTTTAATCAGTCACAAAACAATTATAAAAATAACAAATAACTGTAATCAGTGCTATGAAGAAAGGTATACCTTGCAATGAGAGCTTATAAAGAGGAATTTGACCAAATCAAAGAACATTCCACCAGGAGAGTCATACTTTGAGGCTGAACTGGGTACTCGTTAGGCAAGGAGGGGAGGAAAGAGTTTTTGGGCAAAAGGAACAGCAAGTGCAAAATCCCTTGGAAATAGAGCATGGAAGATAGGGGATGTGAAAGGTGGCCTGTGTGGCTGGAGCCTCCAAAGTGAAAGAAAATCATTTTTCAAAATTGAGGATGAATAGGTAAATGGAGATTGGATAACACAGAGCCTTGTAGGTCAGGATAAAGAGTTTTGACTTGGTAGGAAATACATTGAGAAATTACTAAAAGATTTAAACAGAGACCTGGAGGTGGTTGGTGAAGGACAGGTATATTAGTAATATGCAAAGATGACTCTGATTGCAGTGGGAAGAATGGAGGAGAGACCAGAAGGGTCACCCCACTTAGGATCTTTTTCCAGCCTGGTGCTCTATTACACCATACATGTGTTGGAAGCTGTCCACTGAAATCCATTCTCCATTTTTCCTTGACACATAGCTGAACTCCATTGCCCAGTCACAGTCAAATGTAACCATGTGACTAAGTTTCAGCCCGTGGAATGTGGGTAGAAGTGAAATGTGCTACTTAAGGGCTTTGCTCAAGACTAGACCAAACCTCCTCCATGTTCTCTCTTCCTCTCCCCTGCTGGCTGCATGGCAGTGAGGAGAGTGACAATTTGAAAGTAATAGTGCAACTGTCAACCTGGGTTCCTGGATGAACACATAATAGGAGACACCTGCCAATCTAGAGCACACCTCCAGACTATCTTATGAGCAATAAATATGAACTTTCATTTCTTAGAGCTCCTTCATCCTTGGGTCTAGTCATTACAGCCGTTTAGCCTGACCTAATTAACTCAATGGATATGTCTCCCTGTGTCTATGCATATGTAATATGTCTCATATGGGTCAGTATCTATAAACTGAGAAAACAACTGGCAAATTCATTAACTAGGGACCTGCTTATAGTTTTATTATATAAGGTAATTACTTCTTAGTTTATATAAGCCCACAGTCCCTCCTAAACTGGCATTCTATGAAATAATTGATTGAGCCTCTCAAATATGAGGAACTGCACACTCAGGAATTTCCTACGAGGGGCCACACCTCAAATATTTTCTCCTTCAGGTAAGGCTAGTATTTTTTTAAAGGTCTATGGTTGGCTTGAGAATTCTCTAATATAATAAGAAAAGTATAAATAAGACCCTACATTATGAATTTGCTGATAGTTTTTCCCTGAGGCCAAGGTCATTTCTTCAGCTGATATGGTCCTTACTGCACTAAAGATTATTTGCTAAATAGCTACTCCACAAACCTGGCTAAGTTCCTTACTATATTGATGTGTTGGCTACTATGAATAGTCACGATACTGAGTTCTGAAGACTAATACCTATTTCTGAAGTGCTATTCTGGTTTGGATAGTGGACAGTTCCATAGGTTAAAATAAAAGGCACAGTCAGATCATAGAGCTGGACATAGAAACAGAACTTGGTTCTTCCCTCCCTCAAACGTGCTCAGTCATTAGTTCTTCACTTGTGACTTGTTACGAGTGAGCACCTAAATTAGTGAGCATGCTGTTGGCTGCAAGTAAGCAAAATCCTGAATTCAAAATGCTCAAACAATAACAAAAATGCACAGTGTTAACTAACAAAAAAGGAAGTTCATAGGAAGCCTCAATGGCGTCATGAAGGCCCTGGATTATTCCTGTCATCTCTCTGTGGTGCCCTCTTTAGTATCTTGGCTTTTGTCCTCAGAGATGTCCCCTTATAGTCTCAAGCTGGCAGCAGTACCTTCACAAAAGGACCAAATGTTCAAAAGAAAAGACTTTTTTCTTCTTTTCCATCTCTTGAAAAGAAGAAAAACTTTTCCCAAAGCCTGCCAAGAGAATTTCTCCTGTGGCCCTTTGGCCAGAATTGGGTAACAAGGTGACCCCTAAACCAAATACTTGCAAGGGAAGTAGAAATGTCATGATTGATTTAGGTGAGTCAGGATTTACCAACTAGGGCAGGGGAGGGCCCCAAAAGACATAGTCAGCCAATAGTTGGACAAACTTGAGATTCTGTTAGAGAAAGAGAGAGAAAAGATAGAAGGGTTGTTGGGTAGGCAATTGCCATTCCTACTCCACAATGTGACCTTTTCTCTGTAAGATATGGTACCTTATACAGAATCTTGTCCTAGCACTCTCAGCATTCTCCATTTCCAAATTTAGATATAGATGATACATAGATAGATGATAGATAGATACATAGAACTTTTCTTCTTTTTCAAAGATTATGCTGCTAGTGCTGATTATTCTCTCTATGTGTGGGTGTGCTTTAAAAATGTTTGTCATAGAAAAAGCTACTGCATTTCAACACGTCTATGAAAAATAGCTAGACATTTTTGAAACCAAACTATTCAGCTCTTAAGGTGCTGGCCTCATATTGAATTATTATTGCCATTTCCTTTCCACTGAAATTTTGATGACATGGTCATCACTCATTCAACCAAGTGTGGCCATTTCAGATTTAGTTAGGTGTCTTTATTCAAGGTGTCCTCATAGGCTCCTTTATTTGTTAAAACTATTTCAAAATGAATAGCCAGATGGATCACCGGAGCCCCGCAAAGCACAGCTCACGGGCCAGAGCTAAACTGAGAAACCAAAACAAATGAAATAATGAGGGGATTACAGATTTTTGAAATTGTTCGTGATACCACATAAAATGAAAAAAGGCAATATTTATCATTTAATATGATATGTGTTTTGTGGGGCAAAATTGAGGGGCAAAGAAAAAGCACTCAAACAAAATGGGAGATTATCTGTTAATGGTGAGATTAAAGGTGATTTTAAAAAATTTTGTTTTCTACACATTCTCTCTATTTTTTTTTTAACTAATGAGAAGAACTAAATACTGCTTATGACAGGTTTATGCTGCATCCTATCCTTCCGTGTCATTCACCAGCTTCCGGATCAACCCACTGAATTTTCCCTGCCCTCTCTAGGCACTTACGGAATCTTTGCAGCAGCAGTCATTGGAATGCAGCAGGTACCTTGTGGACTCAAGGAAGCACAAAGGGTGTCCTAAAGATGATTTTTATTCTGAAAAAGCTTCCAATCTAAGTTAGATACATTGACACATTGATAGGGCCCATAGTATCTGGTAAACAGATGCATTTACATTGCCCTAGCTGTACTGAGATGAATTCTGGAGTTGGATTCCAGCAAGGATTTGGTCAAAACCAACTGTGTGATGTTGGGCATGTTGCATCACTCTACTGAGCTTCAGGTTTATTGTTTATAAAATGGATGAGTCGAAAATAAAAGGAAGCAACATGATGGAGCCTTTTACTAAAACTCAAAAGATATTCTTAACTTTTAAAAAACTAGCCTTAGAAGAACACAACGTTTTAAAAGTGTACCTCATATTGGCTTAAAATTGAAAAGCTAGATGTATTCCCATTAAAGCCAAGAAGGAGATATGGGTTGTGATTTGAATGAATTGTATAGTTACCTGGTTAATGTCTGTCTCTCCAGCCCAGGCTATTCTAGAAAGACAGGAACTGTTTCTGTCTTGCTTGGTGCTCTGTCTCCAAGGTCTTACACAGTGTCTGGCACACAGAGTAGGTTCAGAGAAAGAGCAGAAGGCAGACAGACAAGCTGGCTGGTTGGCTGTGTTCACCACTTGCATTTTGCCTTTCCTATACCGCTGTCTTATTGCAGTATAGGAACTTTAAGTGCCACTTATTGTGGAACTTAAAAGTATAGTAATTAACACAAGGGTAAAATCTTTATTGTTTATATATTATAAGATTATCTACAACGAACACCCATGAGAAAAACTATTCTAAAACATTCAATAAGAATTCAGATGAGAAAGAAATTATTTAAAAATAGATTTTCTATAAATTCATAATGGTTACAAAATATAATCTAAAAATTCTCACAGTAGCAACAAACATACAAAATACTTAAGGTGACGATAAGAAATGCAAAGGACCTGTCTGAAAAAAATTATAAAATTCTTCTAAAGGATATTTTGGCAGATGCAAAATTTAAATATAGGAAAGATGTCAAGTTTTAAACAGAATTCTATTGAAAATCTCAGGAAGTATTTTTGTAGATGCTGATGTTAGTCTGAGGTCAACATGAACATTGAACCAGTGAGAGTTCAATATTCAAAAAGCTGAAAGGGAAGAGGGCTTTCAGATTGAAAAACATTATGAAACTAAAATACTTAAAAGTATGATATTAGTGCAAAAAACAGAAGTCAATTTAACGAAACAGGACAGAGAATCCAAAAATGGCCTTAATACTAAGAATTTGTTTTATGGTACAATTTATTTGGGTGGCTGAGTCTGCGGACTTCAGAGACACTCAATCCTGAGATGCCCTCTCAGCTCTGCCTCATAGTAGATAAGCAAATTGAGCTATCTAAGCCTCAGTTTGTTCATCTGTAAAATGGGGATAAAAATAATTATACTAGAATATTGTTGTAAGGATCAAATAAGATGTATATTCATTAAAAGTAAAAATTAAAAGTATTTAGGACTGTACCTAAGTATACAATAAATGGTAGTTATCATATATTTTATGAACCTATAAGAGTGATCTATAAACGATGATGCTGGAATAATTAATTATTTGATGAAAAATGTTTATAAGTTGTATATTTATGTTTCATATGTTACATTTTAAAGAGAATACTAAGAACCTAAAGAATTAAATACAAATATGAATATTAGAACTACAAAATATAAAAAAGTATAAGTAGTTATTTTCCTGATCTTGTAATAGAGAGAGCTTTCACAAAGCAACTAGTGAAACATTATCACAAAGAAAAGGCAAAGAGAATAATTTTAATGTATATGTAGAAAAATTTTAAACTACTCCACGTAAAAGAAAAGCCACCATAAATAAAAATAAAAGAAAACAAAAACTGAGAAAAATACTTCCAGCAAGATGTATGAGCGATACGGAGTTAATAACTTTAATATATGAATAGATCTTTAAAATCAGTACAAAAAATCCTAGCTAAAAGCAATAGAAAAATTGCAAAGGATCTAAACAAATAAACTTACAAATTAAAGAATAAGTACAAATTGTCAGCAATAATTTTAAAAAGTGTTTAATTTCATCAATTCTGGAATTTTATCAACTCTGAAACTTAAATACTCTGACAATTTAAATTAAAATTTCAGTGTATTTAAAACCAAAGAAATCTATAAAGGGAAATGCAAAAGTAAAAATATTTTGTACGCTGCTAAGTTAGCAACTGCCTAAAATTGACTCAAATATGTGAAGCATCGTGCATCTCCAATTTAACCCCTGCGTATTAAGGGATATTTTAAAGTTTCAAATGAGATTTTGAAACTCATTTCTGGTAAACTGCAATATGCCACTTCACTCACTCTCTCTGTCACCCTATGTTCTTTTCTTTTCTAACAAGGCACATGTGACTTTCACACCACTGATAATTTCCATGTCATAAATGTCAATCCAGATGTGCGTGAACCAGGTAGATGATGGAGGATCACTGAGGAAAACACACAGAGATCCAGTTCTGGGTCTTAACTCTCATATCATTAGCTGCGAGGCAGGCCATGGATGAGGTATACCACTTCTCCAAATGTGAAACCACTAAATCAGTGTTGCTCCCAGGGAGGTCTATAAATCCTACGTCCCCTTCAGAATCAGAAGGCAGGACCTGGAAATAGGCATTTGTTTAACAAGTATCCCAAATACTGCTTAGGCAAGTTGAAAACCACTGTAATGGCAAACCACCAAGTCCCTCCTAACACCAAAATTTTCTAAAGGAAAATTTTCTAAATTTCTAAATTTTCTAAATTCAAATTTTCTAAAGGAAAAAATACACATACATATCTAAGAATGACCACCCATCTCAACTCTCAAATTTGTGTTCTCAGATCCTCAGGTGATATCTCTTTAGGTTTGTTCTCCTGATCCCATGAATCAAATTACACTCATCAAAGCTGTCAGTCTTCAAAAGTGTTTTCAGAAGGCATATAAATTCAATCCCAAGTTTTTATGATTCAGACATTTAATCACACCATAAAGTTAACGGAATCCAAGTTGAATGTAGATACCTCAACAGCCACATCGTGTTGAATTCACAGCATTCATAAAATGTGGGTTTCAACATGAATCACCAGCCTAATGGAAAGTTCGGAGTAGAATGCTCCCCTCTCATTGGTCAATGTCGGGACCTTCAGCTGCCAGGAAAAGGACCAGAGCTGTCAACACAACAGTGTAGCCCAGGCAACCAGCCACACTGCTAGGAACTTTTCAACATTAAAAAAAATAAAAGTTATTATAGAAACTTTCAGATGCTGTTTAGATTTTTTGAACAGACCCTGGTTTATCACGGTAAGGATGTCTAGGGGTCAGACTTCATCTATCAGTTTAGGACCTCCTCTCATTAACAACCCAGAAAGGACTTGCTCTGTGGGTGCTCCTGACTCGACCTGATTGCCATAAAATGTGTTTCCCCAGTGTTGCAACCCCAGTGGGTAAGGGGAAATAGATACTATGTCTCCAAGATCCCAACAATACATTCATTAAAGGACAGAAGATAAAATTATTATTGATCCTCCAAACATCCAGATGTGGTCTCAATGATGTTTGGCATCCACTAAGTGAAGACATCTGGATGATCGATGCTGAGCTTTCCAACCAGATGGTTATACCAAAGTGGCAGTTCAACTCGACTGAATCTGGCTGGGGTTCGCAGTTATTACAGAGCTACCTGTATGAGCTCCTCTTGCTGGGAATGTCTTTTCACAATAGCTTTTCCACCTTGGATAGGGCAGCTCTGCCTGAAAGAACCTCAAGATTTGCAGAACTGCTTAGATCCACCTTCTCAGCTATGCTTTTTTTTCTTCCAACATTCATAGTCATTGTTAAGCAAAGTGGAAGGTAGACCAAATCCTTTCTTAATTTTTTCCTTAAAGACAGCTGGAATCCACTCATTCTTAAAAAGTTATTTACCTGAAGTAGGAACCATGCATATAAAGGAAAGAGACAGGACTCTCAAAATGTCTTGTATACTTTTTGAGTCTAATGTGATGAACTGCAAATTTAATCCACTGAAGTGGTTTCATGCAAACGCTCCTCTCAAATTCCTTTTGTACAAAATCTTGATGCATAATGTATAGAGTCTGAAAATAGATTAAACTACATTTAGAGATGGTTTGAGTTGTTTTTTGTTTTTTTAAGCATGCAGCAAAAATGAGCAGGTTTTTTGTTGTTGCCTTTTTTAACCCTTCTTGCTCTCAAGCAATCACACATGGCTTGTGTCTTCTCAAAGCTGCCTTCCACACAGTTTTTCTTATCTTCATTTTCTGTCAAAAAGCTTGAAATGTAGAAAATTTTAATTAGAAATGTGAAGGGTGAATTAAACTCATTTTCTTCAGATTTCCAAACTAACACAGGCAAATAGAATGGTAAAACCTTCTGATTTATTCCTGGAAAATAATTCAGCAACCGAATAAGCAAATGAGTGGAATCTTACTGAATAAAATATTTCATGTTACTCCACAGTCTTAATTACCCTGAGGACTGTGGCCATAGATAGAATGCCAGTGTGTGTTGGGGGAGGCGAGTGCAGTAGATGCTCTGAGACACATTTCTACCATCGGAGCCAGAAAGGTGAAAGGGGAGGTGACCAGGGTAACTGCCAACATCTCCAAAAGAAACGCAGGGACTTGGCTACAATCTTACACTTATATCTCAATGGGTCAATGTGTTTGCAGGGCTCTGTTTCATTATTTGCTTATTTTTACATATCATTTGAATACTGGTAAATTGTAATAGAAAAGATGACAGCAATAATGAGGAGATTTGGACTCAATCCTGAAGTGTGACCCTCTATAGTGCTGTGACCTTCAACTCACTTGCTCTCACTGGTTTCAGGTTTACCATCTGTCAAGCAAGCAGAACCATCCTCCATCTAGCTCCTTCTCTGAGGCCTGGGGCCATTGGGAGTGACACATGGAGGGGTGGGAAAGTATTTTGTAAAGTCTCCAGCTTCATCCATGCTGCAGAATCCTCCTCTGCTTTGGATTAAATAATGTTCTCTCTTGTGAAAATGGTGGCACTCTTGGCTCTTTTTGCACATTCTTCTTCATCCAGGCTTCCGAAAGCCATGGGTGAAGTGAACAAGTTGTCCTAGGAGAGACTTCCAGCTGCTGCACAGCTGAACACCTCCGGTGGCCCCATGTAGGCGTCCCTAACAAGAGCTTTTCGGCTCTTACCCATCATGCTTAGACATGGCTTCAGATAGATACTCTCCACCTCTAACATTTCTCACAGCTTCCTTTCTGAACCACTCGCCTTGACCCATCTTGCTCCTGACCTTCTGACTAACCTTTTCGCTTTCGTTCGTCTCACCCCTCCCGCCTAATAGGAGTTCCAGTCATCCGGCTTGGGCCTTTTGATTATCTTCTCCATCCTGCTTCAATGATTCACTTGATCACACTCCCTTTACCCACAACTGGCCCCAGCACCTTCCACCCCAGCTGTGTGCATGGGACACAGACAAAGAGAGTTTTCTATGCACATGTAGGGGTGACATGTGCCTCCCCAAACAGGCAGTGTAAGAATTTCTTATACTGGGGGCATTTTCTCTTCTGGAGCTACAGACTTGGAACAATTGAACAACTTAAAATTCTATGGAACAAGTACCTTGGGAGGAGGTGACATGGGGGGGAGGATGATTTCTCCTCCTACTGACTTTTCCTTCCCACCTTACTTGGTACCACATACCAGCACATGTCAAAACACGGAGGAACCGTAGCCTGCTCATGCCTCTCCATATAGACATGGACTCAGTAGATGGAGTGTTAATGGAAAATTCAAATTAATTCCCTATAATTTCACAATAATATAGACATTACCTAACAAATTTTTAAATTTCTACAATGCAGTGAGAGCAAGGACCTGTCTGGCTTGTTCAATGGAGTTATTTCTAGTACCTAGCACAGGGTCTGACACACAGTAGGTGTTTTAAAAATATTTGTTGCCTGAATGAATACATAAAAAAGAAAAGTCATCCTTGAAAGATTTCTTGTTTTCTGACGCTGATCGAGAGTCGAGCTAATGATTTAGAGGACACATATCCAGCAGTGCGGCTCACTAATACCTTTTAAAACGTGTTGATGCTCATAAATCCAAAATAAACGACCTGTAAAATCACTTAAGAAGAAATAATACCCATTTAATCAGGCTTCCAGAGGCAAGTCTGAAGAAAGAGCAGAAAATTCCATGAAGAATTATTAAATCCCTTCAAATTCAATCACTGGCCGATCACAGACACACCGCATGACCCTCGGCCCACGGGGCTGTCACTTTAGGTGGTCTTGCTCAGCCCTTCCTTATGAAACTCCTAAATTACAGCCACCTCCTGGAGCTAGAGAGAAAGGCTTTGGATCGGCTGAAAAGGGCAAGCCCTCTTACGGGTCTACCCAGCACATTTTCCATATTCTACAGAGAGATCTTAAATAAAGGGGGAGAAATTGAACACATCACCCACATACTAAAGGCAGCATCTTCAAAGTCTTACACACAGCTTTAGCTTCATGTCAAAAGGGCTCTTCCTCTGGCAAATAAAATTCAAAACACTGTGAAATGCCAGTCTGTGCCTCTGCTTTATAATCCTGTTGAAGTTTCTGGAATTTAACAATGTTCTGGTACCTCCGTTCCATCCTGGATTTTTACCTCGCAGTCTGCTAATGAGAGTTACTTTACCTTTCCTGGAGTTTGATTAAGGTCCTGAGGGTGGTAGTAAAATGGATCCATGTTTTTATTACAAACTCAATTAGCAGAAGTTGGAATTGCTCTCTTCAACAAAGTTAAATAAATTGTTAATGAGAAATTTACCTTTACTGGATTCGCTCGTTGCCTTATTAGCTTGGAGTCAACACTATTAAAGGAGAAGATGTTTATTAAAGCTTAAGGTGTTTGCTGGATTGAATGTTAAAAAGAAGATGGCGGGAGAGCGCCACTGACGACTGCCTGCTTCCAAAACCCAGAGGGGCTTCCACGATCCATCCAAAACCAGCAACTCTGAGCCCCTCGTTTGGGTTTTCTCATCAGGGAAATAGCAATTTACCTGGCAGGCAAAAGGGCTGCATGTTTCTGGGTAGCATCAAAAGCTTCTCTTTTCACCCATGGTCATGATGGCGTTTTCTAAGACAAATGAACACTGCTAGCATGAAGAAAGACTACCAGCACTGGGTGAGTCTGAACAGGGCATAGGCACGCCTTTCCTTCTCTGCTAAGGAGGGAACTAAAACAGCCCACCATAAATGTCAGGGGCATAGGAGGAGAAAGCTATTTACTCAAGAAAGTTTTCATGCAGACCTCAAAACCACTTACCCAAAGAAAACAATAATGTCTCCCTGATGTGGCATTCCTAAAATGCCTCGTCTTAATAACCAGGACCAGCTCTAGGCAAAGTTGTGAGGTCAGTCAAGATTGTTCTCAGCCCCTCCTTCTCCATTTATGTCTCTCTCAAAAATGTTCTCCTGGCTCCCCCGGTGTGCAGCCCCTGTGATAGGATCTGCAGACTTGTTCACTCTGGTCTATCCCTGGCTCTTTATAGCTACTGTACGGCCCTCTGGAGTCAAAAAAGCTAAAGTCCTCATTTCCCAGAGTCCCCCGTGGCTTAGGTTCCACGGGAAACGTAGCTACAGCCATACAGACAAGCCCTCGTGAGATTTAGAAGGTAGAAGTGGAGGTGCAGGCTGCACCCCACTCGGTCTGCTAACCAGGAGGCGTGTGGGAACTATAACAGGCACCAGACCCTAGCACTGTGGCTCTTGAGAGGCAAGTCAGGGCATCGATTTTGTTGGTGCAGGTTGGCATTGACATGTTTTGGTTTTGTTTTATGACACTGATGAATAAGCTAGGTTTTCTAATCCCTTATAGAGGGAGCCAACATGACATTAATACTCACACAAAAAGTTTTCAATTATAACTGGGGCAAGTACTACAAGGAAAACCATAGCACACGGTCTAATGGGGGAGGGGAGGTTGGCATAACTCGGTCTGAGGGCTCATAGAAGCCTTTCCATAAGAAAGGCCATTCAGACTGGGTACTGGTGGGCAAGCACGATTGGCCCGGTTGAAGGCACAGCATGAGCAAAGGCCCTGAGTTGGAAAGAGCTTAAGCCAATAACAAGGTACATATTATTATTCCTATTTTACACATGACGCACTTGAGAGCTGGAAAGATTAGGTCACTTCCTAAGATTAGGCACAAAATATGAACCCAAAGATATTAATCTAGCATATAATCCTCCCCTAAAGGTAGAAACAAAGATACATGGCAGCCTTTAAAAACAATCACTGGGAGATCCTCTCGTGTCCCTCAAGGCCACCACTCCTCCTGAAGGAGCTGAGGATAGATTTTCATTTGCTCACTCCACTGGGCTCCAGACTAAATTAAATTAAAAGGCTGCTATTTCAGACGCAAAAGTCCTGGGTGCTTTTTGGGAATGAAATTGTCTTCCCTCCTCCCCAGGGCCTTTCATACCATTATGGTGCAGTCCCAAGCTATCAATGATAGTGAAAAAATGGGGCTTTGCGGTGAAGGAAAGAAGCTATTCAATCTGCTCCTGATTTCTATAAAAGAGAGATCTTTTGATCTTTGAAACAGCCATAGGGCAGTTTGATCTTCCTCAAACTCATTTATTTTAGATTCTTGCAAATTTCTTTTCTGTAGGTTTACTTCCTTAGAAAACTCAATATTCAATTGAACAGTGACTTTTATACATTGAAATGCAATATTGAATAGCTGGAGCCTAATAAATGCCATCCCGGCTATATAGGATATTTAAAAAATCATAAAAGGGCTGATTGAGCCCGATCCAGGCAAAGATGACAAAGCGAATTCAATGCTTCTTTTGAAAATGAGTCATGGTCAGAAATACTCACTTTGACCAAAAGCATTTCTTTGAATGCCAGAGGTAAATTTGCTCACTTTCATTTTCTGCCTGGGTTTCAGATCAGCCCTGCAGAACTGAACAGAATCAACTCTGAGAGGCCCTGGCAGCTGTTCCAGATGTAAATGTGAACAGGATAGTGAGGTTGGGCTTATTCCATTCAATGCGTTATTTTCAAATTATGCAGATGATATTAAGATATGGATTGATCAGACTTTGTATATTTTTTCAGGGAGGAGTAAATTATTGCTAATCTCGTCTACATGAACATTCCCCAGGACCACCTTTTTTTTTTTTTTTTTTTTAACTTAGAAAAAGGATGTTTTATTGTCATGAGCCTTCAGATTACTGGCAAAAGGAGGAACTGACATATGTTCCCAGTCGTGGGGGGCTCAGGGGAGGACAGCCACAACATACTCAATCGATTAGCCAAAAGAAACAGCCTTTGATGTTGGGGAACCTTTCCAAATTTTTTCATTTAAGACTCAAACGGTCTGTGGGAAATCAAAATTCTCAATCAGAACTTCTGTCCCACACCTCTGGGTGCAGCCGGGGCTGGGGGAGCTTTTGTTTTAACAATTTGTAGATGATTATTCAGGTTGAGAATGTGTTCCTGGCTTGGCCCTTACAACATTACTCTCTCTAAGAAGATGGTTAACTTCATTTTCCATTTTCTTCTTGACACATGCACCTTTTCCTTCTTGGGTATGTTTTAGGAAAATGCAGGTTCACATTGCCAAAGAGACAGTTGTTTTACAGCAACACTCCCCTCCATGTGACCTACTGAGAACGTCTGAGTTTATATGAGAATGTCTGATTTTATAATGCATTACAGGAATACCCTATGTGTCACACACTGCTTGTATCAGCTGAAGGCTGGAATGGAATTGGAAAAAGGACGATGGCAGGAAGAGCAGGATGCCTCCCAGAAAAGGAAAGATAACCACTTTTAAGAAGATGGTGAAGGGGTCAGTGATGCATGGAAGATTTGGGTGTAACCCTGGCCATCCAACTTACGGCTGTTGCCCTACCTGCAATCACGTACTTTCCTTCCGGTTCAGGAGTCCAAGAACATTCTTTGGGAACCAGTGACAAAGGTGGCTGCAGTATCTCCGAGGCTTTTGATTAAAGAGTTACCATTTTCCATTTTGAGGCCATCAAAGGCAACTCCTACACAAGAAAGTCTCTCTTAAGGGTGGATAAACTATCCCGAGCTTAAAAAATAATGGTTGATAATTAATGTCCATAAAAGAACTCTAAATAGAAGATTCCAAACAACTCAAGGATAAACTTCTGAGCTTGGGTGACTGACTATACACAGATATGTCCACACCTGTCTGTAGGACCATTAGCATTAGGCATTTGGGGAAAGGAACTATGTTTTCTTTAGAAGCAAATGGAGACTTCCTTTTCTATCCTTTAAGAACATTTTAAAACAGACATGTAAACAAAAAAACAGTATCTGGATTCCTAGGCACTCACAAATCTATGGTTCATAGGTTTCTTACACTCCCAGGCAGAGAACATAAGGGAGCGTGTTCTGAAAGGAACATAAGACATGCAAGCACTAATGTCATTCAAGGCAGGGCAAGAAAATCCAAAGACAAAACAGCACCGCACGCATCTTAGAACAAGCATGTGCTCTGCTTCCAGGCTGCCATGGGTTGGAATAACACCACTGTGACAAGACTCCCTTTGTCGCTCCATTAGCGCCTCTTGTCTCCTTTTATTGACTCTGCTGTTTTCCAGTTGTAATTTTGTCAGGACATTGAATCAAGTTGTAGACTTCTTACGGAATAGCACCTCCAGACACTCAGCCAAGAATAATTTGGGCAAAGTTTTCACTGTCAGGAATAAAAATTTTGGAATTGAAAAAGCAGTACAACCACGTGTAATTATAAAATGGCAGAGAAAGGCTGTCCACCTAATTAGAGGAGTGAAAAAAAAAATATATGAGGCAGGATCCTTAATACCAGGAGAAAAATGGAAGAACCTGGCTTTAGATAATTAGGACCCACTCTCCTAATAGCAGTTTCCCCATTCCACTGCAATCTCCTTCAAGACAGACCATCTGACCATTGCTCTGGCAAAATTATTTCACCAAGTAGAATGGGTCTATAGGCACAGCAGTTTGCTGTGTTCATTAATTATGGGATAAAGTCAAGAAAAATCCTCCAATGCAGAAGTCAGCACTAGTTTCAGTGACAGCAGTCCTTAAATATCCAAAGACCTTTCAGGGAAGCAAGAGAGAAAGCAGTAATAAAATTTCAAAGCAAAAAATATAATTTTGTTACCACCATTTGTAAATGAAGCAATAGGGTACAGTTTAGGGAAAATGTTCACTCAGAGTAAACCAAAAGCTCAATATTTGCTTCCTCAAAGCTCCCCCAAACTTATCAGTAAAATTCTATTAAAATAAGCAAGCAAAAATACATTCTTATTTCAATTTCTATTTCACTGCAAAATACAGCTTTAAAAACAGCAGTTTCATCTAGTTCAACCTTTCCAAGATCGTGCATAAACATCAATGAACTATAGTATTTGGAGGATGCTGTTTAATTGAATTTTCAGGTTAATGAAGGGCTAGGCAAAAATATTTTTCTTTTCTGGTTCTGGTAGAAATTAATATAAGATATTGATGGAATGAAGATGATGATGTCCTAGACACCCAGGAACCTAGGTCCATAGGCCATTTCTTGGGAAGTCATAGGCAAAAGAAATTCTGACTAAAGGAAACAAATACTAACTCATTGTCAGCTGTGCTTTTTCCTAGGCCCTTAGGCAGAGCTCTCTGATAGGATACTCTGGAGTCCATATCTCAACTTAGGACTTGTGAGTCCTGTCCCTGCCCATGCACCTAAACCCAAATCTCATTATTAAGACATCGCAGGACAAAAGAGCAAAGGGAAGAATACTCACAATGAGAAGAAAGTGCAAAATAACCTTGCTTGATATCTCACATGGAAGTTAGCTTTGCCCAGTTCAGCCTGATGAAAAGAGAAGCAGATTTTACCTCTTAATTATAAAGATGGTTCATAGCAAAAAATGTTTCACTTCATGGATAATTTTGTCTTTCGTTAATTGAAACTTTGCTCTATACAGATGACAATTGCCATGTCACTTCTCTATATCTTTACCAGGTTCAGGGAGTGTAACACCACCACCATTACTATCATCACCATCAGGATAAACAAGTATTTTCCAGCACAGTTGGTTACAGGACAGATTAGCATACCCATGCTTACCGTAGGGAAATGTAAAAGAAAAGGACAGTCCAGAGGTAATTTAAAGAGATCTAAACCATCTAAAACATATTCCTAAATACCCTTCAAACTTCTAAGAAGACAAGCAAAATAATTTAATTCTAAAGTAAGAATACTTTTTATCATTAGCGCATTGCCCTTTGCTTTAAATTGCGATACTCAAATACATTTTTATGTATTTCATGGATAATTGAGGCACTTATATAAACAATGGGTGTGGAACATATATGCATATAAAACTTGTCATTTCACATTTTTGCAATTTATAAGATCCTGATCTCGTTATCTTAAGATTTTGCCGTTTGTATCTTGAATTTGGTGACAATGAAAGGTCATCTCTGAGATATTTGAAGCTGTGGCCTTGCTCGGGAATACAACTCCCAAATATAACACTGTTTGAAGGGGAATGTATTGTCCATTATATAACAATGCACTCAATGCTCCGGTTTCCAGGAATACATTTTGACAGAAAGTGAGGACTAAATTTCTGTTAATGAAACTTCTGCCTCCCTGCTTTAATTACTTATATGCCTTCCTTGAATCAGGTATAGAAAGCAATTGATGAGTTTATTGATTATGGTAAACAGTGACCATAGGGAGCTTCATTGTTCCTTCATGAAAGGCTTCTGGGAAATAGGGGTGTTTTTTCCATCCTTCAGTTCACAGGACATAAAGACCCATGCATGAAGTACCCACAGCACTTAGAGACCAGTGCCCACCAACCACAAAACCCAAATAGCCTGCAACCTGTTTAATTCTCCAGCCTCCCAAGGGGGCAGGAATTTGTTTTCAAAGAAAGTTGGAAGGACTTGTCTGTCCAGATCTGGACACAAAGCTCAGTTAGGTTCAGTTCCAAGGCTCTGTCTGACGCCACAGGCTCAGGAGCTTGGCTTGCATTATGCTGAGATAGATCACAGGCCACCCTCTCCCATCCCAGTGAATCACCCTCCCACAATATTCCCCAGGAGACCAACAGGTAGGCTGTGGGAATGCAGAGCATGGATCTGTGTAAAATCATCACCATTACCAGAAGAAGAGTCCTAAGCATGTACTTGGTTCAATTATGAACCTGGGCATATCCAGTGAGTCTGTCCACATGACATTGGACTTAGGAAAAATAAGTCAAGTACCTGCTTGCTTACTCTGTTTATGACCAGCCATCCAAGACAACTGGCATGGATGCAGAACACATATGAAAAAGCACATGCATAAGGAAAAGCCACAGAGAAACAAAAAGCAGTAATGTGAGAAACAAAAATAACAGTGCATTTTGTTTCCCACTGAATTAGTCAGAACTCCATCAGTTGTTGGTGACTGACAGAAATGCAACCCAAACTAGCTGCAACCAAAAAGAGAATCTATCAGTTCATAAACTTGGAAATTCAAGGGATGTCATGCCTCAGGTACTGCTGCATCTGGATGCTCAAGTGATGTCGACATCATGCCTTCGCTCTATCACATCTCTTGGCTCTGGTGGTTCTCTGTTGGCTTCATTGATCTCCCCACAAGTTCTCAAGGAATCTGTAGTTCCAGGCTTGTTTGTGTTGCTTGCAGTCTTCAAAGGAAAAAAGACCCTCTTGTCTAAGAGTTTCAGTACAAGTCCCAGGGTGACACTTATCAGCCCAGCTTGGGTTGAATGCCCATCTGGAGGCTTTTCACTGTGCCCAGGGGATGGAATATGCTTATTAGACCTACTCCTGGTCGAGACATATGGACAGCCCCACCTGAACAACACTGATCAAAAGTGGGAAAAGGGACAGTTCCCCAAAGGAAAAATAAGGAAAAATGATGTTTGGCAGACAAAAAGCAGATAGTCACTTTAGCTACCAACACTCAGATGATGTTCTGTAGATTAGCCATGGAAATGCCTTGGTGCCCTCTTGGGCATTTTTTCTTGAGTTCAAGGAGCCAAGACTACTTCGGCCAGAACACTCAATGTGCACCGTTAATTTCTTCAGCAACTACTGAGCATCTCCCCAGAGCTGGGTCCCGGGGATGCAATGGCAAGAAATATACATAGAGGACGGTGAGAGATGGGATGGGGGTGAGATAGAGCAACTGATGTTTATCAAGGGTTCGTTCCATGGCAGACACTGTGATAAACTTGTTTACATATTTTTAAGGATGTTACAGAGCACAGAGAAAGAAATCCTAGCCTCGACTTGAGGGAGCAGGGAGTGCTTTCAGAAGAAAATGAAATTAAAGTTAGGGTTTAAAAACATGGATGAGAATTTAGCTAGTCAAAGGGAGAAGTTGGGTAGCTCAAGCAAAGGAAACAGCACAAGCAATGTCCCCAAATCAAGAAACAGTATAGTATTTTAGAGGAACAGAAAGACTTGTCCAAAACCTAACGGTCTATTAATATAAATATCCTCAACAGCAAAGACTTTTCTTATGCAACTAGCTATGTGATCTTAAACAGGTTACTTGAATCCTCCGGGTCTCCTTCGCAATGTTGTTATAAGGATCAAATGTAATAACATATGTGAAATACTTAGTACATGTAAAGTCATCTACAACTGTAAGGCACATGTCAAGAACTGAAAGTACATAGATTCGTAAAATCCTAAGTGATTAAGGAAAGATGACTGGCTATGTGGAACTGGGCCTCTCAAGGAAAACATGCTTGAGCTTTCTGATGTCTGTCTGCCGACCAAGACCTCCTCATACTCATCGGGAGAGGTTAAACTATAGTCCTTAGGCAGGGGAGACAGCAGTCATGTGGCCTTTGCCTCAGCGATCAGAAATTTAATAAGAGGGAGTGGGCAGTGTGGAAGAGTGTGCTTTCTAGGAAAACAATGGCAGTGTTCAAAGAATGTGGGTACAATACACTGTTAAAAAAGCATCCTTGGCAGGAGAGAGGGATCTTGGGATTTTGAAAGGAAAGGAAGAAAAAGCTTGCATGCTAATGCTCTAAGAATATAATCTACCAAAAAAAAAGGACATGTTTGAAAGATACCTGAGAGGAGAAAAAAATACAGGGCATGAAGTGAAAATGGAAGATTACACATTATGAATCCATGAGACGTCGTCGAAATCATTTGGGGGACTCGCACTCTTAAAACATCAAAATAAGGTATGTTTAAATTGTAACCCAGGCCAGAGAGTCATGGATAACCAGTTTGTCTTGGAGAAATCTGGAATTATAAACAAAAGCATACAAAGCATTGTCCAAGGTAAATATTGACATAACTGAAGAGGAACTAGAAAAACTTTTAATGAAGCCAAAAATACTGCATCTGGGGAAGATGTTTCACATTCTTATGAAAAACACTTGGGTACAAGAAGCCTAGGGATGAGGGGTAAGAATAGTGTCTATTAGATTGAAAAATGGACGGAGAACAAAGAAGTTCTCAAGTTTAAAACAGTAATACTATAAAAACATGAATATTAATTTTTAAGACCATGTTATTTCTTAAAATAAAAAGCAATTCTCTCTGCCAAACACCTTTTTGCCCACAAGTATGAGGGGATTAGTACTCATATCCTGAAAAAGCTATGGAGTTTATACTGCGGCAAACGCACAGTGGTTTCTGCCTCCTCTCCCAGCTGCCCAGGAGTGAAGTGGTGTGGGAAACCTCGTCACGGCAGCTGGGCCTCTACGAGGCCTTGCACCCTCCACCCCTGCAAGGACAAACCTCCTCATTTGCTGAGACCACCCCCGCCCCCACCAAGGACAGCTAGGGAAGGACTTCACTAATTCCTTCAGGTTTGCACCCGGCTCCCTCCCAGAAGGATGTTCAGGTGGGGTAACCTGAAACATAGAATAAACAGAAGCCCATTATTGCTGCTTAGTGGGAGCCAGTGAAGGATCTTGTCAGCAGAAAAGTGCCATGGCAACCAGCTCTTCAAAGCGTTTTCTAAAACTACAAGTTGAATTTCATCTGGAAACATCCCAATTACCCAATTAAACTAAGCTGCAAAGTCTTTTTAGAATAAGCTCAGATCATAAGTGAGTGAGCAGCTCAAACCCAAACCATTGCTTTCTGATACCCAGAAAATGTGAGTTTGTTGGTACTGTATTCTCGTGGAAAGACAGGTTTTTATTAGCAGGAGGAATGAAACCAGTCTGCCTTTGCGCACTGTCTCGGTGCTAAAGTAACATATGATTGTATTCCACTGGGAGCCATGAGAGCTTGGTTTTATTTTTCCCACTTAACAGATGGGAAAACTAAGGAGCTATAAGTAGACTCATCCCTGGGGGACACAGAAAGAAGCCAGGGTGGGGCAAATTTGGATTTCTCTTGCTTTTGTGCATGTTCGTGTGTAGCTCCATGGAGTTGGAGAAATCAGGCTTTGAGCCCTGCAGATTTCACCTCTGAAATGTCTCGTCCCTCAGCACCCTGTCTACCCTGTGCCCACTGTGTGGGTCAGATTTTGAGTGTTCCCCACCCAGGCAGTTGTACTCTTCTCCTACTGCTGCTGGACACGTCTATGACAGCACAAAGCAGACCACAGCCTCCCCCATGCTGAAAAATTCAAAGCCTCATTGTCTCTTAGGGGCTCAAATATGTCCCCCCAAAATCTATATACTGAAGTCCTAGCCCTCTGTACCTCAGAATGTGACCGTATTTGGAGATAGGGCCTTTGAAGAGGTTATTAAGGTAAAATGAGGTCACATGGGTGGGCCCTAATCCAATAGGACTGGTATTCTTTTAAGGAGAAGAAATTAGGATACAGAGAACATACCAACCATGTGAGGACACAGCAAGAAGGTGGCCATCTGGCAGCCCAGGAGCCAGGCTTCAAAAGAAATCAACCCTGCTGACACCTTCATCATGGACTTCCAGCCTCTAGAACTGTGAGAATAAATGTCTGTTGTTTAAGCACCCGGTCTGTGGTGCTAATCTTGTTATGGTGGCCCTAGCAGACTAAGGCACTGCTCTGGGCATGGCAGTCAAGGTCTCCTCAATGTCATGGATTAATAGAATGTCCACTGCACCTTCCCCCACCACAAATCCAGTGCTCCAGTCATACCATGAACTTTCAGAGCTCTATTAATTTCCTGAGATGTTCTCCATCAACCTAAAATTAACTTCTCTACCTTTGCTTCACATCAAAGTCTTCCTAATGCTACAAGGCCCGCCCAGGGTAGCCAATTCATGAGGTGTTCCCCAGTCCCTTGCAGGTGTACCCTAAGACTTGAGTGACACTTTCCACGTGGCTGACTCTGTGCAAAAGCATTTCCTGTGCATGGTCTCACTGCTGATCCCATTTCATAGTTAGGAGGTGGCAGCCTCACCCGCAATCCCTCTTCAGAGTGATGTTTGCTCTGTGCTCCTGCTGCACTTGGAGCCTTAATGGGAGCTCATTTCTTTCACTCTGCTTTCTTTGAAAGTTGAGAGGCAGTAAGTATAGTGGTAAGTCTCTCTCTGCCTCAGCTTCCCCATCTGTGAAATGGGGATAATAATTGATTATATACCATACTTTTGTTTTGTAAGAACTTCATGAGCTACTCCATTAGAAGAAAACACTTGAAACTATGCCTCGCACGTAGCAAGTACTTAATGGATGCTAGATATTAATTGAGCAGAGACTACTGTTCCCCAAACAAGAATGTGAGCTCCTCTGTCCAGGTTATCTTGGTATCCCCAAAACCTGGGAGCCCAATGTGGTGCTCTGCACAGGTTGGGCGCTAGGCAATATAGCTATTCAAATATTAATCGAATATATCCTTTTTAACAGATACCACATACTGATCACCCTCTTCCCATCACAGTTAAAATAAAACCAAAGTCTGCTCTAATGTACCAAGCACTATCTGTCCTGCCATCTGTCTACCTGTTTGATGTCCTTTCTTCCTTTTTCCCTCTCCCTCCATCCACTCCCACCACACTGTGACCACCTTGCTTTTAAACATGCCTCCCACACTCCTGTCTCAGAGGTTTTGCTGTAATCTCTCCCTCACTCTGCTGTAGTTTTCTTAGTACTTGACAGTTTCTTACTTATCTATCTGTGCGTTTCTTTTCTGTCTCCCTCATTAGAATGAGAGTTTGATGAGGGCAGGGACTTTGTTTGAGTTACCACTACATTCTCCATGCCCAGAATAGTGAACGGCACACAGCAGACACTCAATAAATATTTATTTCATGGTTGAATGAACAAATGAATGAACAATTGAATCTCCAAACCCACAGCAATGCTGAAAGGTAGGTTTTACATGCCCATTTTACAGAGAAGAAAACTGAGGCCTAGCAATATTAATTTTCCCACAGGCACACATTTAGTAAGGGACAGAGCTTGGATATTATCCACATCTCCCCCATTCCAAAATGCTTTCCACAACACCAAGTTCTCCTAATCTTATGGCATGTGTGTGACACTTTCAAGAGTTTTGCCACCTTCCACGTAAACATCTGAATTAATATTTACCTAACCTTTACAGTCATTTCTCTATTAATAATATGCAAATAAGTATATATTATAGATGTACCTTTAAGTATAATTATATATACCTTTAACTCATTTGAATATTATGCAAATAATTTTATTTTGAAAGAAAAGCAATAATTTCCATGGAATATATCACACTGAAATAGATATGTATTCATTATAATTCAAAATATTCATCAGTATATTCTGAAGCAGGGCTATGGCTCCTGCATATGAAAACAGTGATCCACTTTGCCTTTATTCTTCACACCCCCGGGCGCGTCCTGCACGCACCACTCCAGGCACCAGAATCCTCTACATCCTACCGTGCCCTCCTCTCAACTCCCCTTGTTCCTGCAGTTTCCTGCTAATAAGTCCTCCCGCTCTTTCATGGGACATTTCCCGTTGAGGGAAGGCCAGAAAGAGGATTCAGATGCCTTGAAAGCCCCACCCCCAACACACACCCCATGTCAGGAGCCCGCGTGAGCCCAGGAACTCTATGGCTGCCCAACGGAAAGCAAAAGCAAGATGCAGGAGAGAGAAATTAATTGAAAACTTGAGGCTGTCAAGCCACACTGAGGAAAATCTCTCCCTGAGTTAAAGATCAGGGACATAATCAAGGAAAGTGGCTTCTATAAAAGCTTGATTGGTTGATCGAAATCTCCAGTCATCCCGAAAATAATTGCCTGGAAGAAAGCACGGAGTGACCTGCCTGCCTGGAAAGGAGCAGCCGGCACTGACGACGGAAGGCGCCCCCCAACGCGTCCCCCCTCGGCCGGCCCGGGCGGTGATGAACTGAATCTGCTTAAGGAAGTGTATTGCCTCATTATTTTCTGCTCCGACATACACGCATATTCCTTGTGGATGCTAACTCTCGACAACACACAGGACGCGTTTGTGCTCTTTGTTTCTGCAGCTTTTTCATTTCCATGTCAGTGTTTTAGGAATATTCAGCCTGTCTCCTCTTGGCGAGGCATGAGGAATGGTAACGAGGGCCGCGGGCCCTGCTGTCGCAAAGCTCCTGGAAACAGGACTGTGGCAGGGGCAGGGCTCTCCCCCGGGTCCCCCAAACGTCCTTCCCCACCGGGCTGCCCCATCCTTGTCTACGCCCTGGCACCACAGTGGTCCATCAAAAACGCAAATGCGATCACATCTCTATTTAAGCTCAAACTCTTCAGCATCTCTCCATGGCCTGCATAAGAAAACCCCTCTTCCTTAACGTGATTTTGCAGGCCTTTTCAGGTCCTCTAGCCCCCACCTACCACTGTTAAGCTCCTCTCTCAAATCTCCCCCGCATCAACGCAAAGCCTTCCACGTTCTGGTACATCCTTGGGCCTGCCCTACCAGGTTTCCCCCCCCCCCCCCAAAGGACCCCCTACCTCTTCTCACTTCCTTGTCTGCCTTGGAAATCCTTTTTTGTCCCTTAAGCCCCTGCTCTGTGAAACCCTCTCTCACCAGCCCCAGCGCCCCAGTCAACTGACTTGTAGAAGAAGGGTGCCCAGACTCCTAGGGAATCTCCCTCCCCAATGTCAGCTCATACTTCATCTCACCTCCTCAAGGAAGTCTTCCCGGATTTTGTTTTTCCTTAGCCCACACAGATCTCTAACTTTCATGAATGCCTATATTATTTAAATCTTCAGATGTGTGCCACACATCTGAATACGTTTTTTCTTCCTTTTCCACTCTACTAAAGATTTGAAGAAATGTCAAAATTCTGACCAAGTCATCCTCTTCTAGGAATCTGTCCTAAGGAAATATTTAAAAAGCTGATCAAAGATTTATGAACAGAGACCTTCATTGCATCATTTTTTGTAATAACAAAAAAATAGAAACAACCTAAGTGTGCCACAATAGGGAAGTGGTTATATAACATGTATCTATGTGATCATTAGGAATATTTTGTATAACATTTAAGGACATGGAAACAATTCCTGTGAAGTAATGTTATGTTAAAAATCAAAATCTAAAATTGCGTGCAAAATATGATCCCAGATTTACAAAAGAATATATATATGTGTGTGTGTACATATAGGTTTGATCCTGTGGTCTTGGGAATGTTACTTAACTATGTTTTACTCCGCTTTGCTCATCTATTAAATTGTATAATAATAGTACCTTCTATATATGGTTACTGTGGTGATTATATTAGTTAATATATGTAGAGTGTGTGGAATTACACCTGGTACATAAGTGCTATAGAAGGGTCAGTCATTTTTGTTATTATACACTGAAAATATGCCTCAAGGAACCAAAATATTGCCCTTGCCAGGTGGTGGGACAAGAAGTGATTTTTCTTGTTGTCTTTACATTTTTCTATTCTTTTTTCATTATTATTTTTCAAATTGCCTGAAATAAGCACATATCACTTTTTTGATCTAAAAAATACATGATGTTTCTAAAGAAGTAATGCATCATTCAAAGTCTATTTTATTCTTGACTCCCAGCATCAAAGCATGGACTTTGGGATTTTTTTGTTGTTGTTTTAGGAATTTTTTTTTTTTTTCGAGAGAATGTCTGATCAGCTAGTCCACATAATTTAAGTCTCTATTCCCAAAGAGCACAACAAAAATCCTTGGGCCCTGGGGAGAAAAGGTGGCTATAAAATCTATCTAATGGGAACATAAGCATTGGAATTGACAAGAAAGTGGTATTGTGTGATTTTAGGCAAGTTGCAAATTTTTCTTAATACTCAGGGTCCTCATCTGCAAAATGGAGGAAAATAATTCCTACTTCATAAGGTAGCTAAAGAAACAAAGTTGAGTAGGGCCTGTCACATAGTAGGGACTCAGGAAATGTTAGCACTTAGTCATGATCAAAACTCAGAAGGGAGCTTCCCAGCTGGTGCATGTGTAATGGAAGGAACAGCTTTGGAGCCAGACTAACTTGAATTTGAATCAAGGGTCCTGTCCCTACTTGCAATGTGCTATTCAACTATTCAACATAAAAGGAGGGGAGGGTGCGGAGCAAGACAGCTGAAGAGAAACCTCCAGTTTTCTGTGATCATCCCTCCGCAAGAACACCTAATTCAACAACTATCTACCCAAGCAAGCACCTTCAAAAGAACCAAAAATCAGGTGAGCAATCATACTACCTGGTTTTAGCATTACGTCAAGGAAAGAGGCATGGAAGAGGGCAGAAAAGACAGTGTTGCATTTCCTATGCCACACCTTCTCCATCCCCTGGCAGTGCTGTGCCAGCATGCCAAGTGGAGGGAGAATCTGTTTTCCCGGGGCAGGGAGAGTAAAGTGATTGTGGGGCTGCGCATTGAAACTCAGGGCCGCCCTGGTACAGAGGATCACAGCACAGGGAAGAATTCTGCTAGTGCCCATGGAGGGAGGGAGCATTTAGACCAGCCCTGTCAGAAAAAAATCTTCCATCCCAAAACCCAAGTTCTGGCTAGCCCCATCACCAGCTGACATAAAGCAGCCTGGGGCCTGGACTAAATTCATAAGGCAGTCAGGCCACAAAGGCTGCAGTCCTTAGGCAATTCCTGTGACTGTGCTGGCTCAGAGCCAGTGGATTGAGGATACACGTGATCCAGTGAGACACAGGCACCTGCAGCCAAGCCAGTGCCTGTGTCACCCCTCCCCCAATTATAGGCAGTGTGGTTCAGGGAGTCTTCTTTCACTTGGGGAAAGGAAAAGGAAAAGTTCAGAGGACTTTGTTTTGCAACTTGGGTACCATCTCAGCCACAGTAAAAGAAAGTACCAAGCAGACTCCTACAGCCCTGGAGTATAGACTTAGTTCCTAATGACATTTCTGGACCCACCCTGAGGCAGAAGGAAACCTGCTGCCTCGAAGGGAAGGACCCAGTCCTGGCAAGATTCACCACCTGCTGAATAAAGAACCCTTGGGCTTTGAATAAACATCAGAGGTAGCCAGGCAACAGTCAACATGGGCTTTGAGTGAAACTGAGCTTGCTTCACGTGTGATCCAGCGCTGCTCCTCCCTCCACTCTAGCAGCCCAGCACAGAGTGAGGAAAGAGAGGGAGGGACTTTGTCTTGTAATCCAAGGAATTTGCCCATATCTTACCCAAGTCTACCAAGGCAGTACCATGAGCAGTCTGCAAGAGTCACAGCATTACTGGGCTTGGAGCAACCCCAGTACTGATAAAGCTTCAGTGACCAAAGACTTAGACCACAACACTCAATTTCCTTTGAATATCTGGAAAGCATTCCTAAGAAGGACAGGTTCAAACAAGCCCAGAATATGAAGACTAAAACAAATATCTAACTCTTCAATGCCCAGATATCAATGAACGTCAACAAGCATCAAGAACATCCAGAAAGACATGACCTCGCCAAACGAACTAAACAAGGTACTAGTGATAAATCCTGGAGTGATGGAGATAGATGACTTTTCAAACAAAGAGTTCAAAATAGCTGTCCCAAAGAAGCTCAATGAACTTCAAGATAACACAGAGAAGGAATTCAGAAGCCTATCAAGAAATTTAACAAAGAGATTGAAACAAGAACAAAAAACCAAGCAGAAATTCTAAAGCTTAAGAATTCCTTTAACAAACTGAGAAATAAATCAGTCTCTCAATAGCAGAATTGACCAAGCAAAAGAAAGAATTAGTGAGCTTGAAGACAGGATATTTGAAAATACACAATCTAAAGAGAAAAAACAATAAATAAGAACAAAGCATGCCTACAAGATCTAGAAAATAGTCTCAAAAGAGCAAATCTAAGCATTAACAGCCTTAAAGAGGAGGTGGAAAGAGAGATTAGGGTAGAAATTTTATTCAAAGAAAAAAGAACACAGAACTTTCCAAACCTAGAGAAAGATATCAAGATTCAGGTATGAGAAGGTCATAGAACACCAAGCAGAGTTAACCCAAACAAGACTACCTCCAGGCATTTAATTATCAAATTACCAAAGGTCACAGATAAGGAAAAGGTCCTAAGGGAACCAAGAAAAAAGAAAAAAATAACATACAAAGGAGCTCCAATACATCTGGCAGCAGACTTCTCAGTGGAAACCCTACGGGCCAGGAGAGAGTGGCATGACATATTCAAAGTACTGAAGGAAAAAAACCTTAATCCTAGAATATTATACCCTCAAAAATATCTTTCAAACATGAAGGAGAAATAAAGACTTTCCCAGACAAACAAAAGCTGAGAGATTTCATCAACATCAGACTTTTACAAGAAATGACAAGAAATGGTAAAAGGAGTTCTTCAGTGTGAAAGAAGAGGACATTAATGAAAAGGACATAAGAAATCATCTGAAGGTATACAACTCACTAGTAACAGTAAGGACACAAATACAGAATATTCTATTGCTATAATTACAGTGTATAAACCACTTATATCTTGAGTTGGAAGACTAAAAGACAAACCTATCAAAAATAACAACAACAACTTTTTGAGAGATAGATACTATAAAAAGATATAGAAGATAAAGATGATATAGAAGATAGACACAACAAAAACTTAAAAAGCAGGAGGGAAGATGAAGTTAAAGGATAGAATTTCTGTTAGAATTCCCTTTGCTTGTTTGTTTGTTTGTAAACAGAGTTGCCATATGTTTAAAATAATTTATTATAAATGTTTTTTGCAAGCCTCATGTTGACCTGAAATCAAAAACCTACAATAGATGCACAAAAAATAAGAAGCACGAAATTAAAACACACTATCAGAGAAATTCATGTTTAACAAAGGAAGACAGGAAGGAAGGAAGAAAGAGAGAACCACAAAACAACCAGAAATTAAATAACAACCTGGCACTAGTAAGTCTTTACCTATCAATAACAACATTGGATGTGAACAAACTAAACTTTCCAAAGGACATAGAGTGGCTAAATTGATTAAAAAAAAAAACAAGAGCCAACCATATGTTGTCTACAAGAGATACACTTCACCAATAAAAACACACATAGACTGAAAATAAAAGCATGGAAAAAGATATTCCATGCAAATGGAAACCAAAAAAGAATAGGAATAGCTTTACTTCCATTAGATAAAATAGATTTCAAGACAAAAACTGTAAAAAGAGATAAAGAAGGTCATTATGTAATGATAAGGAAGTCATCTCAGCAAAAGGATATAACAATTCTAAACATATCTGCACCCAACACTGGAGCACCCAGATACATAAAGCAAATATTATCAGAGCTAAAGAGAGAGCTATACCCCAATACAATAATTGTTAGAGAACTCAACACTTCACTTTGGGCATTGGATAGATCATCCATGCAGAAAATCAAGAAAGAAACATTGGACTTAATCTGCACCATAGACCAAATGGACCTAATAGATATTTATAAAATGTTTCATCTAGCATCCAGAATAATCAAGATTATTCATCACGATCAAGTGGGATTCACCCCATGGATGCAAAGATGGTTCAACATGTGCAAATCAATCAACATCATCTATTATATCAACAAAACGAAGGACAAATGCATGTTCTTCTCCTCAGTTCATGGATCACTCTCAAGAATAGACCATATGTTAGGTCACAAAACAAGTCTCAAAAAATTCAAAAAAAATTGAAATTATACCAAGTGCCTTTTTAGACCATAATGGAATAAAACTAGATATCACTAACAATAGGAACATTGGAAAATATACAAACACATGGAAATTAAATAATATGCACCTGAATGACCAGTGGGTCAAAGAAGAGATTAAGGAAATTAAAAATTTCCCAAAACAAAGGAAAATGCAAGTACAACTTATCAAAACCTATGGGATACAGTAAAAGCAGTAATAAGAGGAAAGTTTATATCAATAAATGCCTACATCAAAAAAGTAGAAAGGCTTAAACTAAACAACCTAAAGATGCATCTCAAAGAACTAGAAAAACAAGAGCAACCAAACCCAAATTTAGTAGAAGAAAAAAAAATAATAAAAATCAAAGCAGAAATAAATGGAATTGAAATAAACAAACAAACAAAAAATACCAAAGACTGACAAAACAAAAAGTTGGGTTTTTGGAAAAATAAAACAAAATTGACACACCTTTAGCCATACTAACGGAGAGGGAAGATGCAAATAAATAAAATCAGAGATGAAAACAGAGACATTACAACTGATACTGCAGAAATCCAAAGGATCACTAGAAGAAATGAATAAATTCCTAGTCACATACAACTTACCAAGATCAAACCAGAAAGAAATCCAAAATCTGAATAAACCAATAACAAGTAAGTAGACAGAAGTAGTAAAGAAAAAGTCTCCCATCAGAGAAAAGCCCAGGACCCAATGGCTTCACTGCTTAATTCTACCAAGCATTCAAAAAAGAACTAATACCAATCCTATTTAAGCAATTCCAAAAAAACAAGAAGGAGCAAATACTCCCAGACTCATTCTATGAGGCCTGTATCACCCTGATACCCAAACCAGAAAAATACCCAACAAAAAAAAGAAAACTATAGCCCAATATCTCTGATGAACATAGATGCAAAAATCCACAACAAAATACTAGCAAACTGAATTCAACAACACATCAGAAAGGTTGTTCATCATGATCAAGTGGGATTCACCCCAGGGATGCAACGTTGGTTCAACATATGCAAATCAATCAGTATGATACATCATATCAACAGAACAAAAGACAAAAATCATAAGATCAGCCAACTGATGCTGAAAAAAGCACTTGGTAAAATTCAACATCCCTTCATGATAAAACACTGAAAAAAAACAGTATAGAAGGAACTTACCTCAACATGATAAAAGCCATATGTGACAGACCCACAACTAGTATCATATTTCATGGGGAAAAACAGAAAACTTTCTTCTGAGATCTGGAAGAAGACAAGGATGCCCACTTTCACCATTGTTATTCAACACAGTACTGGAAGTTCTAGCTAGAGCAATGGGACAAGAGAAAGAAATAAAAGACATCCAATTTAGAAAGGAAGAAGTCAAATTATCATTGTTTGCAGACAATATAATCTTATACCTAGAGAAACCTAAAGACTCCACAAAAAAACTATTAGAACTGATAAATAAACTCCATAAAGTTGCAGGACACAAAATCAACATACAAAAATCAGTAGCATTTCTATATGTCAACAGTAAACAATCTGACCAAGAAACCAAGAAAGTAATCCCATTTATAATAGCCACGAATAAAATAAAATACCTAGGAATAAACATAACCAAAGAAGTGAAAGATCTCTATAATTAAAACTATAAAAATAAATTGAAGAGTACAGAAAAAAATAGCAATGTAGTCCATGCTCATGGATTGGAAGAATCAATATTGTTAAAATGTCCATACTACCCAAAGCAATCTGCAGATTCAATGAAATCCCCATCAAAATACCAAAGACATTCTTCACAGAAATAGAAAAAACAATCCTAAAATATATATGGAATCACTAAAGACCTAGAGAATAGCCAAAGCTATCCTGAGCAATAAGAACAAAGCTAGAGCAATCACATTACCTGACTTCAAATTATACTACAGAGTGATAGTAACCAAAACAGCAAGATACGGTCATAAAAACAGACACATAGACCAATGGAACAGAACCGAGAACCCAGAAATAAATCCACACATCTATAGTGAACTTATCATTGACAAAGGAGCCAAGAAAATACAGTAGAGAAAGGACAGTCTCTTCAATTAATGTTACTGGGAAAGCTAGATATCCATATGTACAAGAATGAAACTAGACCCTTATCTCTCACCATATACAAAAATCAAGTCAAAATAGTTTAAAGACTTAAATCTGAGACTTGAAACTATGAAACTACTAAAATAAAACATTGGGGAAATGCTTCAGGACATTGGTCTGGCAAGGACTTCTTGATTAATATGCCCAACCAAAGTAAAATTAGACAAATGGATCACAATAAACTAAAAAGCTTCTGCACAGCAAAGGAAACAATCAACAAAGGAAAGAGACAACCCACAGAATGGGAGAAAATATTTGCAAACTACCCCTCTGACAAAGGATTAATAACCAGAGTATATAAGGAGCTCTAACAACTCAATAGGAAAATATCAAATAATCCAATTAAAAATGATCTGATAGACATTTCTCAAAAGCAGACATACAAATGGCCAACAGGTATATGAAAAAATGCTCAACATCGTTAGCCATCAGAGAAATGCAAATCAAAACTATAATGAGATATCATCTCACCCCAGTTAAAATGTCTTTTATCAAAAAGACAGGCAATAACAAATGCTGACGAGGATGTGGAGAAAGGGGAACCCTCATACACTGTTGGTGGGAATGTAAATCAGTGCAACCACTATGGAGAACAGTATCAAGGTTCCTCAAAAAACTAAAAGTAGAGCTACCATATGACCCAACAATCCCACTACTGGCTATTTATCCAAATGATCGAAAAGATACCTGCACTCTCATGTTTATTGCAGCACTATTCAATGGCCAAGATATAGAATCAACCTAAGTGTCCATCAACAGATGAATGGATAAAGAAATTGTGGTACATATACACAAGGGAATGTTATACAGCCACAAAAAATGAAATCCTGCCATTTACAATAACATGTATGGAACTGGAGAACATTATGTTAAGTGAAATAAGCCAAGCACAGAAAGATAAATCTTGCATGTTCTCACTTATTTATGGGAGCTAAATACTTTTCTTAAAAAAATAATCTCATGGAGACAGAGAGTAGAATGATGGATACTAGAGGCTGGGAAGGGTAGTGGGGTGGGGGAACTAAAGTGGGGATGGTTAATGGACGCAAAAGTATAGTTAGATAGTTAGATATAATGAACAATATTTGATAGCACAACAAAGTGAATATAATCAACAATAAGTTAGAGTATACTCCAAAATAACTAAAATAGTAGAATCAGAATGTTGCTATCACAAAGAATTGTTAAATACCTGAGGTGATGGATACTCCAATTACCCTGATTTGATTAATTCACATTGTATGCCTATATCAAAATACCACATGTACCCCATAAAGGTATACAACTATTATATACCCATAATAATATTTTTTTTAAAAAGATCTCTATGGAGACCTTCCCACCCTGCACCTTCAATTATTCTCTATCTCAACATCCTACTTAAGGCTTTTTGCAATGTTTACCAACCATCTATGTTTTATTGATTTATTTATTTGTTGCATTATGTTTTATCTGTCCCCACAATTAGATTATAAACCCCACAAGGACAGGAACCAAGACTATCACATTCATCATGCCATCCTCAAAGCCTAGCATAATACCTTGAACAAACTAGCAATCAGTAATTTTTTTGGTGAAAGAATAATGCCCAAATGAATGAATAAACCTGAGCAAGTTACTTTAGTGGCCTTGTCTCTTAAGAAAATTAAATAATATATGGGAAATACAATGCCTGACACATAATTGGTGCTCTTTCAATATTAATTACTTCTTTCTGGGTGTTCAGCAAATTAACTTTTATCAGACCCACACATTTTCTAAAATTACCTGTTACTGTCTGGACAATGCTGTTCATGATGCATCTGAAACTACTATCCCTTGTGCCTGTGCAAATGCTTGATAAAGGAGATTTTCTTCCACAGAACAGAGCAAAAAGAAGCTTGAAAACTAGAATTTTTATAGTTCACACCCCATGCATGCCAGACACAAAAATCCACTTTGAAGCGCTAATTGATGACGAACAATTAAAATAAAATAAATGAAAAGGCAACAGTAGGTTTTGGCAGCAAGAGGAGGTTCTTTTCAATCTAAAAGTGGTTATCATCCTAATTTTTACGGCCTTAATTCATTTCTTAAACAGAGGGAGGAAAATTGATGATTAAGATGTGTAATGGAAAATTTTCAGAGCAGAGTGAGGAGCTGACTGGAGACCATATGTTGCCCAAGAACGAAGCCTTCAGCAAACGTTGGAGAATGCGTGTGTTGATTTGCATGCTGTTGGTGATTATGTCCTGATGAAAGAATACATCCCATTAGCACTAATGGGCATTATATACACATGCTGTTAAAACAACATATAACCTTTCCTGAGACCAAGAGCAAAGGAGAAGCCAATAATACATTGCCAGGGGAAAAAGGAAGAGCAAAGTAAGCTGCTGGATAAGCATTTTTTCGTACGTGTCCATGTTAGAAAAGACCAGTGACTCTCCTAGCATCCTATGTAAAAATCACTCCCCTCTGTTGGAAATGCAGAATTCACCGTGGGTGTAGCAATGAACCAATCTAGAAAATAAGACATACTGGGCCTTGTTATTTACCTTGATGCTTGGAGTTCAACCCAAACAGTAGAGCTTACAGTTAAATCATGCAGTTCATATGAGCCCCGCACTCACTGGAGTATGCAACAAACAATGTTGGCACAAACTACCAGGAAAGGGTAAAGACAATTCACTCAAAGGCAGTTTGGGCAAAGTTTTCAGTATGAAGAATAAAAATGTGGCCACAGACTTCCATCAGACAGTGGTATAAACCCAAGCAGTCCTGGCCGATACATTCTCCCTGAGCCACACTCGAGGTCCTCTGCACTCAGAATTCCAGAAGTCATGCCCAAAGTGGGTTAGGTCAAGGGTCTCAGGAAGGCTACCCTAGTTCTCTCTCAGCCAAGACTTAGGGAGGGCTACAGAACAGACTCGATGACACAAGTCAAAATGAACTTGGAGTCGATGTCAGAGGGAGGCTTCCCAGGTTTTCCATAGATGTTTCCATCCATCTGGATTAGAAGAATATATAAATGGTGTGAGATGGCAGTGGGTGTCACAGGGATATCTATCCTCAGCCCTGGAGAAGGACACCTCCTGCCTTGGTGACCTGGGGCTCATTGATGCGGCTGTAAACGTTTAAAACATTGTGTCCTAGGCCAAGACCTGCTTGAAGACAGAGACCATATTGTAGCTGTCTTTGGTTTCCCTTTGTGCCACCACTGTGATTTGTCTATGTTAGGCACTCAATACACAAGGACTGGTGGGATTATGAAGGTAACTTTGCATCAAAGTCTACCCTTGCCTTTTCCCACAAGTTCCCAGGGCCTCCAAAAAATGCCACTTCAAGGCTTTACCAAGGCTAAAAAGCCAGTCAGACAGAAGTTTCAATCCCATTTTCCACTACTAAATAACTGCAAACACTCTCCCATGCCAATATGTGCACGCACTATTCTAAATACTCTTATATGCTAACTCCTTTAATTCTCACAGTAACCCAGAGGTAGATACTATTATCATCTCTGTATACAGATGGAGAAACTGAGGCACAAAGACAGATGGTAAGTATCTTACCCAAAATCACAAAGTTAACACTCTGGAACCTGGGTCCAAACCCCAGTTCTAGCACTTATGAACTGTGTGGCTTTGGGCAAATTACCTAACCTTGCTGAGCTACGTTCCTTCATTCAGAAAATATATATTGAATGCATACTCTGTGTCAGGATGTGTTCTAGGTAGAGGCGATAAAGTGATGAATAAGACAAAGATGCCCCTTCTCCATTAGCTGGAGACTAATCAAAGACACAGACAACATAAATAAATAAAATTATTTTACATAAGTATAATAAAAAAGTAAAACAAGGTGATGAGGTAGAGCAGAAAGAGGAAAGCCCTTAGTTAAGGTGGTCAAGGAAGTTCTTTCTGAAGTGGCAGAATATAGTCTGAAAGCCAAATAAACAACACCTATAGGACGGTAAAGGAAGCAGGATTGAGCACGGGGAAAAGTCTAACTGGTGCACCTGCAGCAGAAGTCTCAGCCAACTCCGTGGGGAGAACCGAAGCCAGAATGGCCCTTCAGAGTTGCTTTTGTGTCCCTCCCTGCAAGGAAAGTTCCCAAATGCAGACTGTCCCTGGAGAGGGGACACACAGGGTATGGCAACTCCCTTCCACCAAAGGAAAGTCCTAAAGAACAGCCTAGATTCCCAGCAGCTGGGGCTGTGAAGCAAGAATCAGCATTCATTAGAGAGCCCCTTAGACACAAAGCCCTTATAATAAAATGAAAAACCTTCAAAAGACTACATTAGCAATTTCCCCTTTAGGAGAAAAGCAGATAGTGAGAATTCTAAAGGATAAAGGCTCCAAATCATAAGTTATGAAGGTATAATATTTGAAAGAAATGTAAATATGTCATGTGTCTCTATAAAATAATGAACCTTCCTTTAAAAAGGTTAATTGCTCAAAGAACAGCGTTTCTGTGGCCTCCATGGTATTGCAGCTCTTACAGACAATGCAAGCAGACGTGTACTATTTTGAGCCCTGTTGCACCAAGAACAGAAGCAGAGTTCACAATGTGGCTCAAAGCAGGGTATTTAGGTGTTGTCACATCCCCAGTCACTCCTGGCTTCATATTTTCCTACACACTGTGAAACTATCCTTATGGAACGGTAAGCCTGTATGAGAGTAGCTCCCAGTGCGGCAAGATGCAAAATACTTTGGTGTCAGAGGAAGGAGATCTGGGTTTATTTCCAGCCATCTCACTACCTGTGTGACCTCTGGCAGGTCACTTCCCCTCTTTCAGCTTCAAGTTTCTAAGATTGAATGAACTAGGTCAGATATTGCAAATACAAGGTTTGCACATACTTGTTCACCCTTCTCGCTCATGGGAGACTTTGCTGGTGCATGAATGTACTCTTTTCTGCTGAACCTACATAAGAAACTTAGAATCCTTCTCAACAAAGTGCCCCAGGAAGTCATTACTAATTAATCAACTTTGATGTTCAACATGAAACCTGCAGACCACTGTGGTCTGGACTAAAAGTTTCCTTCTTACATCTGCAAGCCATGATAGCAGCTCAGAGCCATGTATGGAGAATTATAAGCCAAGGTAATGGCAGCAAGTCTTATGTATAGATGTCCTAGGATCACACGGCAGCAGTAGGACCATGGGGACATACAGCTGGGAAGGCAGAAGCCCAGACTATGTCCCCACTTTCTCCAAAGGTCCCGTCTACAAGCTTAGGCTCCAGCTCCATCCATCCCTAACTTGGCCCACTAAGGAGCCTCCAGGTTGAGATATCCCCGGGGCATGTCAAGCAATCACACAGGGTGAAGTTATCACAGAGGAAGCCAGCTTTAGGACATGTCATTACATCAGTGCAAATTAGCTCTGATCTTTAGGTACCATTAACAGTCATTTTGTTTTATAGGAATGAAACCTTTTACTTCCACAAGCATCACAAAGACGCACCACGCACAACCTTTCCTACCCTCACAACTTCATGAGCACCACATTCCTCCCCTCCCAACAGACACACACTAGGAAGTCCACTGTTCTGTTATGAAGAAGAACAGTCCTCTCCTAGCCTATTCCAGTCCCTGTCATTCCCAAAGCTCTCTTCTCCCCTCATGTCACTTCCCTCCTCTGGTTTTAAGTTGCTCGTTCTGCATAATGAGGGTTTTGCAAGACAATCTCTGTGGTTCTTAAAAAGAATCTAGTGTCCTCATTAGGGTCAATCTTTTAAGGCCCTTCAACTATTCTGAAATCCTTAACTCTGTCCTTGTTCCCTGATTTGTCAGTAATGCTGCCAGATGCAATGTATCATTCAATAAGTCCAACCGCCTGTCAAAAATAGTAACTGAATTCCCCATATTGCCAACTCAAAGCTTGATCTCCCAAAGCCCAGATACGAAAATACATTAAGCTTCACTGTGTTCAAATTTCATTTGGAGATTTTTTGCTGATAGCTGCCAGTTCCCAGGACCCCAAGTCCTAAAATCAAGCCAGAGTTAATATCTCATTAGGTAAAAAGTGTGACAAACTGTAGAAGGTCGGGGCTAAAGGAAACCTCAAAGATCATGTAGCCCAACCCACTTGTTTTACAAATAGGGAAACTATGCTCAAGAAGGTTAAGTGATTTACTCAGAGTCACACAGCACATGAGTGACAAGGCAGTGCCCTTTTCTCATGGGCACTCCACACGTGCACATGCTCATCATCTTTTGTTATTCTAGATAGTTACGAGGCTCCATCATTTGGGGGCCTGGCAGACTAATGGAGCCAAATTTCTAACCTAACTCTCCTCTGGCAAATAATGTTAATGACCTAACCGCTAGTTGTTCCCAGTCTATCCTATTTTTCCTCATCCTAAAAGAACTAAGAAAGTCCAGGGGTGGGGTAAAAAAAATCCCACATTTAAAAAAAAAAATTAAGTATCAATTTCTCTCAAGGCCATAGCAGTGTAGACCTCACCAGAAAGAGGTATAGGTACTGAATTCATGCAGCTTGGGGCACCAATATATTTAAAGATCTCCTTTGCCCACAATACTTCCATTTGCTGGGTGTCATGTCTAAAACTCCACAGCAAGCATAATTGTTTTGGCTTAAAGGAAAGTGGCACAGAATTCACTTAGGTGAGTTCTTTATTGATTCATTCAATACTTTTCAAGCTCCTAGTATGTTCCAGGCACTGTTCTGAATACAAGGAATAGAAATGGAGAAAAAGAAGGCACAATCCTTCTCTCATGAATTTAACTTGTGTGGGGAGAGCCTGACAATACGCAAGTACAATGCGTTGCATGTCCGATGGTGTTAAGAGCCGTGGAGGAAAGTCCAGCAGAGAAAGGTGCTAGGAAGGGCTGAGAGTTAGTAGGTGATCAGGAATCCCACTGACAAGGTGACAATGAAACGGAGACCCAGAGCAGGTAAGGGAACAAGCCATGTGGGCATCTGGAGGAAGCACGTCCTAGGCTGGAAGAACAGTATCTGCAAATGCTCTGAAGCCAAATTGAGCAGAGTGAGCAAAAAAGAAGTATCAGGAAATGAGTTAAGAGAGTGGGATGAGAAGATGTGGGAGTGAATCATATAGAACCTTAAAAATCATTATAAACTATGAGCCATCAGGGGGCTTTTAAAAGGAGGGTGAACTGATTTGAGTTATGTATCAAAGGATCAGTCTACACGATGAGAGATCACTTCACATCTACTAAGATGGTTATAACCAAAACAGTCAGACAATAGCAAGTGTTGGTAAGGATGTGGAAAAATTGGAACCCTCCTACATTGCTGGTGGGAATGTAAAATATTCAGTCACTTTAGAAAACAATCTAGCATTTCCTCAAAAGGTTGACCAAGAGAGTTATCATATGACTCAGAAATTCCACTCCTAAGTATATACCCAGAAGAAATGAAAACATACATCCACACAAAAAAATTGGACACAACTGTTCATAGTAGCATTATTCATAATAGCCAAAAAATGAAAACAACCCACATGTCTACCAACTGATGAACAGATATATAAAATGTAATTTATCCATACTATAGAATATTATTCAGCAATTTAAAGAAATGAAATACTAATACATGCTATAAAGTGAAAGTGGATTGAATATGAAATCTGAGTTAGAAGCGAATGTGAGTTTTGGGGTCTGAGCAACTTATAGGGGGAGGTGCTATGTACTATGAAAAGGACACTGCTGGATGAAAAAAATTACTCAGGAGACAGGAGGCCTGGAGTTTAGTTTTGGCTGTGTTAAACTGAAGACCCTACTACACATCTAAGTGGAGTTGTCATGTGGACACCTCAACCTAGCACCCAGGGGAGAGATGAAAACTAAAAAGTAATTATAGATATGATCAGCATTTGGATACTTTGAACCCAGAGATAGAATCATATCACCTAGAGAGTGGGAGTAGATATAAAAGATAAGAATTCTCAGGGCTGAGTCCTGAAACATGGTAACATTTAGGTGTTTGGTAAATGAGAAGAAATCATGAAAGGAGATGAGGAAGGAGTGGCTATTGAAAGGGCAGGAAAAACAGCATAGAGTCTTGGAGCCAAAGGAAGAAAATGCTTCAAGGAAGAGGAAGTCACCACTGGCGTTAAGTGCTTCCGTTAAGTCACGTAAGACAAGAACTGAGAATTGGCCAACAGACTTAACAGTGTGGATATTGTTGTGTGACCTTCACAGGATTAGTCTTAGTGGAGCACTGGGACCAAAAGACTGGTTGGTGGGACTTCAAGGAAGAAGGAAAGGAGAAAAATTAGAGGAAAACAAAGACAATTTGTTCAACTTGTTTTTCGGTAAGGGAGGTCTGAGAAATGGAGTGGCCACTGGGAGAGGTGTGTGTCAGGAGAGGTTCTTTTTTAAGATGTGGAAACTCACAGTATATCTGTGTGCTAATGGGAAATATCTGAGGGACAAGTAAACAGGGAATGTCAATGACATGGGAGAGAAGAGAGCAATGGCAGGAGTGAGAGCTTTAGTAGGGAGCCGAGCTGAGGTCTGGTGGCCAGGAGCAGGGGCTGGCCTTAGCTGGGCACATGGACAGCCCATCGCAGAAAAAGGAGGCCCATGAGCACAGCAGCACAGATTCTGGTGGATGCGGAAATTTGAGCATGGAGACTTCTTTTGATTGCTTCCCTGTGAAACAGGAAGCAGAGTTCATTAGCTGAGAGTAAACAGTGGAAGAAGAAGGGAGGGATACTAGAATTTTTGGGAAAAAGTAGCAAAATAGTCCTTTGTAAAGGGAAGGAAAGACCAGATCAGGCGGTTCTACAGCCCTAGTGGTTATTAATTAAGGTGTCATTGTTCATCCTGTGCTTTTTCTCCAGCCACATTGAACTGCCTTCGTACAGGCAGAATGGAATTTAATCTAGACTGGAGTTTTCCAGAAGAGTACAATGAAGAGAGAGAGGGTGAAGTAGTTCATGGAATGCAAGAAAGTGACTATAATGATGGCCTGGGGAGTCTAAGCTGGGTAGAGAGTGAACTGAGAATCTTGAGGGGTTGAGGGCTAGTGGAAATGTCCTAGGATAAACAAAGTGCTGGTTTCAGTAGGGAAGAGACGTGAAGAACTTGAGGAGGGCAATCAGATCTTAACACCTCTGTCTTAATTCATTTACAGGCCCTTGTTAAATTGAAATAATTTTTTCTTTCTCTCTTTTATTTACTTATTTAGTTATTTAGTTAGTTTTAGAGGTAGGGTCTCACTATGCTGCTTAGGCTGGTCTCAAACTCCTTAGCTCAAACCACCTTCTACCTCAGCCTCTTGAGTGGCTGGGGATCTTAGGGGTGTGGCACTGTGAAAATTGAATTAAATTTTAATGAATTAATACCAGAGGCAAAATGACATGATGTACTAGTTTCCTGGGGTTGCCATAATTGGGTGGCTTAAACAACAAAACTTTGTTGTCTGAGTTCCAGAGGCTAAAAGTCCAAAATGAACATGTTGTCAGGGTTGATTCCTTGTGAGTGTTTTAAGGGAGAATCTGTCCCATGCCTCTCTCTTGATATCCTTGGACATCCCTTGACTTGTGGACGGCATTCTCCCAGCCAGGTATGCAAAAATTTCTCCACCAAGGACTGAAACATCCCATACTCAGCACTGTATCTAGGACAGAGGCTGGTCCTACCAACAGGATGCTCCTATCGATCTTGGCCCGATAGGACAGGCATTCTCCCAGCTTTAGGAGACATGGGGCTAACCAGTGTGTCAAGGCAAACCACGCAAGCCCTCAACACGAGACACTACTCTCTCAATACTGAAGCACCTGGCAAACCAAATGCATTCTCAGAGGTGAGCAATAGATCCCCAAAGACCTTTGTGAAAATGTATAGGAAGTAGATGCCCTGTGCCTGGACCCTCAATTAGGGAGCGATTTGCCAGAAGATCTATGAACATAAGGGTCTCAGTGGGAAAAGCAGGGAAACCTGACTTACCAGACTTGTAGAAGAATGATTATCAAACTGTGACCAATCAGACCCATTGATTGGCTGTCATTCGAACCGATAGAAACTGATCCTGGTTTAATCCATGGACATGAGAACTACAAAGTGGGCAATTAGAGGTCACTAAATTTCAGTCTTCATACATTCAAGTTAGCACTTTATCAGTTTATTAAAACACAAATTCATTGCTCTGCTAACAGTTCCGGCTCCCACACGATGCTTGGCAACTTTGCAAGCTCAGGCACAAACTACTGGAATTCCCAAGTTTCAGGAAGGATCCTTTGTTCTCAGCATATTATCAGTGTTGTCGTGGGCTGGTTGGTTGTGGTTTTTAAATTGCTGCTGTTCTTGTGTTTTAATTAAAATAACTGTGGTTTAGTTACATCATTATTAATTTAGTTTGTTGTCATTGTTTGGTGAACCCTACCATGTTCATATTTGCTCCAATAGTATTTTTGGCCTATTATTATCCAATAACTAAACTTTAAGGCATTTATGTGTTGTGGTTTAAATATGTGTCATCCAGACCATTATTTCCAAATAAGATTTTATATACATATATAGTATACAATTTTTATAAGTATACACAGTATATTTATATTCCCCTTAAATTTGCTTATACAATGACATTTTATTGGTGATAAATATTTGTGCTCTTTATATAGCTTCTAACGTATTATCAAGTTAGTAGTATAATATAATTATTGAGTTATTTTTATAGATGTAGGGCATTGTTTTATAATAAGAAGTTATGTGTATATGGCTTTAACCTTCTCTTTTAAGATAAATAATAGGTTGTTACGGTTTGTGAGCAATAGATTAGTTACATTTTCTTAGTTTGTTCCCCAGATTACGAGAGGCTGCACCTTGTTTTTGTAGGTTTGTTCCCTGCAGGCATCAGAACCTGAGGGACAAGTGCCAAAACTTTGCACTTGTGTTGGATGACAGCTTAACAAAAGCTGCTGAGATGGAGATGTACAATGAAGCGAAGAGTGAAGAGCAAAGGCCAGTTCAAATCCTGACTCCACACACAAGTGAGGTGACCACAAGAAACCTTTGTTCAACCTCTTTGAGTTTTTCAACTTCCTCATCCACAAACTGAAGAAATATATCTACCCCACAAGGTTGTTACCATGTTAAATGAGATAGAACGTGTAAAATTCTTAGCACAAAGATACAGCACGTAGTATGTGTTTAAAAATTGACAATATTCTTATTGCTAGGGTTATTACCATTACTATTTTATCAATCAGAATGGATAAATTATGCTGCCATAATAAGACAAAAACTCTCAATGGTTTACAACGACAAAGATTTATTTCGTGAACTCACTACGTGTCCTTTACAGCTGCGGTCCCCAATCCCTGGGCCATGGACAGTACTGTCTGTGGCCTGTCAGGAACCCGGTGGCACAGCAGGAGGTGAGTGGTGGGGTAAGGGAGTGAAGTTTCATCTCGATTTACAACCGCTCAGGGCTCCTACTGATTCTGCATTATGGTAAGTTGTATAATCATTTCATTACATATTACAGTGTAATAATAATAGAAATATAAAGTGCACAATAAATGTAATGTTCTTGAATCATCCCAAAACCAGCCCCCCATCCTGGTCCATGGAAAAATTGTCTTCTATGAAACTGGTCCGTGGTGCCAAAAAGGTTGGGGACCACTGCTATATGGTCATCTGTGGCTTTGTTCCAAGTGGCTCTGCTGTGGGACCCAAGCTGAAATATTGCTGGCTATAGTGGCAGAGTGAAGAAAGATCTGCTAGCTCTTAAAGTTTTTGCCCAGGAGTTATACATCACTTTCACCCATTCTCCATTGGCTAAAGCAACTCATTTGGTTACTCATGAGTTTAACAAGGTGCAAATGTATAAATGCCCTGCAAAAAAAAGTACCACAAGAAAAATGGAATACTTGGTGAGCACTAACACTATCAACCACGCTAGTTCTAACTTGAAGATAAAATGAGGCAGATAACTTACCAAATGAGTCATCCGAGGTTTATTCATGCATGGGAAGGTAGAATGTTTGGGCTTGCTTATTGAGAGTACAATTGTTAGCCTATTTTCTTTAGTCTAGTTGTTGACCCAGCTTAACCACTAGGGTCAAAAGCCCCTGCCAGTGCAGTCCTCCAAGCTATATTTAAGAATAGTCTCTAAATAGATCCTACATTTAAGGCAACTATCCATGTTTCTCTCTGATATACAGATCCCAGCATGAAACAATTCTAGCTACCAATTGACAAGTGCTCAGAGCAGCGAGTCTGAGTCCAGGTTGTCCTCACTGCTATGACATCATTTTCAGCCAATTCTCCCATTCCCAAGCTATTCCCACATCTTAACAAGTGCAAAGTGCTCTGCAGTACCCCTCCCACATTGTTCTTCCAGCCTCCCTTCCTTTCTTCCCGTGCTTCCAGAAGTAGCAGGTTTTGCTGAACCATAAATGTTCCTAAGGAATAAGTAACTATATGATTCTTGGGGATGGAGGGGGTAATTTAAAAACCTACTACAATTTCCTGAGAGAATTACGTAGCAGAATAATGTCCACTCTGAAGCGTTTTGTTTCTACATCCACCAGGCACCAGCGATGAGCCAGATTGCGAGCTAGACACTGAGAAGGTAACATGCGCTTTTCAGTGGTTCACAATCTGAAAGAGAGTGGCCAGTAGAGCTAGGGAGCAGACCTCTATATTTAGAGCACATCAAAACTTGAGCTGCAATCACTTATCGAATGGAGAAACACTCCCACTGGTGATGACCCTCTCCCCAAAAGGCCACGCAGGTGCAGACTCACATTTAAAGACTGATAACTCAGGGATTGGACGTTTCCCAGGTTTGGCTGAATGATGAGGATAAATAGAGTCAATTCCTCAAAATGTAAAAGCAGTCTTGGCAAGCATGGCAAACCAGCTGAAGTGTCACCTGGACACTGCAACAAGTCTAGTCTTGTCCTGACCCTACCTTCAGGAAGCCAAGGTATGTCACCCTTTAAAGTGTGAAACTGAGCACCAGTGAGATGAAACACACATAAGTGGTGAGTGATGGTCTGACCTCCTCCTTCCACATACGAGCTTCCCCAAACTTTAGCCATTCCCATGCTACCTTCAGAAATCGTGCCACCTGCTATATTGCTTATTTAATCTTTTTAATTTTGAATTATTCTTTTTAAACTAAACTTAGCCTTTTCCTAAACAATAACAGCTGTGAACTCACAGGGTTGATGTGCCAATTATTTTTTTAGTAGATATGAAAATAAACAACTATTCAAATATTTTCAAGCATGTTCATAACCCCCTAAAATCATCTTGTGTCCCATCAGTGATGCCCAAACCAAGCTCGGGGTGGTAAACTCTGCCTCTTGCTCGCTCCACGGAGTGTGGCTCACCTGAGTCATCGTAAGGATGGTAATTCCTTTGTCATTTCTCCCATTCTTCCTTTATCCATTACCCATAACTCAGAGCTGCTTCAGGGAATGATTTAACAACTTTGCTTTCTCTGTCTTTATTTTTTGGATGTTTAGCTCATCTGAACACCCACACCTATATTGGGAGACTCCTCACCTTATTAGTCCATTTCACTACAAATTGATACCAGAAGGGCACTTTCCCAGCCTCCCTTGCAGCTATGGCACAGCTATGTCATCCAGACTCTGCTCATCTGATGAGCTCACATGAGACTTTGAATTCAAGTGTTGGTTACACTTGAAGAAGTGCCCCCTGGAGTCCATCTGCAGAAGGCTACAGATGCACTCAGTCCATTTCCTCATCAAGTTTGTGGTCTAGTGTGTTCCAAATAGGTGTCCTTGGACAATTACAATGTAGCAAGATAACTAATTAGGGCATCTACAGAGCATTCGATGTAGAGGTTTGCAGGGAAAAGTATCAGGGAGGTGATGTTTGGGTTGATTAATGCAGAATCAAGTGGATAAGAAAACAGGTAGCTCAATAATTTTTCACTGTTGTTATTTATCATTCTTGCCAGCCTAGACTCAGACAGACCAGGATTCCAGTCACAGCTCCACTAGGAAGGTCAGTTTCCCTATCTATAATCTTGCTCCATTAGATCTGCAAAGAATAAATAAGATGATTTAAGTAAAGCACATACCAAAGTATTTGGCACACAGTTAGGTTCTTCATAAATGCTATTTTTCTTCCCACCTCTTTTTTTTTAATTGGAATTGCCCTTCTCTCCACTTCCATTCTAGAAAAATCCTACTCATTATTCAAATTCTACTTGAAACACTGCCTCTTCTGTGAAGCTACTATTTACCCAAAAGACACAATCTTCCCTCCTTTGAAACTCTATTGAGGTTGATCTTGCCCTCTCTCCTGCACCCTCACACCCTTGCCTCTCCACAATGCCTGGCTTGTTGACGGTACATGTTTGCTGAATTGAATTAAACTGTCCCCATTCTGACCTCTGTCACCTAGTCTTCATGTCTGCTCCTTAATATTTTTTTAATTCTTGATATCTGCCTAGCTAGAATTATGACCATTATAAGACTCTTTTTTAAGACTTTTCTAACCCTCTGGATAATTAAACTATTATTATGTCTTTGATCCTAAGAGTCTGCATATGCCTCTGCTCTTAATCAGTCCCTTTCCAAACTTCCCTTCCTCGCTTTATAGGATACATATTTACTGAGCCCCTTTATGTACCTATATATGGTCACAGGCACTTGGCATACATCAATAAAGAGGACAGACCTTGTCCCTAGTCCTTGCTCTGAAAGAGCTCTACATCCAGTCTGAAGGGATGGTAAATAAGCAAATAGTAACACAAATGTGACAAGTATACTGATGCTACAAAGGAAAAAATACCAACAGGCTTATCCTAGGCACAGACTGTTCCTTACCCAAACTTTCCTCCTGCCTTCCCGTCCTCTCCATTCTCATCTCAACTTCTGTATGTCCACATTTAAGACCTAGTTCCAATGCCACCTTGTCACGAAAGTAAGAGAAGTTAGAGCAAGAAGTGTGTGCCATGGTGACCATACAGATAGATTTTCAGGCACATCTTCTCACCACGCTGTTCTATCAGCCCCTGAGGGCATTGCCTCCTACACTGCATCTTCGTAGTGCCAGTGGCACTCAACTCAAATCCAGGAAAGGCAGTACTCTCTACCTCTCCATGAAACGAAGAAAGGGTCCTCTTCCTTGTCCCGATAGACTATACCCGAAGAACGCCAGCTACATAATGAGATACCTCATCCGCACTCCTCATAGGAAATCCTGTTCTGTTTCTGCCTCCCTTACACAAAAGGTAAATAAGCACTCACAGTCCAGAGATGCCAAGAACTTAGAACATTCTGCGTCGTGATCCCCATGGTAACTAGGGCTGTGCTCGAAGGACGCCGCCATGAGAGTATCTTAATCCAGAAAGGCTGAGCCTTTTTTCATACTGTTAATTCTGTTACTGTGGCCATAACAAATGGCTACCTAGATCTCAAGTGGCTGAATGATATTCTGCATTTCTCTGCCCATCATTCCACTGCATATTTACCATGAATATAAAGTACTGTTTACCAACAGACCGTCTGCGGTTGTTGATGGGAGCGTTGGATCAGGTCAACACTTAGCGCTGTCAGTAAATAAGCAAAAACCTACAGACCATTAGGCTGGGCTGTGCACACATTTATTCCTGTTCGCACAGAGCTCGCTACTTTCCACCATATATTTGGTTTTTATCGTAGGTGCCATGCATAAACAATGCCATGTGCACTGCTGTGAGGGGTGGTGAACGTGCCTCTATTTGTTTGGAGAATGTAAGAGCTGTGGGGTTTTAATTACCCCGAGCTGATAGAGATCAATTAGAAAAACAAACATATTAGTAAACTACTAAGAGCTCTTTTGCTGCCAGAGGATTATAATTTGAAATCATAGCATCCTAGAGCTTTAAAGCTGGAAGAAATGGCAGAGATCAGGGAAGACGGGCCCCTCATTTTGCAGATAGGAAAGCTGAGCCCCAAAGAGGCAAAATAGCGTGCAGTGTGGTTAGGTGCTTGGGTTCTGCTATCAGACAGACTTTGCTCAAAACCCAGGTCCACAATGTACCAAGTGACTTTGGCAAGTCACTCAGCTTTTCTGGCCTGCAGTGTCCTCATCTGAAAAATGGGAACAAGGATAAATTTGTGAGGATTAAATGAAATAATTGATATAAAGTGCTTAGCACAGTTCCTGACCTAGCAAATAATCAATAGTGCTAACTTTTATCATTATTATTATTACCATAATTATCATCATCATCATCACTGTCTAAAGTCACATAGCTCATTAGCAACATTGTTCTTGCTTAAACTGATACTCCCTTACACAGACCTGGCTTTACTTTTATAGACAGTAAAAAATATTTTATAAATTTTGTCCCAATAACCATATGTTCCAAATTAGTTTCCAAACCAACTTTTATAGTAATTCAGTATTTTCAAGTGCTCATTGAATCTTCCAATAATCACGTATTCTACATTGTCACATTTCTAAAAATGTAGTTCACTTAGCATGAATATATTCTTGTCCTAAATGTGTAGTCACTCAAGAACTATTAATGATTTACCAAGATGTTTTACTTTGAAGAGTACAAAATCTCTTAGGATATTTGTCTAGAATGTTTTTGTCCTTCCCAGAGGCACCAAATTAACAAAACACGATGCTTTTTGTGGCTTGATCTAAATGGATAATCTGTGACTCAGAAAAAGATGATTTCAGAGCATGACATGCAAATGCAGAATTCGTGGCTGTTTGTTTAAAATCTAGGCCCTTTTCCTTGACTGCATTTACTATAATTAGAAGATTGGCCGTTCTCACAAGGGGTTGCAAACACACCATTGGCGATGTCATATGTAAGCTGCCAGAAAAAAGATTAATACTTTTTTGCTGAGTGGCTGGAAGCTGTCGGCCCCCAACACAGCTTGCTGTCTGGGAAAAGAAAACCCACAAGATTCCAGAGAAGACAAACAATGGGAATTTGGATGATGAATAATACCAAAGAGAAATAATAGCAAAGGCTCTACTCATACCATGTTCTCCATGGTGCAGGGAGGAGGTAAGAATGAAAAGACCATGTGATCATCTAGCCTAAAATAAAATGGTATATTTAGGGGCAGATTCAAGTATTGTGGGGTCTGAAGCTTATATAATTAGTGCGAGGAAGACTCTTTAAGTAAAAGAATACAAAACTGTAAATAACAATTAATATGGTCCCTCCCAGGGTCTTGGAAAAGGTTCTGGCAGGTGAGGGTCCCTGAAGCTTAAACTTAATAGCTTTATGATAAATTCACTCTTTTGTGCTTGATAGTTTATAGACTGTTTTCACATAACTCAAATTTAGCAGATTGATTAAGAGCCTGTAAAGGAACACTGCTTTGACCTGGGTGGACCATTGATAGCTGTGTCACCTTAGGCAAATGTCTTAACCTCTCTGATCTTTGGTTTCCCCAACTCTTAAAGAAAAAAAACAATACCCACCTTATCTAGCCATTCAAATTTTTTAAAAACCCATGGAATGCACATTAAGAGGTACTCAGCATATAGTAAGAGCTCAACAAATAGTATTATTGTTGCTATTTCCTATATTATCTCATTTGATCCCCACCTTAACCCTGTGAATATTTGTACAGAAAATGAGATTTTGCTCCTTTAATGTCAACTCTTGATTACTTAGGAATTATGATTCTCTGAGTCTCTGTCTACTGCTTCTCTTTTCTAATGCCTACCTTGACCTCTTGTCCATTTTACCCCAGAGTGACTATGGGACAGGATGAGAGTTGAAATTTAAATCAGTTTATCGACACCCCTGGACAAAGACAAATCTATTAGCAGTCCAAGCATTTACTCCTCTTCCCCTAGACCAGCTGTTCTATATCAGCTGTTGCCTCCAAGTAATGGCCATGACCATGGGCAGTGGAGATGGGGCAGGGACTGGGGGTGCACAATGCCGGTACTGCATCAGCCACTAACTCTTGAGAACAGACACAGCATCTTATTTCCTCCTCCCTCTGTCAGATTACAGAGAGGGAACATGAGTTTAAGGGATTTTCCAACTCTGTTCTTTCTTCTGAAAATGCAGACGATACTTTTGATTTTAAAAAAGAGGGGGTGATTTTTTTTCATTGAGAACCACCTTACTTCCTGGGACTGATGATCTCACAGTCCTGATTCTACAGACAGGGACAAGCTTCTGCTCTGGGATCAGACACATGGTGTGGATTGGAATTCAGGTTCCACAACTTACTACTAGTGGGACCTTGGGCAAATTAGTTGTAGGAGACAATAATAGCACCTGCCTCACGGCTTACTGTGATCACGGCTTACTGAGGATCAAATAAAATATGCATGTAAAGCACATAGTATAGTGCATGGGAGGTTATATATACTTAATTCCTGCTAGGGATTGATGATGACTATAATAAAAATTATTGTAATTACATAAAATTGTTTAAATTATCACATATTACATAAAATAAAAATTATTATTCTTGTTAATATTTTCTAAAGCTATGAAAGTTCTGAGTCATAATATCGGTCATCACCTCTTAAGCACTGTCAGACTGCAATTTCAACCAAACTTTGAAAATACAATGTAACAGAGTCAAGGAAAAAGCCTAGAAGAGAAAAGTATTCAGTTGTTTCTCACAGTATGAAGGCCTGGAGCATAATCAAAGCATTGAAAAAAACTTCAACTTATGTGCCAAGACCAGTTCTGGCCACTTGGTACACCCTCATGAAAAGCCACATGCAGGCCTAGCAGGAAAAAGTGCTGTGATCTATTACTAATGTCTGCCATGGACACAGGGTAGGATATCTTGGAACATATATTACATATCTGTTATCTCTGGATCCTCTTCTGGCAACTCAGATAATTTTTCCAGCCTCTGCCACTAGATAAGGTATGAGGTCACTATTTTAAGTAAGCAACCACCTCAATCTTTAGAAGTAAGAAAATCTTACTATTTATGTGAAATTGGATAAACACATATTTATAATGTCTACATAAAAATTGCTCAGGAGGGAAAGGGAATCTGTAAATTGTGGCCTGTTTCTCTTCCTATTGCTTTATTATATACTACTTGGACCCTTTCTAATTCTTTTTAATCTCTGCAGTTCTCAGGAGTCAAAATCTTCGTGTTCATTCTCTGTTGAGACAGAAAAAAAAATAACTACTGATTTATAGACTTCTAATGTAACATTTCAAAACAGATCATGTTCATTTGGGTTCTGCATTGTATACCTAGCATTTGAAACTAGCCTTGGTGTATAATGGGTGCTCAATAGATACTTTTAATGAATTAATGAGATTTGTATATGCCATCTCCCCATTAGGATGTGAGCTTCTGAAAGACAGACCTGGTGTATTACTTGTTATTTGTTCCCTTGCTCTCATCCCCTAAAGTGATTGGCATAGTATCTAGTCCATGGTAAGGGCTCTATAAATATTTGTTAAATGAATGAAGTATTAACGGCAGCACTGCCAACTTTCATAGCCTCACATTTCTTCTGCTATCTGTTAAGGCCTTTTGCTACATAAATCTTTCATATCAATGCATTACAGTATTGGAGAATTTTTCATTTGAAGAGCTCACCAGAGAATATTCCCCATCAAAACGAACAGCCCCCTCTATTACCTTATTACTCGCTAATTTCGTAAGAAGTTGCTGTTTGCTGAATTCCTCCAACCTGCTTTCTCCATATTTCTCACTTTTGCTCCAAAGCAGCCCTGGGAACCACAGGGAGCCATCGTGAACCAAAACTTCTTCCCAGCAAAACACTTTCCTTCTGAAAAAAAATCTCTCTTTTCTATTGTCCCTCTGTAGCAAATCTCTCCCAAACTTTCATGGTACTCTTTTTGACTGAAGGAATTTCTATTTACTACATCCAGTAAATACCTTTAAAGATCAATGACTCAGCACCTGACTTCAACACTCAATCAATATGTGCTATGTTCCTACCATGTAATGGTTAAATTTAAGACAAAGAGATTTCTTCACACTCTTATTCCATTTTGCTTCAGTTTCCAAGGCAATTTGTGTTTGCACAGAAACCAAATGTGCTCTCTGCAGGCAGATGGATACTGGTGTTTATTCTACAGGTGCCTGCCTACTACCTACCTACCTTCTCAGCTTTCTAGTCCTAATCTTTTTTTCCTTCTGCATAAACCTTTTTCTCGTTTACTTTAAATTTATTTTATCTTATTTTATTGCATTTATCTTTGTAAGCCATCTTGAATCTATTTGGAGGAAGGTGGTTTATATAACTCAATGAATGTAAGAATAAATTGAAATGCCAAACACAGACATGGGACCTAGCCTAGACATAGATCCTGCTCCCCACCCCCAGATGCTTAGAAAAATAAGACTGACTCAAAGAAACACTCAAGAGAGTGAATGGGAGAGAGCAACAACAGGCAACAGCTTCCTAGAAGGTTACATTTGAAGGGACATTCAAAATTATCCAGCTGAGGTTCTGTGTCCCACATGGAGTCACCTGAGTATTTAGTGGCAGAGTTGAAACAAGTCCTCATCTTCTAACTCCAAACCTTACGCTTGTTTCATGCCTTTAGTACCTCACCCCTGGCCTAGTATGAGGACAAATGTATATAATAGTCCCTTTAGGTAGATCATGCAATAGATATGAAATAATTTGTCATCCTAGAACAAATACTAACATCTTCTAAGAGCCACCCAAGCAAATATCTGCTCTTACTTTTAACATTTCTTCCTGGGCCTAGTGGAACTTAAGTTACTACCTTGATTGACTGAAAGACTCTGAATAAATTCAATTTAATTGGTTTAAACACTCACCTCTCTCCCAGAAGTATTTGAAGCAGCCTATGAGAAGAAAATAAAAATTAATAAAATGGGAGCGAAAAGGGGGATATAGCCTGAAAAACATGAAAATAAGTTGATAGTGACAATAGTAGCTGTCTTTGCACCTTAAATGTGGCTCTGAGCTTCTTGGAAGTCCAATCAAAAAGGGAAACACAATTAGTGACATGGTTCTCTCTAGCTGAGAAACAGAATCATATTTTCTCAGAAGAAAAGAATGTTTCTTATGTCAAATTCTAATATAATTATCTCCCAAGGAACAATATATGGGGATATAATAAACAATATTTTCAATAATAATTCTCAGCTAAACCAGAGAAAAACCCACACAACTTTTTTTTTTAGCAGTTCTAACAAAGACCAATATTTGTCTTGAATAATATGAGGAAGTTTCTGTGAAGGACTCAGCAGTTAACTTACCAATGGAAAAGATATAGGTAATCTAGAAAAATGGGCAAATTACATAGCCTTCTTAAATTATCTTCTCTCAAATTTTCTCAATAGGTTCTAGCTATTACACAATTTCAAGGCCTTACTCTCTAGCAAGAATACAGAGAGTATAACACTTCTCTCGAAGACTACTGAGTGCAAAGTTAAAACTTTGACAACACATAAGCAGATATTAAATGTGTCATTGCCTCATGCAGACTACTGTGGCCTTCTGGCCTGAGTTGAAGGCCTCCACACAGAGACTGGCTAAACTTCCCAGTCAGGAGGAAAGTCTAACAACTCCAAGTTGCCTTACTGAGGTCAGAACCTTTACTTCATCTGTAAATTGAGAATAAGAATCCACCAACTCACAGAGTTCTCAGGGGAGAGTGATTGTGATAACATGTGAGCACACTTGGTCCATAGTTGACTCTCAATATAATGTATGAATAAATGAATAAGCTCCAATTGGTACTATAAATTCCGGCTGAATATTGAACATTCATCATTCTAAAAGACTTCACAAAACTAGCCTTTAAAGGCTAGTTTCTCTCTCCGTTTAACCTCTGGTTGTACCATATTTCCAGTTATCTAGAGCAGGAGTCAGAAACTACAGCGCTTGAGCCAAATCCAGCGTGCTGCTTGTTTTTGTAAATAAAGTTTTATTGGAACACAGCCACACCCATTCATTCACATACTGTCTACAGCTATGTTCCTGATATAACAGCAGAGTTGAGTAGTTACAAAAGAGCTGACGTGGCCCACAAACCCTAAAATATTTACTATCTGGTCCTTTAAAGAAAAAGTTTGCTGACCTCTGAAAAGAGCACATGTCCTCTTAGATGCTAAACATCATTTCGAACCCAATATATCCCAAACTAAGATTTTCATCTGAGCATGTGCATGCATGCGCAAACATGCACACACACACGCACACAGCCCCAACCCCTACATTTTCTTTCTCAACTTCACTTTCAATCCAGGTCCCTGTTGTTAATACTCTTATCTTCTGAATCCAATTGGCATCAAATCCTACCATCTTCTTTTTCTTTAAAAACTCTCACAGCCTTTGTAGTCCACTCCCACTGTAACCAGGCTCCAATTAGGCCTCCTGCCTCAACTGACATACTCTTTCAATCCACCCTCTCTGCCACTGCCTGTGTCAATGTTCTAAAATGCCATATTTATACTATTACAATACAATTCAAGAACCTACAGTGGCTCCCAGCTGCCGTCCACACAGAGTCTGAATTTGTTCTGCTTGGCTTTTAAAACACTCACAGTCTGGCTCTACAGTGCCTGTAAAATGTCAAGTCTCACCTCTACCCATTCTACTCTGGGCATTCTGATCTGGCCCATCTCCATGAGCACCCACCTTGCTAAATCTCACCTGTGTTGTTCACTCCCACTGTAGCGTCTGTTAGGGATTGAATAGTGTCACCACAAAATGCATATGTTGAAATCTGAACCCCCAGTACCTCAAAATAGGACCTCATTTGGAAGTAGGGTCATTGCAGATGTAATTAAGATGAGGTCATTTGGGAGTTGGGTGAGCCTTACAAGTATCCTTATAAAAAGGGAACATTTGGAACCAGAGACACAGAATAAACACCATGCAATCATCAAAGCAGAGATCTGAGGGATGCAGCTACATCCAGCGCTGAAGATGGCCAGCAAACCCCCAGAAACTAGGAGAAAGGCTTGGAACAGATCCTCCCCGACAGCCCTCAGAAGGAACCAATCACACCGATGCCTTGATCTCAGACTTCTGGCTTCCAGAACTTCGAGACAATAAATTGTTGTGTAAGGCACCCAGTTTGTGGTGTCTTATTACAGCAGCCCTAGGAAACTCATACAGCCTCCTACCTGTCTAAGGCTAAGAAGACTTTCTGGAAGAAGGTGGCTCCAAAGGCCATGTGAGATGTGGCGCTCTAGAGGAAGAGATGACAGCTGTGAACAGCAAGGGAGCAATTAGTGAACCCAGCGAGCTGGCCTGGGTCTTCCCTTCCAATAGGAAGCCACATCTGCTTCCTCGAAAGTCTGCGAGGCACTTTCCAGCTTCATACCCCTCCTCCTTGGTCAGAGGGAGGGCAGGAGTGAGGAAGCCGAGATAAGGATATTCAACTCCAGGGATCTGTCTTTAGTGAGCTGCTTTTGAATGTCAACTCTTTCCCTCCCTGCCTTTCCTCTCTAATGACTTAGAGCAAGTTCTGAGCCAAGCGAATCCTCTTCAGGACCGCGTTGCCACGCCCTCCTTCTACTTCTGTCCTGGACGTCTCACCCTCGGTCTGGAAAGCCCAAGCCCTGGAAGGAAGGCTGCCTGCGACAGACTGCCAAGACCTGCGCCTTGTCCAGGAACTTCAAGAAGGCTAAACTGGGACCTATCACAACATGAAGGAAACTTCTTTCAGGGAATGTGACCCAGGGGACTCATGAGAGGCAGAGGAGAGCTCTGCAGCTCTGTTTTTCTCTGACCCGCAAGCCCATGTGACTCTGGCCAATTGTCAGTGAGAAAATGAAACCCCCTCCAAGTCACTAGAACTCCCGGAGGCCAAAGGCCAGACCAGCCCTTCCGCCACCCGGTCACAGACTGTGTGTCTGCGAGCTTATTACCCTCTTCCCCAGAGACATACGTGGCTTGGTAAACTTCTTATCTCACATGATGTGGGGTAAACAATGATCAGATTTCTTTGTCCCAGAGGGAAAAAAAAAAAAAGGTACAAGAGCCTAAGTGAGGACATAACTGATTAGGTTGAGAAGAAGCCGCACCAGTGCAACCTCTGTGCAACCTCTGTGCAACCTGCACACAGAGCCTCATATGTGCTTTCATACTCTGCTCCTGCTGTCTCAAAGAATGATTAAAGAAGCATTACATTTATATTTTGCTCTGGATCCTGAAAATTTTGTAGCCATCTCTGGGGAGCTGTGTGTGTGTGTGCACGTGCATACATGTGTGAGTGTGCCTGCATTTGTGCACATAAACACATGTATGCATACGTGTGTGTGTGTGTGTGTGTGTGTTTAGCCAGGGGTCAAGGACTGACAATGAGTGGTGAGTGAAGAAGGAATAGTTTAATTTCAAACCTAAAAATAGACAATAGAAGTAGAGTGGAAGAAGTAGAGTGGAATAGAAGTAGAGTGGAATCTTGTTTTTTGCGGTAGTTAGGTTCTACAAAGTTGCCTCAAACGCTGAATGAGTGAACACTGAACCATTGCTCCTAGAGGAAATACAAGGTTAGTTTCCCGTGCACCTCTGGTCACAACATTTTCATCAGTCTACCAATATAGGACCTTCTTTTATACGTGTTTCTGTTTAAAGGCATCGTGTTTCACATGTATCATTGATTCATTAACATTGAACCCCAGCCAACAACACTGTAACTTATCTCTGAACAAAGGCTTATCTAACACAGTTAATTTTTTCCGTAAGGCACTTCACACTTTCACTTGTGTGAAATCTTCAATAAAAAAAAGGCACAAAAATACGAAAAACATGACACTATGACTGCAAAAAGTACACCTGTTTACAGTATGAGAGCTGAAACAAGAAGGCAGAATGTGGCCTTGTGCAACCTCAGATGGGAACATGCGTATCAGGTGACTCACACTTTTTGCTACTCTGCACATGGCCATGAAATGGCCATGAAAGAGCCCCAAGTATCGGTTTGGGGTTACAAATAAATTTTAGCAAGTAGGCAAATCCACAAATACAGAATGCGTGCATGGTAAGGCTCTACTGACATTCAACTAGAGTCCATTCCTGCTGTCACTGCTGTGTCTCCTTCAGCAAGTTACTCATCCTGCCCGTCTGCTGGTTTCCCCTTCGTTATTTCTATTCAACCTTCAAGAAGAAGGTTCAAACAGGTTGAATGTGGCAACCTATCACCTCCTCCATGAGGATTTTTCAATAACTTCAGTTAGAAATGAATTGTTCCTCCCAAATATACCTCAGCATTTTGTCCATTCTTCCATTATAATGCTAATTTAATTATGCCTTATTGTAATTCATTGTTGATCTTCTATTATTCCAATAAGTATATTGTAAGAGCTGCAAGGACAGGAACTACATCTTATTCACCTTTATATCCACAACACTGCTAAGCCCAGTTTTTCATAATGCAGGTGCTGAATATTGATTTATTAACTCGAAATGACAGTATTAAGCCTGGCCTTATCTACCATCACGGATTTTATTTTTTGCATTTTTTTATTGTGGTCAAATACACATAATATAAAACTCACTATTAGTAATATCTAGTACATTCCCAATGTCATGCATCCACCACAGAACATTTTATCGCTCCACAGGAAAACTCTGTACCCATTAAGAAGTCACTCCGCATTCTCCCCTGCCCTCAGGCCTTGGCAACCACTAATCTGCTTTCTGTCTCTATGGATTTGCTTATTGTGAACATTTCATATAAATGGAATTATACAATCTGTGGCCTCTTGTGTCTGGCTTCTTTCACTTGTCATAATGTTCATCCATGTTGTAATATATATCAGTACTTCATTTCTTTTTATGTCCAAACAATTTTCCATTGTATGGATATACCACATTTTGTTTGTCCATCCATCTGTTGATAGGCACTGGGGTTGTTCCCACCTTTTGACTTTTGTGAGTAGTCTAACGTAACATGTTTAGATGTGATTCCCTATAGAAATGTCAGTAGTAATAATATCTTAGTCATACAGGCGGACTATCTATTTATGTGTGTTCCACCCCTGACCCCCACTAGAATGGACAGTCATGAGGGCAGAGACTTTTGTGTTCCTTGTGGATTCTCCAGGGCCTTGACTGGTATCTGGCACAGAAGACATGTCCACTAAATCTGCTGCCTGATGAATGATTTCTGCGTGGAGGACTGACTGCCAATCACTATAGATATTGAGACATAGCAAAAGTCACTGTCATAAAATTCTGTTATGTTAGATCCAGAAGGGATCACCTGATTCAAGATTGTTATTAATATCCTTGGGTCCATTACTTTCTAGCTGTGTAACTGGGGTGAGTTCCTTAATCTGTTTGTTACTCTGATTCCTTATCTATAAGGAATCTTATAGAAGCAATAGCATGACCTACCTCAGAAAACTGTTTGATGATTAAATGACTTACTGTCTATTCAACACTTATTGTTAGCAATAAAGAATCAAGACCAAAAAGGGTAATAAGTGAATTACTCAAGGTGGCCCAGCTAGTTAGAGAGAGCTGGGACTAGAACCCATGTGTTATAGCTTTCACATCTTCCATATTGTTGTCTGATGGGGAGCAGAGCTTTCCTCTACAAGGAGACCTGTACTGCTTCCAAAGTCCCATATTTTGGGGGGCACCTTCTTCCTCTGACAGGTAGCCTCTAACCCCTGGCTTTTTTTTAAACCTCCTTCCACCTTCCAAATCTTACCTCATGTCTGCCTCCAGAAGGAGGAAGGTCCTAAGTGTCTACCACTCAAAGCAATTTTCCCCAAAGTATATTTCTCAAAATATTCACTTATGTAGAAGGTAATTTCTAGGTTAAAGAAAAAATGAGGATGGCCAACCAACACGATAAGAATTATAAAGATGGTGTTTGAGTAACTGAATAAAATTTTTGGAATATTTCCCTAGGGTCATAGTGACATATTTAGTTTTTTTTTTTTTTTTTTTAAAGAAAGTATTCCTTGGCGAAATACATTTGAGAAATAGGACATCTCTTAGAAAGGGACAATGCAAATTAGCGTAGAGAGGTTACTAAGGAGTTTCGCATCTAGAAACCTTTTAACCCAGCAGTTCCAGAGCATAAGGAAATGTGAAACGTTTCTCAGCACAATACTTACCACCATCCTTGGAATGCCACGGAACCCATTTGGGAAACCACGGACGTCAATCGCTACCGCTGGCATCAAATGGAAGGGGCATATTTTAATGCAAGCTCTGTGAGAGAGCAGGTTTGTCTAGTTTTTGTTTTGTTTTGTTTTGTTTTGTTTCTGTTTTTGTTTTACTGCTCAGGACAGTACCTGGCACAGAGTAGAGATTAAATGAATATTTGTTGAGGGAATAAATAAATGTTCATTGGAAAGGGCAACTTGGAATTTGTGGCATCAGCTGCTGGTAGAGAAGCATCAGCTTCTGGGTCTTCGATCTGGTGGTTCTCAGTCAGAAGGTCCCCAGGGAGGTGGTTCTCCCAAAAGAAGTCTCCCATCCAGCCAGGAATGGCCTCTTGCCAGCCACAATGACAGGTCCCTGTCGGAGTAGATCAGGACTGTCACCCTGGTTGCCTGGTTCACTAGAGTCCTTCCCCACCATATGGGTACTTCCAGGGGCACCAGTCTTCATGGCTTCTGCACCAAAATAATGTTCCCTTACAGATCTGATACGAGTCAACAGGCTTTAACCTGAACACTCAAGAAAGAATGAACTCTGCTCCCCTGCCCACAGCCAGCCTTTTTGGTTCTATCCAGCCAGCTCCAGGAGCATTGGGGAAAGGGAAGGCAGCTTCACCTCTTCCCCGTGGAGTGGCCTTCCTTTACAGAACCTTTAGCTCAGCTAAGTGGAGACACCTGGTGTTTGTTGTTGCAACTTCAAGAACAAGACATCAAAGACTCCAGACAGAAAACCAGGCTTCTCATAAAAATTGCATCATCACAAATACAACTGGAGAAGAGGAAATGCATATGGCAGCCCAACTCACCTCTAGGAGACTTTCTTCCCTCTCAATATTTCTATGACCTGAATAGTTTTTCTTCATATTCTTGCCTTTAAAACATGGAGAAAACACAATCACAAGGCACCCAAAATTTGTGAGAATCCAGAAAAGAGAAGAAATCCTCTTTCATGGTTGTTTCCTTTTGTCAGGTGTTAAATCAGGGTGCTAACTTTTGTGGAATAACTGTTTGCTAATACTTAATAAGTAGCTGGTGTAGCACAGTTCCAAAAAAAAATTTTTTTTAAGCCTATACAAGGCCAAAGGAATATTAAAGTTTCACTACGGAAGAAATATGGCCACTGCCAAGAACTGATTAGTCATAAAATCCAAAGCATTATCATCATCCATCATTGCTTTTCTTTTAATGACTGAACTAAAAAGAGAGACATCAAAGTTTTCAAAATAAGGTTATAAAAATGCTGTACACAGACGAGGCCTCCAAATATTTTGATAGAACCTGAACAAAAATATATAGAAAAATCATTGAAACAAATCACAAAACATATGTTGTTATGTTTTGCTCTAAAAAGCATGAAGTTTATCCAGAACCCTATTATGGTAACTGCTTAGCTTTTCATGCATTCCTAAATTACCATGTAATCTAAAACCTTGTTTTCAGCTGCCCTATATTGGAAAGTCCCTTAAAATAATCAGGATGATTACAGGCTAGTATTCAGAAAGAAACTTGCTTGTATTATGGTAAATGAAAGTGTTATCTATCAGACAGGCTCCTTTAAAAAAAAAAAAAAAAGAAAGAGAGAAAGAAAGAAAGAAACCTACCTCCGAAACAGAAACACAATGTATTCAGGAAATACCTAACCAAGGATTGCATTTTGGGCTCTCTACATTTTCAAACACATGGATAGTTGGTGTAAAAATATGTTCTTTTCCTGCAGGGACTTGACTGTAATTAGCGTGTGCCAAAACTCTCTCACAGAGATTTCATTGTCTTATCTACTTACATCATCTTAATGCGATTTTATTTTACTTTGTCAAAGTCATATTAATGTAAATGTGTTCTTGATAGCAAACAGAGTTCTTTTTTATGCAAAACAGGATTCAGCTGACTCTAATAAAACAGCTTGCAGTCTATTAGACTATAACAGTAATGTGCTTATTTTGTTTCTCAAATCAAGACTGTGTCAGAAAGCTATAGACGGAGATTTGTCTTGTTTTTCACAATAATTGCTAGGGTGGGGTTACATTATGATCTTTAAATGAATAGTATCGCTTAGAACAAACACTTCATATATCTTTTATCTTCCCCTGCATACAGTTCTGAGTTTTCTTTGAAAATGCTGCGCTACTTTTCCACATAAGTCATCAGAATGTTTCCAAAGAATTTTAACTGCCAGATTAATTATATCTTGCAAACAAAGATAGATTGCTTACATTCTTTATTCAGAATTCCTGCCAGTATGGAGCAACTGGCAACAAATTAATTTCTTTTGCAACCATGCAAAATGTTTTGCTATGAAAAGCTCTGGAAGGTAAATGGATCCTTTAAAAAAAAAAAAAATCAGGTTGCTCATTCTGAAAGGCTAATCTGTAAGCAAAGAACAGAGGATTAAATGAATTTGACTACTCCCCCACCCTTTTTTTTTTTTTTTTTAGCATCTATGTTATAGCCCTCCCTTAATGTATTCGGTTAATTAAGTATTGCTGTGACCTGGTGGCAATTTTTGAAATCCAGGGAATTTTTCCCCCTTTAAATTCAGCCTCCCCCACAGAGCAGAATATAATCTGTTTCCAGTCAGTCTGTTTATTTCAGCTGTGGCTCTACTACAAGCCTCTAAAATGTTTTAATAAATTTATCAACCAAAAAATATTACAAACATTTCATTTCCTTTGATTCAGACGCACATACACACACATACACACACACACACACACACACACACACACACACAAAGCCTCTGCCTTCATTGCAAATTCTTGCTGGTATGAATCACTCTAAGTAATATTTGCTTTAACTTTCGTGTGGTTCTACAAACAACCTTTATATGGCTGGACTTCAAAGCGAGGAGAAATAAAGGTTAGAAATGTGATAGGAGCAATCTATTATTAGGCATGAAACATTAAACCACTTTTAGCTATACGTCTTAAAACCTGAATAATCTAGGTTTTTAACATAGCGCATATTTATTGTGCTTTCACTTACACAAGCATTTATCACCGAGAAGTGTTTGGAAGAGAAATATTTTCCATTGCACTATGTGCCACAATTTGGTTTAATTTTTCCTAATATTTAATTTAGGAAAACGGTAACATTATAACAGGATTCTCATGTGTCCTGGCCAAAATGCTTGTTGTTCCTTGCAGGGTAAAATTAATCTGTTACCAGCCCACTGACCTGCAAGTCAGGTTTCAGTGAGGTAGGCAGGAAGGTGGGGGAGGACGGAGAAAAGGGGTGGGGGTTAGGGTAGGTAGGAAGATAAGATCTCTTTCTTTGATTGGGAGGGGTAAAAAAAGCTTAGAGGAATGTCTCAACCCACCCATACCATCAGATGACAGAAAATAAGCTGAACGTGTATTTGAGCCGAGGAGTGTTTGAAAACATTTATTAGCTCCCTCCATAACGACATTCACGGCAGGAATGTTAATTGTTAAAATCTGTACTGCAGCTATTTCTTTAAGCAGGGGGGCTGCATTGAGTGGAAATTCAGCTTCTTGTTTCTCTTTTTTCCTCCACATATATTTGCACTTAAAAAAAGCTAATGTTATGAAATAAGTCAGATGTCAGATGGAGAGCTTTCTAGCACAAGGGAATGTAAAACAGTGTTAAGGATATATGCATATGCAGGAACAAAAAACAACATTGGTAACATTTTGTTCTTGATTAAATTTGTGCTCCTAATACAGTAGATTAAAAATAAGTCCAACTGTTAAACACATTAGTGTTCAGTCCCTGCTGGTGTGCCAGAAAAGCGGCTATCACTGCAGACTTGGCCTGACTCTCTGGTAGCCTTGAGACAGAGGAAATCTGACCCCCAAGAAACCTGAGCCCCAAAGTCCATCAATGACCCTGCAGTTTGGGCATTCCTTTTTTCATCTATTGATTAAATCCCAGAACTTTCTTAATATTTTCTCGTACAATGTCAAAACCCAGTGTTTCTCAGCAAGGCTAAAAGAAAATACTGGTTTGCAAAGATGGGGAAAGAATTGCTAGTAGCCACAATCTTTGATGAAATGAAATCAAGTTGTAGTCTACTGGGCAATTATTTGTAAAACTTGTTTCCTTTAAAAAGACTGTTGTAAGCCACATCTTTCACTCCCCAGAAATTTTATAAGTGGGGCTAAAGAGACAGGATTGAATCCCCCAAATGCCCAAACTGGAAGACACTCTGAGATCATAGCCAACTCTCTTTTTTCGCGGATGACACTCAGTGAGGTTATGGAGAGAGCCTGGCAGAGGTCACACTGGGAGACCCAACCTAGCTGGACATGAAATTTAGGCTCTGGTTTCCCCAACCCTGTTCATCGTGAGGTACCATACCGCCCTTTCAGTTTGTTCAAATATAGAAATTATGGTAATGATTCTTCACTATACTGTGTGTGTTATTCCACTCGTATGTTTTCTTAGAGTATGCATGTATTTTCTTTTTTTAACAAAAATACCAACTCTTCAATTCTTGCCCCCTCCTTTCTCTGCACAAATCCTCCCCTCCCGGCTTCCCCTGCTCTACCCCATGTGTATTTTTCTGGTCTTTGGTCAATCTGGTTTAATCGGTTACCTGTTGCTGATGCTCTCATTTCATATAGAAATGGAGGTCTCTGCTGTGATATGTTTTCTAGAAGCAGAAGGGTGTGAGGCTGCAACATTCGTAAATCCAGGAAGTAATAGCTCCCTAAAAGCAATGCAGATAGCTGCAGATATTGCCAAGAAAGAAGAACAGTTAATTGAAACTATTTGGGGCATGCAGTATTGAACAAGGAGATGGTTTCTGAGCAACACATATCTAAACGTGGCTTGCCAGAGACCTGCACACATTTAATTTGCTCTACAAATTTGGTTAGCCCAATAAAGTGTAAACATCAAACACTGGTCGTGGAGAGCATTAAACATTAACTAACTGAGACCTTAAAGACTTGGGCAAAACATTAAAATTAGAGGAGAAAGATAGGCCAGGCAACTCTGGGAAATTAGGTTAAGACTCCAAAAGAGAATGTTTGTTGGCTGAATAAAAATAAAGGGGAAACTATTTTGAGATTGGTAACTATTTGTCTCCATAGACAGGCCATTTTCCCCTGGGATTATATTTTTAAAATCAAGCAAACATACTAAAGTCAATTTGATTTTCTGATTGTTCTCCGGGATGAAATGTATTACCACCCAAATGAACCCTGAAAAAGGGTATTTTGATTGCTGTTCCCAGATCCGTGAACCCTTAGTTGGAGCTGTGCCTTTTAGCCATTTTCTGTGTTTATGTGTGTTCCATGCTGCTTAGCCTGGGGCTCACACCCCGTTAAGGTTCAATAAACTTTTGTTGAACAGCAGAATGAAAATGCCCTCTAAGAAGATAAGGATGGCTCCCAGGCTCACCCATTCAGACCTGTTCTTTACCTGACAAAAATCGTGTGTACTTCTCTTCTCAACAAGAGCAATGAGCACTTCCTTGGAAATAGTAAGATTCAGAGAAAGGAAAATAATACTATATTTAAGTCCTTATTCTCTAAGTACCCATTGCCCCAGCAGGTCTCACAAAACAAATCCCTGCAAAGTAAGCACGATTTTCTCCCACGAGAATGTTCGGTACATTATTTCTTGGATATCCACTAAGGTTCCAGGATATAGTAGGTGACAGCTATCAACAACCCCACATAACTCAAGGAGAGTCTGAGGTACACACAAGTTAAACCACTACTAGACCGAGAATTAACTCCTAGGACAATTGAAACATGGCTGTCCATCTTCTTAAGATTCAAAATAACTGTAAATGATAGAACAAAGAAATCCCTGGGAGCCCTGACTTAAAATGGCTTCCTCTAGGAGTAGTCCCTGAGACAAGGATTTGAGTGCAAGTTGATTTGAGAGGCAAAGAAAAATACTAGTTGTGGAGTAAAAAGAAAAAAAAAGTGAGATAGGGTAGAAAAGGCAGCCAATGTGGGGTGTATTGTCAAGCCAGCTACTACTGTGGGCAACGGGAGTTTAATCCCAGTGGGGAAACTCTGTTTGCCAGTGTAGAATACATACCTCAGAACTACCCCACCAGAGAGGTGGGAGCTAAGGTACTTATACTGCAGCTGCCATCAGTCTCTGGATGAGGTTGTTCCTGAGAGACATTAATGCCCTGGCACTAACAGCTGTCCACATAGGCAGGCAAAGCAGGTTTTGGTGGCCAAAGGGAACTCTGGAGCAGAGAAATGCAGTAGCTGCCAGTTGAAAAGCAGGCTGGCCCACTCTGTAGTCATCGGCGTGAGGGGCTATGGGTAAGTCCCTGACAGGCCCCTGGGGGGAAGTGTCTTGATATAAGCAGTAATTTCTGAGATTTAAATGCAGTTCTTTTTATGTATAGCATAGTGGCCAACCCACTGTAGGAGCATAATCAATATTTGTTGAATGAAGGAAGAAAAGATAGAGTAAGACATCAGTTAATGAAATTTTTAAATGCTTTACTGATATGGTTTACTCTCTGTTTAATGTCAGAATAGTTCAAACTTTTCTCAGGAAACTACACACCATGAGCTTAGGCTTGGTGTCAGGCAAAGTTTAAATGCCATTTCCGTCACTTTCTAACTGTGAGACCTTGAGCAAGTTACTTCACTTCTCTGAGCCCCAGAGAAGTGGGGCTTTGCAAAATGCCTACATCACAGTATTTAATGATATAAGAATGGAAAAGTCAATGACATTAGGCTTGGTACAGTAACCAACACATGGTAAGTACTCAGCACCACCACAATGGCTCAAGTGTCAGCTCCCCGACTTCAAATCTCACTTGTGTCACCAATTATCCATATATTTTTGAGCAAGTCACTTAGCCTGTCTGATGCAAGGCCTCCTCATCTCTAAAATGGAGAAAAATTGCAGAAAGGGAGGCCCTAAGCAGATATCATGGCAGAGTAAGTCACACTTATGAAGTACTTCACAGTTTACACAACCCTTTTATATATGTCATCTCATTTCTGAGCAGGAAAGGAGTTTGGACTTGCAGATGATTCTGCCAGTGTGGTGGAGTGCTTCTCCAGTTCTCCAAATGGTCCCAAGTCTGATTTGTGTTTGGATTAGGTTATAGACTGTGAGATGACCCAGAGACCCAGAGACCCCTAACAACTGTACAGAGGCGCCCAGAGGGATTTGGGTTTGAAACATCAATGGTTGGCCAAGAAGTGAGGATGGGCATGAGAGTCAGTGTCTGGCAGGGACATTCCCAAGAGAGTCCTGCACGCTCATGTTCAGGATGGAGTGTTTATAAAGATTCAAAAAGAACTAAGAGTAAAATTTATAGCAGGAACCATGGAACCGATGAAGTCATCTGAGGGGGGTTGACTGGAATGGGCAGGCCAGTGGGGCCTCTTTTACACCAAACTGGGAGAGAGAAGCCTGAAACTTAGCCAGGAAGGTGATTCCATCTGAATATCTGAGAACTAATGATGTGCCACGCAGAGTGGAGGATACTACCTCTATTTCACAGTTGATAAAATTGAGGCTTAGAAAGGATAAGTTATTTGTCCAGACAACACAAAACTGAAACCCAGTTCTTCCTGATGCCCAAGAGAGGGTTTTAAACCACTGCATAACACTGATGCTCTTATCTGAAGGTATTCTTAAGACTTCCAGAAGAATTCAACCAGGTCAAAAAGAATAAATTTAAGTAATTAGTCCTCTTTGTGATGGCTTCCATTCATTGCATCTCAACGAGCTCACTTTAATTTAGGGGAATCTAGGAATCCAACAGTAATTGCTAACTTACTATTCACTGACCGTGTACTGGGCTGGACACCTTCTCTAAGTTATTGCATTTGTTCCTTCACAACAGCCTTCTGGGTTCGGTGCTATTAGTTTCCTCCTTTACAGATATGAATCTGGAGCTCAGAGAGGTTGAAGAACTTGTCCAAAGTCAAGCTAAAGCTAATAAGTGGAAGAAAAATCCCAACTGCCTCCTTTCAGGACCAATGCATTCATCCATGGTGCTATGGCCACAGAGTCTTGAATCCTAGTAAAGGAAAAGTCCCCATTTTCATTTAGACATTCCCTATTAGTTAGAATAAATTTGGGCTTTTAACTATTGTAAATAACTTTATTTATTTATTTATTTTAGAAACGATGTCTCTCACTCCATTGTCCAGGATGGAGTGCAATGGCATAGCTCACTGCAGCCTTGAACTTCTGGGCTCAGATGATCCTCCTGCCTCAGCGTCCAAGTTGCTAGGACTACAGGCACATGCCACCACACCCAGCTAATTGTTTTTTATTTCTGGCTATGTTGCTCAGGCTGGTCTCGAACTCCTGGTTGGCCTCAAGTACTTTTCCAGCCTTGGCCTCACAAAGTGCTGGGATTACAGGTGTGAGCCATCACGCATGGTCTGCTTTTTTCTTTTATATGTACTTGAGCAAATGTAGCCCCTAGGAATTCATGAGAACAGAGTTTAAGTTCCAAAACAAAGCTCTCCCCCAAACAAGCCTGTTCATGATATAATAGTATTAAAAAGTAGGTTATACAGTTGCCTATGATATATGATTCTAATTTTGTAAATTAAAAAAAAAAACTTTTAGTAAATATATGTTTATAAAAAATATATTTTCAGAAACCATTATATTTTATATGCAAGTTTATAACCCTGACACTTTTTACTTACCATTACTTTATGAATATACAATCTCTATAATATTCAACATGGAAAAAAATTCCAGAAAGGAATCCATTAAATGTCAAAATATGATCTCTCTCTTTTCTTATCTAAAAAGAACAAGTGTTACATGTATTATCAAGGAAAAAATTGATGACATTTTAGATGAGACAATAAAAAATACAAAAAAAAGAAAAAATTGAACATTAATATTTGTTCATCATGAGTCATGAGAGCTGGGGTTTCCATATCTATTGTCTCAACCAATGCCCACAATAAACTTTATATGTAGCTATTATTTTATCCTATTTATAAATAAGGAAACAATGTTGGGAGAAATTAAGGGACTGTCCCAGGTTCATACAACTGAACAGTGGCAAAAGAAGGATCCCACCTCTTTCTTACTCCAGCTGAGAGTTCTTTGCAACACTTCCCATCTGATATATATTATTTACATTGGCATCCGTACATACCTCTGTGACAAGATCATTTACTGAGATATTAATTTACAGTTTGTTCTTGATTTTGTAGGAGATGAAGGAAAAAAAGGCATCTTTTTCAAAACTGTGGAGGGTACCTGCCTGAGACAGGAGAGATTCCTAGGGTGGAGGTGACCTACGAATGGCCAAGACCCGGGCTTGCTGGAGGCGGGTGTGGGTGCTGGACTCCCAGCGAAGGCACCCACCAGGCCCCAGGGCCAGGTGTTCTACCCAAAGATCCTGATGCCTCGGCTTAGTGCATGGTGAATAGGCTGCCCATCTCTAACATAAGGAACTCTAGGATTGCTCAGAGCTTAACTTGAGAACCTCTAATCTAAAGAATTAAAATAATAGACCTATCTTCTCCTTTGTCAGGTGAGGGCTCAGACTTAGCAGTTGGGAGGTTGCTTAAACACAGGTACAACTTCTGCCTCAGTGGCACTGCCCTCACTGGTGCCATGTCAGGGAATCCATCCCTGTTGGCAGGGACAGAATGGGATGCAAAGTGCGGTGAGTACTCCAACAGTCCCCTGGTGGTGTCTCTTTCAAAAGCTTCTCCTGGGGCAACACAGCTGCCCTGTAGAAGACACGACTGACCATCAGCCAGAAAGGAGCCAGAGTCCATGGAGCCCAGGGGCCACATCCACACCCCCGGTGCAACAAGGGCCACTTTTTACTTGTCTTCTAGCTGTGGCCTTTAGCATGGGCTCCACTTCAATCATTAGCAATAAGTACAAAATGCACAAAAGCCCCCCCAAAAAGTCTCCTTTTCATTTGAAACACTCCGATTTCATTGCTTGTGCTGTGGCTAACATCAAGCCACAAAGTGGCAGGGCAGTTCCCCAAGCCCATTCTGCTTCTGAGCTCGTTAAACTTCGGAATGGGGTTTGTCCTTTGGGTGTGCATTTGCTTTAAAGCTGTTTTATGACACACTGTCAGGAACTCAGGTACTGGACCTCTTTAACGCCAGCTTTCAGCAGCTGCCTTTGCACTTCCCTTTCACATAATTAAACACCCTATGGTATTTAACAGAGTAATAAGTAGCACATCAATAAAGCAATAAATAATTGTATTCAGGCAAACTCCAGAGCCATCATCCATTAACCAGCAGCTGCGAGCGATAGTTTTGATTAATCAATAAGATTATATAATAGGAAAGCAAAAATTGGTCAAGGCCTCAGGAAGAATGAACCAGACTTCCAAGCCATGAAGGAGTCTCATCTCCGAGGTAACTTGAAGGGAGACTGTCAGTTGGAAGCACCAGCCCAGAGAGCAACTGCAGCAGCAGGAAGCCCCACCTCCAGAAACTAGTTAAACATGCTAGTTAAAAGCACAGAAGTGGGACAATCCATCACTGAGGCAGGGGACTGACTACTGAGGATATGGAGTAAGGTCCCATAGAAGCAAAATGTTCGCTTCAGAAAACAAACACTCTCAGCTGAGCTGAGGAGCAGAGGAGGATGAGGATGGACCCGGAACTCCATCCATGTGTCTGAGGGAAACTTCTGCAGATGCTATCTGGGAGAAGTGGTTATTCAGCCTCCTGCCAAGGAGACCATCTAGGAATGTTGTTACTAGACCACAGCTCTGTAGGCCAAGGCCAGCACAGGGCTGAGGAAATAATCTGAGTAAGTAACTGTGCTTATAGCTCTCAGAATCACCTATGGACTGTGGAGCTTTTTTCTTTTTAAACAATAGCTTGCCTGGGTCTCACAAAACCAAATCTCTGGAGGTGGGGCCCAGGAACCTGTATTTTTAATGGGCCACCAGGTGGTTCTGCTGCATGGTCATTGTGGAGAACCTCTAGTTTGGTGACAATAAAGTAGAACCTCTATAGACCTAGTGGGCTGGGCCACCCTTGCCATGTGGGGCCACAAGCCTGCCCTCAAGGTCCTCAGATTGCAAGGTGTGCAGGGTGAAGCAGATCTTGGACATTCCAGGTTTAAATACGCCATGAGTAGGACTGGTGGATGTCGCCTAAAAAGAAAAAAAAAAGACAAAAAGATATAAAATAAATAAATAAATAAATATGCCATGAGTTTATTTGTTTGTACCAATAGTCACGAGACTATGAAGAAGCCCATGGTGCACATAATCCAAGGGGCTCTGTGGTGTGACAAGCTCCCTGAGTCATCCTGAGGAAACTCGCCCCACACCAGTCATGTTGAGAAGCATTCATTAGTTCTGCAAAATACTGAGGGCCCACCATGTGCCGGCACGCTACCAAACACTGGGGATTCATCGGGGATGAAAACAACAGAACTCCCTGCTCTCATGGAGCTTCACGCTAGTGGCACCCCAGAGATTTTTCTAGGCATCTCAAGCAGTGAGAGGATGGAGTCAGTAGAGGCTTGCACACCCCAACTGCACTTTAACAAGACAGCCATGCTTTCGCTACAGAAATTTTAAAGCATACATGAAATTAGAGAGAGTAGTATACTTAACCCTCATATACTTCCACCCAGTGTCCACAACTACCAGCTCATGGCCAATCTTGTTTCATATCCATTTTCACCCTCATCACCTAGATTATTTTGAAGCAAATCCTAACATATTGTTTTACCTGTGAATATTGTTAGCATGGATCTCTAAGACATAGATAATCTTAAAAAATAACCAAATACCATTATCCCACTTAAAATGTGAACATTAATTTTGTAATATCATTCAATTTAATCAGTGTTAACATTCTCCCAATGAACTCGCATTTTTCACATGTATGTTTTCAAATCAGGATCAAAATAAGATCCATACATTATTTTTAATCTAAAGGTTTCCTTCTTCTCTCTCTCTCTCTCTCTCTCTTCCTCCCTCCCCCTTAAAATCATATCCTTCATTCTGTGGAGTCTGGATTTTTCTGATTGCATCCCCATGGTATCATTTACCATGTTTCTCTTTTGTTCACTGTATTTCCTGCAAGATGGTAGTTAGAGCCACAAGTTTTCTCAGAGTTTGTTTTGATGTTTTTGGCAAAAATATTTCAAAGATCTTTCAGGGGGCCTTTAATGTCTAGTTGATCTTTTTGTGAGGCTGCAACCATGTGTGATCATTACTACACCGCTTATTTTATTGGGGGTTCATGAAATGATTTGTAAACCACAAGGAAGTTTCCTTAGCATCATGATATTAGATCCCTTATTTCAATGGGTAATATTCTCATTTTAATAACTTTATCAGCTGAAATATTTCTATGATGAAAACCTCTCCTCATCAACTCTGTGGTTACCTTGAGATGCAGGAAAAGCAGGATCAAAGATTTATTTCTTTATTCATCAGTTTTCAAAATGAGTCGTTTCCTTAGCATCATTCAAAGATTTTTTAAAGTATCATTATGAACCCATGAATTTAAACAACTTGATGTATTTTCATTTATTGCAGTTATATCCTTCTCGATTCTCTGACATATATATTCCATCTTTGTGCAGTGGGAACTGACTCAAATTGGCTCCTGAGTCCTTGAAATATGACTCTTGTAGTTGTTGATAACTTTCTTGCTAGTATGTCAAGATGTTCTTGGTGCCTCTTGTACCTTCTCTGCCCCAGATCTGGAATTAGCCATTTGTCCAAAGAGCCCTGGCTTATTTTTAGTGAGCAGTGGTATTTAAAGACCACATTCTGCAGTTCCACTTTTATCTATCGTATTTATTGAGCTTTCGCATGAGAGTCCCATTGAATAAAAGATTTGGCTACATAAACATTTCTTTGAAAGTCACTTGTCTTTGGGAAAAAAATTAATAAAGAGTTAATACTGAATATATAAGTTCCTACAAATTAATTTTAAAATACATATAACTCAGTAGAAATATAGGCAAGATATTTGAATATCTTGAACAGGCAATTGAGGAAAAGAAAATATGAGTATACAATAAACACAGAAAAATGTTCAGCCTTCTAGCCATCAGGGAATTACAATCACATTAAATCACTAATGAGATACTAGTTTTTAGCCTTCAAGTTGGCAAAAATTTAAATTTGAGAATTAAACTTCAAGTGGTGCTAGAGGTAACAGAAATAGGCACTCTCAAACACTGGTGTTGGGAATGTTAATTGACCCAATTTTTTGGAAAGTAAAATTTTTAATGTGTATACCCTTTGACTTTATAATCCCACTTCTAGGAATCCAGTCTACAGAAATGAAAGCAAAAATACTATATATGTATACACACACACACACACACACACACACGCATATATATGGACTTTGTTGTGGCATTGTTTACACAAAATTAGAAAGAACAAGACACTTAAATGTCCATTATTAGGGCACTGGTTGAATAAATTATAATACACATTATAGAATGTTATGCAGCGTTTTTAATTTTATAAATTTATATCAATATGTAAAAATATCCATAACATATTTATAGTTTCAGACTAATAAATATATAGAAAGACCCCAACTTTATGCATATATTTATATGTACAAATGATAGATAGATAGACAGCAAGACAGACAGACAGACTTAAAAATAACTCAGAAAAGATACATGGCAAAATATTCAGAGTAGTAACCTTGGTAGATGGGATGGGAACATCATTTTTCATTTTAATGTTTAATTCCACATAATTGTTCATAAAAAGTAAAGACAATATGAGTAGTTTTAGCTGTTTTTCTGGCTTTCAATATAATATCCCACAAAAAAAGAAGAAACAGAAAACCCACAACGTCCACACAGGTTGAAATAATATCGTTTATCAAAGAGCTTGACATAAATCAATCAAGTTCCTTCTTCTAAGCCCATCACAGGTGCATACGGGAGAGTGTTGTGCCCAAGAGTAATTGCTATTCACTTTGATCTTGGTATTTGCACAATTACTCCTTAGCTTCCAGCACTCAAAGCCTCTGTGATCACAGTAAGATGTTCCTCAAGATACCTTTTTCCTTGCACTGAGGAGCCTTTCTACACTATTGCTTCTTTCTGTTTGGGTCTCCAGGATGCTGTTTCCAACAAAAATGTTGCCTCTGACAAGTGAGGAAGCTTCAGAGGGTGGGATGCTGTGTGCTCTTGCTGAGCTATAATAATCTGTGAATCGTTCCTGGCTTCCTGAGATTCTCCCCATGACACACAGTCACTGATCCCACGACAAGTCAGATGAGGTCTTTATCAAGGTGTTGAGTTGCTAAGAAGAATATAAAATGCAATCAGAAGCATTAGAAGGGCTAGTGATTGGCATTGAGTTTAATGTTCTCCGTTAGTTGCATAATAGCCTGTCCTGGCTTCCCCTCCAAGTCCCATAAATTTTCTGCTAGACAAGGTGGATATGTGGCTCATGATCATCCTTGAACATTTACAGAGCGCCTGATCGTCACACGTGAACCAGGGTCCCAGCCTCAATATAGGGACATAAATGCTATATTGCAGGGTAAGCCACTTCCTTGAGTCCCTCAACCACATTCTTGCATCTTGACACTCCTACCAACATTGGGTCTCTTCCTTCTTGCCATTCCCAGGGCAATAACTGCTCAGATATTTCCCTTATAATTAATGCCATCATCTCCTTGCCAGGCACCTCTCTTTGAGTTACAACTCCCAGTCTATTTACAGAAGACCAGGCAAAATCAGCCACTTGTCCTATGCCATTCCAATACCTTTCACAAGACCCCTCAGGTTGCCTCCAGCTCTTGACGAAAAGGCCATGAAATCATTCCTTTGAATTTACAGAGCACCTATTACGTGTTCCAGGTGCCATCTCTGTCCAAGTGCTTCACTTTTAGTCTTGTAGAACATTGGGGCATTTGGGATCTAGAAGGAACCTGCAGATCACAAGCTGGTTCAGTCCCTTATTAAACACCTGAGGAAGTAATTAGGTGTCTGTGACTTGCAAAGTACCATATTGGAATAAGGGCTAGAAACCCACTAAAATGTGGTTCTCCTGATGTGGTCTAAGCACATATTTTCCTCCATGAGGTAAAGTCAACTCCGTCTCTTGTCTTTCGTTTTGGTTAAGTGTTTTTAGGATTCCTCCATCCTTTTGGTTCATCTCCAGTTCCACTGACCATCAGTGCACCTCCATGCTGCCTGTTACAACTGAAGCAAGCGTCCAGACTCTCCTTCAATACTCCCTTCCTACCTAGTAATATACGCATCCTCGAAATCCATTTTTCCCCCAGCAAAGCCCTTTTTGAGTTACTTATTCCTTTCATGACACTATAGCTGAGGGTGATATCTAAAGAACAGAAAAAACGATGACTTCTGGGGATGCCTTTCCTTTTACATATCTGGAAAATGGCAAATTCTTGCTTATCCTTCAAAAACCCTGCTCTAGTATTATATTATATATTCTCTTAGTTTTCCCGCCACATCCTTTATCCTTCATGTCTTTTTCCTTCATTTGTGCTATATTTTTGACATGTTGGCCTCTTCTGCTAGACTATGAATTCCCCAAGCAAGAGACCCCATCTCATTCCTTTCGCACCCCTGGGGCCCAATACAGTGTCTGACATAGGATAAGTGCTTAATAAAATGCTTGTAGAAAACAAAGTGGATATCAATCACCTCTCCTGAGGAACTCTTCATTTTCCCCCATATTTATTTTCTTATCTGTTTTATTTAAAATTTCTCTATGTACTGAATGTTTCTGTCTTTAAATTTCATATGCTACCTAAATGTGGTTGAAATTAAAAGCATTTATAATTATGAAATATCATCAAAGAACAGGGTGTTCCACATAATGAAAATTTTCAGAGTTTTCAGCAATATTTCCTTATTTTAATTAATTGTTGATAACCTTTATAAGAGCATTATAGAGTTCCCTGCTTTTTTAAACAGAGTACGATGATTATAATGTATTGTCTTCCTGATGAGTTAGGCAATTTCATGCACACCAATTATTGGACTCTGATATCATATAATGAAGCCCTTGGGGGCTATTAAGGCAAGTAGAGTTGTTGGCCTCAACACCAAAAGACCCTAAGATTTTTGTGTTTTTAGTGCTTGGGTCTTGTTTTGGAGCTTTTATGCTTCCTTATTCAAAGTCTAATTGTCGCTCTGTTAGCATCATAAAGTGAGACCTGTTTCTCCTTATTCATATGGTGCTTTCAATAAGTCATTGTTGAATTTGATGAATTGGTTAAAAAGCAGGGGCTTTTTGACAGCTACTCAGAGCTTGTTCCTGCTTTCCAAGTAAGAGGGGCATTATTGATGTGAGAACAGCCAGTCACCAACAGAACTGGAAAAAATATTACATAAGCTTTGGCTGCAGGGCTCATGAGATGAAAAGAATTAGTGGGACCTGAGAGAACAGGCACATTCTGAGGGGAAAACTAGGCAGGACTGGCAAATGAACTGCACAAACGTTTTCGCTTACTACCTTCCTATTTCTTCTTTTCATTCCTCAATTCTCATACCATGGCAGACATCTGTGTCTTGTCTTTCTTTCCCACTGGAAAAGGCCTTACAATCCTCCTAAGCGTTGGTCTCCAGAAACCCACTATCAGTTGGCTAAAGAGGGCCTTAGAGAGTAGAACTATATGATCTTCCAGAACAAGGTTCTGAAAGGTGAAGAAGACAATCTTCGACTACAGAAGGGAAAATCTAGTCAATCTAGTAAGGAGTTCTGCCTTAGAAGGCAAAAGAACTACCATTTATTGGGTATTTGTCATGAGCCACGCAATGTTACAACCATTCTATATCTAATTTAAGGTTCATAATCACCCTAGGACACAGGCAATATTATTTTCCCCACTTTGTGGTCAAAGAAACTGAGGCCCAGAGAAGTTATGTGACTACCAAGGGCACAGAGCTAATAAGTAGTAACACTGGGATTTGAACTCAAAGCCCAGGATCTCAAACCTTGTGCTATACCCCTTTTCCAGGGAAGTGAGTCTCCCATCCCTGAAAAGGTTCAAACACAGACTGAACACCCACTTGGCAATGATATTATAGAACGGATTCAAGCATCATGTGGCGTTAAATCAAAGGACCGTTTAAATCCTTTGCAATTTTGACAACCTTATAGTTTCATTCATTCCTTGAAAATAGAATTGCTTATTTGCAACAAGTCTCATGAATCTCAAATGTCAGTAGACAATTTCAGAGGTTTCTGTGTGTTGATAGTTTTAGGATAATACACAGGAGAACATTGTTAATGACATTTATCTAAGAGAAGCCATATTTATTGAATTCTTTTACCAGAGAAATATGATGAGTTAAAAGAGGTAATTAACTGAGAGCTGGAGAGCTAAATATTCTCTGTAAGCTGGCAGGGTTGGGGCAGAAAGTCAAGGTTGGGTTGGAAACAAAGGACCTTCAAGTTATGAAATGATTGTCCAGCTTCTATTTCTCTCCTTCATGAGACAAATTCTTACTGGGTGGCTATTGTGACCAAGTTTGATGCCAGGCCTTGAAGAGGCAGTAGAGGTCCAAACAGACTTGACTCTGTCTCAGAAGTCTGCATTCTACTGGAGGCCGCACATTCTGTATCAGGACAGCTCCAAGTAGGAGAAAGTTATCTGCCAGAAAAGTCATAAGGCTCCCCTTTGAAGAGCCCCAGAATATATCTACCATCTCACCGACATGGTCACGCATCATCTACTTGAAGTCATCTCTTGTATCTCCTTCAGGACTTATTTTTTAGGTGTAAGCACCCCCAATGTGTCAGCCCTCTCTCATATGGCATGGTCTCCACACGGCTTGCTATCTAGGAGGCTCTGCCCTGGACACGATCCTGATTCCTGTTAACAAATGGATTTAGGACTACCACATCCCCATTGCAGTTTGATCAGTAAAGCAAAATGATCAGGATGCTGTTTTATTGACCCTAGGAGAGAACAGTCAAGGTAGCAGGCACCACCCTTATAATAAGATCTACCATCTATTAAACACCTACCATATGCCAGGCACTATGTTAAGACTTTTGCTTGCATTAACTCATTCATTCTGAATTAATTTTTCCAGTTTAAGTATAAAGAAACTAAGATTCAGAGAGGCTGTGATTCCCACAGGTTCTGGGCTACAAGAGTAGTCTCTTCTTATCTGATACCTGGTCCGGGGTGATTTAGGGTAGGAGGATTGAGTTCCAGACTACAGAGCCTGACAAAGGAGGTGGGTGGGGGTGTGAACTCTGGAGTGGCTGGTTTGCGTATCAAAGGCATGCTCAAAGCCGAGATATTTGCTGTCTCTGGGAACTAGCCAGCCCTGGGAGAGATAGTCCCTTTCTGGGTCTGCAAGTCTCCAAGATGTGGAAGCATTTTACAATATAGAAAATAGAAAGCATGATTAACACGGTGGGGGGTTAGGGGCAGCACAGTACCATGTAGACTGGCCAGAGAAGAAATAGGAATTAGGCAAAGGGCTGCAGGAGTCAAGGGCCTGGGAAGGAGCCTCAGGCAAAGAGAACAGCAACCCCCACAGCCCAGAGAGCACGGTGCCTGTAGAGTGGCAAGAGGGTGGGCGAGGGAAGAGTAGAGGGAGCAAGAGTGAGGGTGGTGGGAGGCAGATGGGCAGAATCCGCAGGCCACGCAGGAGAGCTTGAGCTGTGTTCTGCAGCCGCTGGAAGGACTTTTTGGTTGTCTTGTTTGCACGTTTACTTATTATAGAAAACTTCAAACATTTACAAAACAAGAGAGAATAGTAAAACAAACCCCTCTATTCTCATCACCCGGAGGTCATCTGCAGGTGACCCTCCCCTTCCCATTCCATTTGATGTCACGTGACTTTTTAGATTTTACTATCCCTGGTGCATCGGACCGAATGTGAGGTGTAGGCCAGCAGATAGCACTAGGAGAACGGAGAAAAAGCAAACACGTTTCTCCACGCTTTTCAGCCAGAAAATGTGACACACTCTTTGCTGGTGTGGGGAGAGCGAGAGTGATGTGGGTGAGTACACTCACGGATTTATTTGTAAACTTGTTCACACTGATGAGCCTAAAGCGTCCCACGGTGGGGTGGGAGGCATCTTGGCGAGAGGAAGCAGAGCTGAGCTATAAGCCATCGCGAGAGGAAGGTACCAGCAGCTCAGAGGCAGATAGCGTTTTACTGTCAACGAGGCCTTTCGCGTCATCTCTTCCTTCCTGCAGCGACCTCATGAGTTAGGCAGGGCAAGGAGTATTAACCCCATTTCAGAAATGAGAAAACTGAAGTTTGGAGAAGAAAAATGACTTCTTCACAGTCTCACTGCTTATAAACCACAGAGTGAAGCTGCATCTCCACGTCTTCTGATCCCAGGGCCTTTGGGTATGAGGGAGACTCTTGCTTGACCAATAGCAAGTGGTGGACGTCAGGCTTCAGTGGGGCAGAGACTTCAGACGTCAGTTTTTCCCATTGTCTCTCTTCAACGTGGTAGTGTGAGCAACCGTTATCACTACCAGTGCATTAGGCCAAATGTGAGCCAAAAGCCATTGCCTGTCTTCCCTGGAACCTCTTTCCTGGAAGGCTGACATTTATTAAAAATGGTATTTTTGTTTTCTTATAAATGTACCATTCATTTTCTTCTAATTTCTAGAAGTGTTACAAATTCATTGCTTTTAAAAATGAAAAATACAGAAATGCTTCCTCACTTCTGAGATAAAAGCCATTAACATTGTGGTATAAGTCATCTGGAATTATATAATACAGATGTTTCTACAACGAACTCTACACACATTGAGATCATACGGCTATACCATTTTATAGCCTGCTTTTTTCACTTTATATATCATGATCATATTCTAAACCATTAAACATTTGATAAAAATATTATTTTTTACTTCTGCACAGTAAGTTTAACCTACTATATGAAAGCACCGTCATATATTCAACCATTCCTAACTGACGGACCTGTCCAATTCAGTTGTTTGCCTTTCCTTTCACCTTTTATCAGAAGAGAATGGGTTGCTAGGCACCCCATGTGTGTCACAGGCATGACTTGGCCATTCATCTGACCAGTCGCTGAGTTCTGCTGTCTGGGAGCCTCCCTTCCTGCCCCAGTCTCTTCCCCTCCGTACCTACCACCAGTGCCCAGCCCAGGCCCTCCCACATCCCTCACCTGGGCCACTCTCATAGCCTCCTCCCTGGGCCCCCTAGTGTCTACCCAGGCTGATGGCGCATCCACGTGCCAACACCAGCCAGAGTCATCTTTCAAACACTTCAGGTGGACCATGCCTGTCACTCTCCTGCTTTTAAGCCATTCAGTGGCCTCCCCTAACCTCAGGATAATCTGCAGTCTCCATTACATGGAATATGGGCCTTTGCTGATGGAGCCCCTAGGAGCATGTTTTTAGCCTCATCTCCTGCCACTGTCGGCCTCCAACTTTACACAGCAGAGATGGCAAAGGGCACCCAGCCCACTGCCACCCTCCCAAGTCACTGTGCATTTCTAGCTCTCCCACCTCCCCCCATGCAGAAGCAGCCCTTCCCCCACCTCATTTCTTCACCACAATCGCTCTTGTTAATTGTTCAAAACTCTGATCAGGAGCTTCTCCTTGGGGGAGACCTCCCTCAACTCTTCACCTACCCCCGGGGCTGTGTTAGGAGCCCATCCTTGGTGCTCTCACAGGCCCCGGAGTACATACCCATCGGACACTTTCCGCGTTGTGTAGAAATGACATACACACCTGCATCCCTTGCTGGCCTAGAAGAAAGTCTAAGGCAAGGACCAACTCCTTTTTTAATCTCACCACCCCCCAGCCCTACATACAGCCCTTAGCCCATCATAGATGCTGAAGAAATGTTAGTGAACTCAGCTAATTTATTCCAAGTAAATAAGGTTCCTTGTATGCTTAATCTCAAACTTGCCCTAAATTGCTTCTGAGTTTCATTTCTTGAGATTTACTTAATCTGATCATCTACATTTGATCATTTACCGATTACGTGTGGTGCACTTTCACATATATGACCTCATTTAATCTGCCCACGAACCGGCTGTAATAGACAGCTAGTAGTTTTGCTTCCTTCTAGCAGTTGCTCTTCCTTTGTCTCATAATCTTGCTCTGATTTTTCTCTGCAGAACCACCTATACCCTATTTTAGGACCAAGTGATTTGGGTGGGGGGAAAGGTGCTGACACAGCCAGCAGTGGGGGTGGGTGGGCATATGACCCAGACTAACGTCAAAAGACATATCACATTGCCCTGGTCCCAGTAATTGCTTCAGGGACCTGTACATGACCAGATGAGGCAATGAGAGGCACAGAGATGTGTGCCTGGGCTGCTAAGATTGATGTTCATTCTCTTCCCCCAAGAAAATGTACTACTGGAACCACTACAGCCATCTCACCTCCGCCCCCCGCCCTGCAAGCCTCAAAATGAGACCTGCGCACGGGTAGGTAGAGCCAAGAGGGGAAGAGGCAGCTAGTCGTGATGATGTTGGATGAGTCCACTTCTGTAATCTGGACTTGTCATTTACATGAGCAAATCAACTCCCTTTTTGTTTCAACTGAAGTGAGTTGGAATCAGGTTTTCTGTAAATTGCAATCCAAAAGAGTCCTATCCATATGTTTGTAAAGGAGGTATTATTGGAAATAATTAGTGTCAATGAAAGCTCCAAAACATCATGTTAGGCAAATTATAGCAAATAAACAGCACAGCTAAGATTTGAATTTGAGATTTCCTGAGTTTAGACTTTGCTGTTTTTAATCATGAGATTAAAAACTTGCACAACATGGGTAAGAGAAAACATACCACACCCACCCACCCCCACACCCTACACTCTCTATAGTTAACCATGAAATTTTAAATGACCTCTGTGGGTCAAGCTGTCCTCTCTCCAGCCAAGGCATGCTGTCACACTAGACAATGCTGAAGGTCTGCCTCACACAATACAGAAAAGCATCCCTAAAAATGTGAGTACTCATTACTTTTTATTAGTCAAATTTTACTGCATAACAATATTCTTTAAAGAGATTCTATGGAGATCCTTCTGCAAAGCAAAGAATCTTAATTTCGAAAAGCAAACTGGTGCCCTAATTTAAATCTGGACATTCATTGATTGGGATTGCTTCAAAATAAGTCTGGCTTACAATTTAAAGGAGAGGAAATATGGCCGGGTGCAGGTCGCGTGTAAAAGAGCATTTTACACTTGTTTCAAATGTTTAGACAAGTAGGTTATCCGAAATGTCCAGAATGCTTCCGTAGCTCTCACAAGGTAGAGATCCTCAACTGTGTAAGGAGAACCTGGTAAAACCTTCTGTTAGAACAATTAATTTATCTATTAATAGCAGGCATTCATTTAAAAAAATTCACACCTACTAAATTCCAGTAACTACTGGGGACTTGGGAAATGACATTAAGCAAAAACAAGAGAGCCTACGCTCTTGGAGTTCATAGTATAAAAAATAAATGCTTTCTTTGTGCTGTGCTAGAAACTGTGTTTACAGAGATTGGTAAAGCTCGTATCATCCTTGCCCTCACAGAGCTTGACCAAGTATATCTCTGAATTTTTTATTGTTGCACTCTATTATTAGAAAAACTTTTGAGTGCACATTTCTTCTAATAAATGTATATAGTTTATAAATGTTATACTTGCACTACTTTCATATATGTATACTATAAAACAAACTCACACACACACACACACACACACACACAAATAAAAAAACCACAGAAAGTAAAAAGGATGAGACTAAAATTTAATATAAAGAGTTCCAGGGGCTCATACCTGTGATCCTAGCACTTTGGGAGGGCGAGGCAGAAGGATCGCTTGAAATCAGGGGTTCAAGACCAGCCTGAGCAATATAGCAAGACCCTATCTCTACAAAAAAATATACAAATTAGCCAAGTGTGCTGGTGTACGCCTGTAGTCCCAGCTATGCAGGAGGCTGAGGCAGGAGGATCCCCTAAGCCTAAGAGGTTGAGGTTGCAGTGAGCTATGTTGATGCCACTGCCCTCATACCCTGGTGAACAAAGCGAGATCCTGTCTCTAAAAAAAAAAAAAAAAAAAAAAAAGTTCAGGTATGGTCAGGCCCCTACACTCTGGGCCTAGGCTGGGGCTGAATATTTCTTATTTCTGTCAGGGAGTCACCTGTCCATGCCTGGCTGCCATCACTGATCCTGTCTGGGATTTGCAGATACCTAAACCCATTCTTGAATTCAGGGCAACCACAGTCAAGCCAGCTTTTGGACTGATTGAGGTTTCACTTTGCAACCATTTGCTTTGGCACTGGGTAGACACACTGCTTGAGTGAATATTCTTCACGAAATATCTTCCTTACACACCAAGAATAGCTGGTTCATTGACCAGTGCTGGAAAACCCAGAGACTAAGAAAAATCTCCAGTGCATTCTCCCCGGAAACACATTACCTAGACAAGGCTGGCTGCACACTCCAACCAGGCCTTCAATTATGAAGCATCAGTATTCTTGTCATCCTCTATTTCCAAGGCTAAATTGTGCAGCCCACAAGCTACAAAAAAATGATGTTTTCTTAAATCAATTTCTAGTCATATGCCTGCAAATTAATTCAACTACCGTTCCCCAAGTGCCTACTATGAACAAGACACAACAAATGGGAATTTATTTTTGCCCAATGACCTGAGCTCATACACAAGGCATGTACACACACGTGTGTGTGTGTGTGTGTGTGTGTGTACACATGGGTTAAGAGACTCAGCTATATAGAGCGCTCCCACTTTAAGAAGATTATTTCACAGAAGATGATTGCTACGTGGAGTTTCCATGCCCATCCCCTGGCATCATTGTGAGCATACATTAGCAACCAACAGCATGCTTCATTCCCGCATACGCTAATGAAAAATGATTGCTTGTCTTTCTAAAACCAAACCAATTATTCTTGTTTTTGTTGAATGGAAATTTAGCTTGTGTTTAGTGACAGAATAACTAAATCAGTCTTATTTGGAACCCAAGCGTCAACGTGGATCCTGTCGCTTTGCTGACAGGAAACGTAACCCAGATAGCTTATTTGATAAAACAAGGCTATTTTGGCTTTGAAACAAAAAAACTGCACTCTTGCGACTTCAGAGCGAACCAACTCTGTGCCCTCACCTCCATCTCTTTCCTTGGCATCTGTCCTAACGTAGCACATGACAAGGCAACATTTTACATAACCGGCAGTCTCTGCCCCGAGCTGGTTTACTAACGCCTACCTGATTGAATATCACCATTTCAGAATTGCTGCCTAATCACATTTTTTCAGGTTGTGTGAACAAAATAATGTTTCTTTAATTACGTGAACTCTTTATTTTTGATATTTTAATGACATTTTAGAAGATAGAATGGCCGCTTCTCTTAGATTGGGTGGTATTAATCAGGTGTGACAGCTAGTTATTTGATACAATTTTAAATCCCACTTGTATTTTCACACAAGTAATCTGGGACTTGATTTCTCAGTCCTGGGTCTGTAATGTCACTTGTGTTTCTGCCCATAATGAGCAAAATAATTGAACCAAATTAGCACTATCTATAATTCAGTGTTAGCTTAGAGGCATTATTTTTTATTTTTTTAAATGAAATAAAAAACCATTCTCCCCGAGGATAAATGTTAATAAATAAAGGTCTGTGAGATCTACATTCTTTACAATGCATGTCAGTCCCACATACGTTTTCTCCTGGGGCTGCACCTGGCTGCCAGGCTGTAAAAAAGGCATGTCCATTTCTTCCCTGAGCGTGTGTTTTGTGCTGGGGAGTCGCTCAGGTACACGTGGGGGCTCTTTTACCTGGGTCAGAATGCTGGAGACCATGTAGAGCATCTTAAGTGCTATTTGAGGATCACAGAGTATTAGCATCGGGTGCAATCCGACATGTGTTTGTCATAAGTGCTGTCATTGTTCATTTGCTTATCTCTGTGGCATCCCAAACTGGGAGGCCCCAGTGGACTGATATGGACCGCCTATGCTTGGACTTTGTAGCCTCAGCACGCAGCATAGAGTTAGAAACTCCTGCCCAGAAGTCACACAGCTATTAAGTGTTTTTGTGGAATGCAAAGTATAAATATTGCTCAGTCCTCTCATTTTACAGAGAAAGATGATGAGGCCTAGAGTAGAACTTGACCAAAGTCACAAAGCAAATATACTTGAATTCCATTCTCAATTCCCAGGCCAGTCTTCCATCAGTTATGCTGGCCTTATCCGTAAAGCACAGGGTCCAGACATTCGGTTAGCAACAAGAACTGTGCTTCTCAAATTTTAATGTGCATGTGAAGCACCTAGGGAGCTTCTTAAAATGCAGATTCTGATTTAGCAGGTCTGGGTTGGAGCCTGAGATTCTCCAAGTCCAGCAAGCTCCAGGAAGTGCTGGGGATGCTGGTCCGTGGACCACACTTTGAGTAGCAAGGCCAGAGAGCAGCGTGATTAATCCCGTTAGCTCTGGAGTCAGACTGACAGGGTTCAGATCTTGACTCTGCAACTTTCTGCATGTTACTACTATATGCCAAGCACAGCACTAGCATTTACAGAGACCAGAGGAAAAAAGTAGACAGTGAGGTGTGCCGGGAACCGGGACAAACGGGAACACACACAGGCCCTTTCTAAGGCAACAGCTTCTGTTTATCCCTATTTGTTTATTACCTCATGGGAACAAGATCCCATGAAGATCTTGCCAGATTTTCTGAATACTCAAAAGAAAATTTTCACATTGTGGGGGTTTTATATTTAAGGAAAGAAGAGAAAAGGATAGATATATAATTTTGATGATATCTCATAATTTTTAAAAGTTGGAAACTACTTAAAACATTTAAAACCCCTTCTAGGCAACCCATGGGCTGGATCAGGCTCCAGTTTACTTCCTCTTTACTACCATGCTCTCACTGAATCTTCAAAACCACCCTGTGAGGTGCATAAGTGCTATTATGGTTTTTTTTTTTTACCATAAAGGAAACTGGCTTAGAATCATTCGATAAATTACTCCCCGTATACAGCTGGGTAGAGATAGAACTAGGATTCACACCAGGAATGACTGATTCCAAAGCCCACTACACAGAGGTGGGTACTGTCACCAAGTCCTGCCCAAATCATCCCAGGCTGTCTGATGTCCCCCAGCTCCATGGCCACTGCATTGTGTTCCAGAAAAAGAGAGAAAGCACCCATAACCACTGAAAAGAGTCTCCCTCTAGCCAAATCCAACTGGTCCAAAAGCTCAAACTTGTGACATGAGCCTCCTGAGCACTGTGCTATCTTGTCCCCAGCACGGGCTCCACCCTGAGGCCTGAGGATGATGGAATGAAATGACTAAAGGCACCGGCTTTGGGCTCAAGTTAGTCCAGTTTCAACCTTGGCTCTGAATGCTGCAGGAGAGCTGATTCACAATGTACCTTTCTTGGTAGCTAATTAAGGAGAAGTCTCATGGCATTTGGGCAGTGCCACATGTCCCAGGGTGACCATTTCCATTCTTGTAAATGACTCGACTTTGGAGACCAGGGCAACCTGGTTTGGAACCTGGCTTGCCGCTGGCTGTGCCACCTCAGTTGTATCACTTGAGCTATTGGAGGCTCAATTTTTTCCAATTAAGAGTGAGAATAAAACCCCTATCTCCTAAATTTTCTTTTCGTTTTTACAGATATTAAATGAGATGATGTATGTAAAGTACCTGATACATAGTAGGCACTTCATCAATGGTTCCTTAAGCACCGTTTTTATTCCTATACCACCTCTGACCTTGTCCCAGAATGATGCTGGACAAGAAGTGAGCAGATTATATCAAACCTACAAACATTTCTTTTCCAAGCTTTGAAGAAGGAAAAATTATACCACTGAATGTGCGATAACAGAAAGCACCCTGCTCCTGGAATCAAGAAATTAGACATTTGCAAACAAGCCATGGAAGTGCAAACGATCATTAACCCCATTTTAAGGATGGGGTAACTGAGATTTAGAGAGCTTAACTCACTTGTTCATGATCACTCTCAACTAGGACTCCAGAGTCTCATTGCTCAGTGGCTACACACCACTGCGAGTCACTTTACCTCCTGCGGTCTTAGTTTCTTCATCCATCAAATAAAGATATCTGAAATATTTAGCCATATAAATATTTTTTATATTTTCATATTTCTTATACTTTCATATTTTCCTCCTTGCCCTTGGGGATCTTCCCCATCAAATCTTCACGGAGACTGGATCAGGACCCACCACCATTGAAAAGGAGCGTAAAGACAGCGACTTGCTCTCAAACACACTGTTCTGGACAATTGCATGAAAGACAAGTCATGTTTGGTGATCTGCCCCGTTCTCCTTTCAAGCTGGCCTGCGTGGACAGTTGAGTAGTCTCTCTCTTGGATCTAAACTATTTTCAAGTGGCTCAGATTTCCAGGATGGAAGCGATCACTTTGATACAGATCAAGTTCAGCTTTGATCATTAAACCATTTCCCACTTCCCTGTGAATTTTTACCAAAGTGGGGAAACTGAGCCAATGTGTGCTCATTGACTCAGAGGGTGGGTGCCGCGAATGAAGGCAGGGAAGACAGCTGCCTCCTCTATGCCATATGAAGATGCCCTGTTAGTACTGAAATCAGGGTGAAGAGAGGTACTGAAAATAGAAATCAAATATTGCTACCCTCTCCTCCTCCCTCTCCACTCCCTTGCAGATAAACACACAAGGTTTATGATTGGATAAAGGTTTGGTTTCATTCCAAGCATAAAAATGGGTTTAGAAGATTCCAGTTTCCTGTCTCCTAACTTCCCTGACCACAAATATTTTTTATTGTAAGCCTTGAAAGCAAAGGGTTATTTCATAAATTAACACTTCAAATGCCTTCGGTTCAACTCTCAGTTTGTCTAAGCTCAATTATTGGCTTCCTATTCATTTACTTTAGACAGTTAGTCCAGCCTCGTCTCTCTTCATCTAGAAAGCTTTAGTTCCTATCCTGGCTGTATTTTATGGTTTTACAATACTTTATTGAATTGCTATATTATAATATTTCTGCCCTACCCCTACCCCGAAATAATCCTTTATGAGGAAGCATAGACAAAGTTTGGAATGCAGTGAAGTAAGCATAGCAGTCTTTATGGCATTTTACAAATTTCTCTTGGCCTCAGAAATCACAAAATAATCACACAAAGAAACCTAGCCCTTTGCCTGCAGGACAATGCATGGTTTTTTATTAAAAGAGGAATTTAAATTCCTTCTGTGCACAGACTGTTTTAACTATAAAGACTTAGAAAATTAATTTTTGCCTATAATCTCTTATAGATAATACTGTAAAAATAGTTCCTCTTTAAGAAGCATATTTCATGCAAATATCAAAAAGCCTTTTATCTGTGTTCAAGATTTTTTTTTTTTTTGTTCTATTTCTGTCCCTTGTTTCCTTCTCTTAGCTGAGGATCAGACTTTGGGAGCCCTGGATCCCTAGGCTTGCAGCTGAGAGGCAGAGCCCAGAGGCAGTCAGCAGGTTGGCCTGTTGGTCACTTTATAAGCAGATTCACTTCCTACTATGTGCTGGGCACTGTGTCAAGTGCTGGGGTGAAGAAGTGGTGGATTCAAAGGGCAAGTAAGGCAAGGTTCCTGCCAGAAAGACCATGCAGACAGGGAGCTGGAGTAGGAGATGGAGCCGCCAACGCAGGATCAGAGGAAAGACAAAGTTGATGCATCTTTTGAAGCAGTGTTGCCCAAACTTCCCTCACTCACAAGCCACCTTCAAGATTTTTGCACATCCTAACACCACCTGTATTATTAGTTACTTAATATTTTTCTTTAGATGTTTCACTTTTTTACTTTCATCTCATCTTAAGCAATAATGTGGGTAAAAGTCACCGTTGAACGAGCTAGCTATATATTTCTCTCTGACATACATTAAATAAGTATATAACCATTAAAATAAAGAAATCTACATCACTAAAAATTATCTCAGTCATCCCCACAAGACATTTAGGGAAACCCTGCCTTGGACATAGAAAATGAAACCAAAAATAGGAAGGGAGAAAGAAAAGATAGCTACAATTTGGCACTTACAGAAAAACGATTTCCCAGTTGTGTCTGGTTGGGGGAGTGGGGGTCAGGGGGCTTCCCATCAGTACACACACACCCCCCAAATGAAGCCCTGAGGTTGATACTCAAGGTGCCTTGATTCCCATTTGTCGTCTTTTTGTCCCCAGAGCAGACCCCCAGGAGACCTTAAGATCCAGACCCTGCAAATTCTTACTGTTTGTTAACACGTTGCTGGGTCTGTCTGGATAGATCTGCCCAGATTCATCATGATCACTAGAACACCCATCCAAGCACATATCTTATTGTTGGAGTTGTACAATAAGCTTTCACTGTAAAAAAAATCAATGCTCATTGTTACATTCAGCTGCCATCCACACAGTAAATTTATTGCCCACTTTCTTAATCCATTTGGGCAGATATAACAAAATACCATAGACTGAGTGGCTTATAAACAACAGAAATGTATTTCTCACTGTTCTGGAAGCTGGGAATCCAAGATTAGGGCATCAGTAAAGGCTTGATTTCCGGTTCGTAGATGGTGCCTTCTCACTACGTCCTTACATGGTGGAAGGGGCAAGAAGTCCCGTGGGGACATTTTATGGGGACACTAATTCCATTCATGAGGGCTCTGTCCTCACAACCTAATCACTTCCCAAAAGGCCCCACTTCCTGACACCATCACCCTGGGAGTTAGGGTTTCAACTTATAAATTTTGAGGGGACACATTGAGCTTATAGCACCCACAAACGATATGATAACTATCCATGCCCCAGGGATTGGATATTTTGGCTTGATAATTTTCTGGAGGCAGCTATGGGATAGTGGAAAGAACCCAGGATGTGAAATCAAAAAGTCTATCTTGGCATTTCTGCCCAGCCACTGACCAGATGTTAGATTTTGGGTAAGTAACTTGAGTCCTACAACTCTCAACTTCCACGTTTATAAAATGGAGATAATGGAGACAAAATGGAGATAGACACTTCTGACCATTTTCCTTTGGGTAGGGAGGACAAAATGCCCAGTAAATGGGAAAGCATAATGTCTAGCACATAATTTGAAATGACACAGTAAGTATATTTTTAATATGAACTATGCAGCCACTGTCCATTCTGTCATGCAGAAATGATAGAATAATAGTAATGAAGATTATAAAAGTAATAGTAATACATCCTTAAGATAACTTTAAAATATGCCAAGTATTCCATTATTTCAATTTTAATATACTCCTCCATGTGCGTATTTACTCGGATTTCAAGTAAGAAAATTATGCATATTTATGGACAGACAAGTTAAAAACATGGAAAAATAAAACTTTCGGTGTATTGGGGCTGAGAGGCAATTTGGAATAGAAGTTAAGAACATTAGCTCTTCAATCCTCCCAGCTGGGCTTTAATCCCAGCTAGGCTTTCTAACTGTATTATGTTAGTGAAATTACATTGTATCTCTTTAAGCCTCAGTTTCCTTTTCAGAAAAAAACAGAATTATTAGTAATAGTATCAACCTCATAGGTTGATTTAGCTATCTCTGATATTTAGCAAGTTTGCAATATCTAGTACTAGAGTTAAGGTAGTAGAATTATAGGTGATACTGTTACCTTTTACAAAAGGATCTTTCTTTGTTCACTAATAGAAACTGTTGAGTAGCCCAATTACAACCACATGTCACTGAGTATTATTGTTCAACCCCCAGGTTGTACTGTGGCAGAGAGATAAAAATGCAAAGCTACCACCACCACTAGGCTGCCCCATCAATGCCCAACCACACCCGGGCAGCTTGAGACTGAATCAGAGGGAGGAAGACTCATCTCCTACCTGACACAGTCAAATAGCACCTAATGATCCAAGTGCTTTTTTTCACACAGCACAAATGCATCTTAACTATCCATGGGCAGTACATCCACTATTGCCATTTCCAATTTTACTTCATAGCTACATTGGAAAATTTTAAACCCTCTTCAATTTAACCTGCTTCTATTTGTATTCAGACAAAGACAGAGTGTGTGCCAGGGGACAATTTGACCATTAAAAAAAATTCTATTTGACTACATATATTTTTATCAATTTGGGAAAGCTATCAAAGCAGGCATTTTCACTTAAAAGCTTGAAAATAAAGCTGATATTATCTGGTTGGGGAGGGCTGGGGAAATCACTAGAGGAAAAAAAACCCTCTTTTTTGTATCCAATTTCATATTGCTGTTGTCATGTACAGGATGTATATTCAAATGTGTTTGCATATTTCTAAACCGATCATACATCAAAATTAGAGCCATATTGTTCCTTTTACAGTAAAATTGTTTATATAGGAAATATTGTACCAAACATTCCCTGCCTCCACCCTGGGTTGTGACTGATTGCAGAGCAAGATAAAAGCACTTATATCCACAAACATGAGAAAAGTCTATATGCATGCAAGAAATCAAAAGAAGGTGTGATTTTAACACAAACACTATTATCAACCAGAAAATTTAAAAAAGAAGAAGAAAGAAAGATTGCTGGAGTTTATGCAAATTCAGAGAAAGCAAAAAGCATCTACTTATACCCTGATAGATTAAGGTTAATCTAGGAAAATTAGAGGTTGGGCTAGCCAGTAGAATTCAGTTTGGTACAGTTCAAAACAGTCCCTGGACGTCATTGTATACCCATGTGACCAAGTGAATTAGAGTCATTTACAAGAGACAGAGATGGCCCACTAAGGGGAATCCATTTCCTAATTCACTATAGGAAACAGTGATTTAAATCTGGCCACTTGGTTCTTTATTTTCTGGAAGGACTGAGTAGGTTTCAATAAGTTCGGCTTAATTTTCCTTCAGCCATTTTTTCCAGTTTCTTCTTGCTCAAAAGGTTGGTCCCAGTACAAAGTGAAGTGGGAAGATGGCAGTTATCCTACAAATCCGGGTTATGTTGTTAGGTCAACAGAATTGTAGATTTGAAGGAGCTTAAACAAATTTTAGAGATTATCCTACCCCACAGCCTTTAAACTTTAAATATTTTGTTAATGAAATCGTATGTAAAATTCCAACACATAAATTAGGTTTTAACAGTATTTCACTGGTATAAATTGGTCAAAGGTTATGGAGGAAAGAAAAAAAGACAGGTTCATGATCATCAAAACCTGAAGAGTCCATGGGAAGTGAGGAAGTGTAGTAATGTAGAAATGAAGGAGAAAATAATTATTTCTGGATGAGCTAAGAAAAACTTCATGATCTTGGTATTAAAGGATCAACATAATTTGGATATTCCTTGCTCTATCCATTCCCCCTTCAAAGCAATAGTTGAGAATTATGATCTTCTACAGACTCCATTTTAAGAGGAGACACATGGCATTTTTTTCACAAGAAAAGAGGTTGTCACGTTCCCATAATGCCCATCCTGCCTTTGGATCCTGTGACAGAGATTGCTGGCCAGTCATCAAACCTCTTTCCTCTTCTTGTGAACCAGCTACATTTCCCAGCTTCTTTTACATCAGATACGGCTATACGACTGAATTCTAACAGCAATATGTGGAAAGAAGTGACACGTCCCAGACCTGGCCCATAAAACAAACTCCCCCCGTGAGACCCCTTCATTCTCTTCTTTTACCTGCTATATATTGATGCCCAGCATGACATCAGCTGAGAAGTGACACACTGAGACTGGCTGAGCCTCCGTTAAGCTGGATCCCCGAATGACTGCATGGAGCAAACCCACCACCACCACCGCTACTACTACTAGTATGCACCATCTGCATTGGACTGTTACATGAGTGAGAAATAAAATTTTATGGCATCAAACCTCTCATATTTTAGGATTTGTTACAGGAGCTGTTACAACCTTGACTAATACAGTTATCTTTCTCTATTAGAGCCATCTCATCTTTCCCTTTCTTGTACACATTTGAATTTTTTCTGTGTGCTTTTTGTACATCTCTAGCTTCTGTATACCATAAATTATATAATCTCAGGAGACTAGCTATTAATAAGACATATTCCAAGTCTCTTTGGGAGAAGAGATCATGCTTCCACATACGTGTTTGAAACTCCTCTGGGTGCCATTTTTTTAATAGGTAAAGAAGAGCATGGAATAGACAAGGGTTAAGCCTCTTTGTAGCATGAAAAGTCTGCTCCTGTGAGGCAGTGACAAAGTGGTCAATGAGAGCATACATTGGTGTAATGGAAAGGTTACCAGATCCAGAGTCAGATGACCTCATTCCAGTTGCATGGCCTCAGGCACACTGCCTAATCTCCCAATTTCCTCATTTGTAAAATAAGGATAAAGATACCCACTTTGCAGAAGGTGTTGTTTATTCCTTCAATGATGCACCAATTAGGTTGTAGTGTTGTAAAGAAATAAGCATGAATACTTGGAGGTGCTTGGTAAGTGACCAAGGGTTGATGATTATGTTAATGTATCTCTTTAGCTAGTGAGGTTCTTGCTAACATGTGCCTGTGTTTGAAATCAGTAAGAGAGGTACAAATACACAATACCATTTTACCCCAAGGATTCCATTATATCCTGGAGACTGCAAAAAAGAGTTTTATAAAATTGGCCCCCATGTCCCATTGGCTACTCTGCCATTTCCTCAACTTTGACACCCCAGGTTTCATTCCCCTCCCCACGTGTATGAGCATCACCGACACTAGGTCCCTTTCTCTTTTACGAAGACTGCCACTCCCCAGGTATGTCAAATAGGCAAGAATCAGAATTCCAGCCAATGGTGGATGAAGAGTAGAGTGCGTACGTCTGTAGCTCTGTGCGGAATCACCTCCGCGAAGTCAGCATTCCACTCACCAAGGCAGCTCCACCAGCATTCGGTGGGCAGATCTCGTCTCATCAACTCTCACGAGATTTTGAAGCCATGTAGAAATCTGAAACCAAAGCGCTGCACTTTCGCAGGACCACCTGTCATTGTTACCGGAGTCATTTCAAAGGAGGCTGCCATCCTACCTTAGACTAGGATCCAGGGAATATGAGGACAGGACAGGACGGCAAGGCTAGCAGGCTGTTATCTGGTTCATTTTTTTTCTCTTCCAGAATACATTTTAGTTTCAGAAAGAGCTCTGCAACTAAATAGCTACATAAAGATTTGTAAACCTCTGAAGCAAATGTCCTGAGGCAAGTGACCTACCTCTCCAAACTTCAATTTCCCCAGCCATAAAATATGGGTAATAATATTTGCGGAGGTTTTTTTTTTTTTTTTTTTTTTCTGCCAGGTGGGGATGTTGTAAAGCACAAATGAAATCATTCCACCATGGACAAGTGGGGAGAGGGGTTGCCATTATCATTGTCTTTATCACAATCTTAATGAATACCACCATCAAGACTACTACCTAAAAATCAAGTCATTGACAGGACATAATCTAGGTCAACCATACTGGATGTAAGACTACATTATTTCAGATTTAAAATATGCATGATCTCTTTGAAATTAAGGCCTTGAATAATAGTAAAGTCTCAGGAATTCAGACACTGCAAATTCAATATTCATCACTTCTTAGAGGGAGCTAAACTGATATAAACTTTTGTGCCTATTATAAAACAAAGACCTACTATATAAACAAGGCTTCAAGGAGAGTATTGACCCTACTCTAGTGTAAGTCTTCAAAGTACTTTGCTCAGAACTTTCCAAAATATTTCCAAAACAACTACTTCCTATAAATAAGTGATAAAGCAATTCTGAATATTCTTACCTTTTTGTTATGGCAAGTCCCATAAGGGCCTGTTCAAAAAGATTTTGTTAACTCTGTTTTCTTAATTAAAAATGCAGTTGCTTAAAATACTCTATAATTTAACTTTACACTATGAATAAAAATCGCCTTTCATTGAGTGCTCACTGATGCCAGACCACTGTTTTAAGCATGTTCACACACATCATTTCATTTAACCCTATGACAACTCCATGAGGCAATTGTTTCCTTTTGACCCATAGGAAAGCCTGGCTCAGAGAGTTTAAGTAATTCATCCAGTATCCTAAAGCTAGAAAGTAACAGAGCAGAGATACAAACTGAGGATTTTCTGATTCTAAAGCCCTTTCTCCTACCATTCTTCGACTTTGTCTCTTAACTAAGATTACCTTTTATCCAGATAGCCCAACTTAGTAGGGACTTTGCTGCGATGAATTGTGCTAAAAGGGTCAGTCTCCAGGCCACCAGCTGTCATGTTCCTAGAAGGCAGTGGCCACCCTTGACCATGTCCTTATTAAGTCCCTTCAGCCTGGCTGGGTGCCATCATCTGTGGTTGCCACAGGGAGGTTGGATACTTATGATGACTTCCAAGTTCCTGATAAGCTTAAGAAACAACCCATAGAAGGTCACATAATCATCCAGCAAATGGGAGGTGGGCATGGGAAGGCTAAATCAGGGGGCTGTTGGGCTCATCTGCCATCTTCTCTTTGACCCTCTACTGACATTGTTTCATGCAGCAGCCCTGACACTTAGAAGGATGGTAAAGGACAAGAAGCATCAGTCTTTCTTGATCCCCTCCAAGAAAGAAAAAGAACCAGCTGGGAAGTTGTTTCAAGGTAATGCGGGCTTCAGAGGGAGCTGGCCCCAGTGTCAGGAATGTGCAACTCTATCCACTGCTGATTTTCTCCCCAAAGAGAGACCCTCTGGAACGTAAACTTCAAGCAAGAATTGGATTTTTCTTACAATGTCAACAATTACTTTGTTATTAAAGAAAAAAATATGGGTGGGAGACAGCAGATGGGCACATCTGACGGGGCAGGGAGGAGGGAGCTGTGTTTCAGGTAGTGAAGAAATTGTTCAAGGACAGTTTGTGTGTGAAAATATAAACCCTATAAATCTGCCAGAGCCAACAGGGCTGAAGACAAATCACTCACAGAATTGTGTTTCTCCCCAGCAGAGCTGACCACGGGCTTAATTTAGGGGCACACCCTGTTTGTGCTGGGTTTCAGATTTTTTTTTAACAGAGGCATGGGCAACAAAGAAGTAAATTGATATCAGTCCCCCTACCTTGTCCTGTAATAGCATCTTTTGCCTTCTAATGTTTTTAGAGTTTTGTTTCAAAATATAAAAGTCTAAGCCATGATCCAGACCAGTGAGCATATCATTGCCATGGCAATAGAATGTTGGCCTAGGAGCAAGAGAATCAACTTTCCCTTCCCAATGCCACCATCAACTTTCTTGTTCTTGTTAGCATGACTAAAGAGATGGAAGAGCTGATCCTTTATATAGCCAGTTAAGAGTTGCCTAAGAGCTTATTCAACCCACTAAGATATAAGTCACATTAGGGCAGAGATTTTTTTTCTTTTTCATGCTCCATCCCCAGTGCCTGAATCTGTGACTTGTTCACAGCAACAGGTCAGTCATTATTTGTGGCATTAATGAATGAATGAACCATCCATTCCATTCATTCATCCTCAAAGATTACTGCCAAATATTCATGGGGTTTCCTTCCATGAGATTGCAAACGATACTCATTATCTCATTCAATTTTATCTCTGGGGCCATGTGTAAATCACTGATATACTTCCATATTACTTTAAGTGTTGGTCCATGATTTTGGAATAGGAGTTCATCTCTGGAAATATCTTGTACCAACAAATACTTCCACTTAATTTTCAACCCCCTCAACACCAACTTATTAATGCAGTGGTCTACTTTCTTAACTTCTTATGTTCACCAGCTTGGATAATATAGGTTACAGACAATTGAACAAAGAGCTGTGCTTAGAATTATTGCTCTCTAGATTATCAGATTCCAGTTTTATTCCATCATATTTTTTTTTTTTAATGAATGAACTGTCAGCTTTTCAGAGGAGGTTTTAGAAGAGAGACTTCTGATATGACCTTGGTTAAGTCACTTCTCCTTTCTGAGCCTCCATTTCCCATCTAGCATAAAAGGCAGTTAGGCCAGATCATAGGCACCAACATGGCAGACACTCAAAGTGGATGGAAACCATAGACATGTCTTATCTGACCTGCATAGAGGGGTGTGTGTGTGTGTGTGTGTGTGTGTGTCTATGTGTGGAATGGGAGGGGTGTTTATAGTTGTCAATACATAAGGAAATTTTCACATAAAAGTCCAAAAATCCAGATTCCTAGCTTCTCAGTAGAAATCATATCTGGCAACACTGGGCCCAAATTCTCACATGGGAACAGTTAGGGGCTGCCCTCCTTCAAGAGAGCTTGGTCTCTCTGATCTCCCAGTGCCCCAGATGCACATCACTCCTTAATGTTAGCTACCTGACCCTGAAGTAGGTGAGCCCTGAATTTCTTCAATATTGAGTATTCTGTTTTTCCAAAATTGTATGAAATACTGTCAATTGGTATTGGGTCTATTAAGCATTGAGTGAGTGTGTGCATTGAGTAAAACTCTGTGCTGTTGCTATATGTGATTTATTTGTTTGTATGATCGTGGGGACACTTGATGCTCTGCATCTCAGTGTCCTCATCAGTAATGAAGGGAATGGGATTCTAAATGGGGGGGATACTGAGGCCCAGGGTACCACAGCTTTGGATTTAAGGCTGAAAGATTATAATGCTACCTCTGTTGCTGCTTCTCAAAGACTCCCAGATACTAACATTAAATACATGACTATAAACTGTGAGAATTTTTTCACTGACATACTTCTAGTCAATGAAGTAGATAATACAAGTTTTAAGACGGCACATTTTTCCCATGGGACTCAATAAAGCTATTTTTATTTTGAATGGAAAATAAATACAGCCCATAAATGTTGTTTATTTTTTCCAAGCAATGCCTTCTATTTCTCAAATTCTGTGATTCTATATTTTGCTATGCCTTTCTCTACTCAGGACAAAAATACTCCAAAACTGGGGATATTCTACAAATATTATTTAATATATTGGTAGAAAAGAATAAAACTAAAATTGCCTAAATACGTCCTAAATGCTTTCCAATACAATTGTATTTGGGGCCTCACAGCAGGCCTGTGAAGTAGATATTATCATCCTACTTGGGCCATGAAGAACCAGTAATAGCTGGAACCAGAAATCAATCCCATTGTGGTCTGATTCAAAATCATACATTTTTCCTACCATACGTCCTTGAAAAGTCTGTTTCCCAAACTGTAGGCAATGACATTATTTTAAGTACAACTAAGCACCAATTAGTTAAATATCACTCCATCACTGACTACGAATAAATAGATCTCTTTTTCTCATGAATAAACTTATTTTAGATGTAGAAATTTGTAAACTTATCAGGTTTATCCTTAATTGTTTTTCACTGGTGAATTTTATTTTTAAAAAACCTTTTAATAAAGTTTTGTTTCCATTGTACTTTAAGGATTACCTTCTATTTACTGCAAGTGGATACTGATTTTTTCTTTCAGTCATAAACAGTTTTAAAAGTGAGTCAATATGAATGCACTAGTAATAATTAAGAGGGAAAACATTACAAGTGGCAAATTGTACAGGAAAGGGACAAAAAAAATGAAGTATCTATAAGGGAAGATGTTAATCAAAGAAAAGTTATCTTCTCTTTTTCTATTCTCAATGTTTCTTCTCAATGCATCCCATCCTGTCCCCTAACTCCATCCTACCCAGCATCTATTATTTTTCTGTTAGGAAACTCATGCATTTGCAAATCCACCTTACTTGGACACTGACATATCTGGCTCCTCTCTTTAGCACCAAAGTCACCCAATCAAGGAAAAAAATTTCTTTTCTCCTTAGTACTGCGAATGAAAAGTATCTGCATACAAAAACTAGAATAAATAAGTAAAAATTCCTTCTGTGAGAAAGTACATCAACAAGAACACAAAGTAGAAAGTGCCAAGTGTTTAGAAAGACAACATTAGCTTCATTTTATTTAAAAGCTCCATTGTTTGTAATAAATTCTTAATAGCTTGAAAATCTAATTTTTTCCACTACCAATTTTATCCTTGCCCACTTGGCAAACACTGCTTTTTTTTTTTTTTTTTTTTCTTTTCTGCCTCTGTTACCCCAGTGTAAAAACTGGAGATTTGGGTATGTGAGTCCTTAATTATAAACCACTACAATAAAAATATCAGCTCTGCACTGGGAATAGCACCAAGAGGTATAAAGACCTAGACTGTTATGAATTATTTGGAAGCAGACTATCTCTCCACACTACTGTAAAAGAGAGACTCAGAACACTTAGAAAACACAGACAGAAAGTCTGTGGGGGTGGTTGATCTGTAGTGAAGCCCTTTTATAATTTAGAAGACACGATCACACCTAACTTCCATATTAACCACATATTACTCATTGCATAATTATTGCAGGATTGAAAATGTTTGACAAAGGTGCCATAACCCCCCCACCCACACTCATGGCAGACATTACTAATCAATCATGGACCACGTTCCTACTAAACATTCTAGGTGGACACTACTGTTGGGAAAAGCTGGGGGGAGAGCAGAAAGGGCAAGAATCTTCCTATTCCTGATTTTTCCTTCTTGTGGTGGGAGCACCATTACTGCAGTGCTCCTAGTTTCCCTCTATCTCCTCATTTATTCTTCCCCAGGGAAGGAAAGGAGACATAATCTTATCGGTGAGTGTTGAAAGAGACACTAGCAATGGGTTATCAAGCCCTTTCCTTGGGAAGAGTGCACACTCACACACAGCATGTGCTCCTTATACTTCTCTACCAGCTAATGAATTTATCAGTGAATTTTCTTCTTGGCCTGTAGGGAGATCAGCAGTGGTCCAGTGCTACCTGAGACTGGGTGTGGTTCCTGTAATGCCAGAGTTAACAATGGGGAAGCCCACCTACTTATGCAGCACTCCAGTTCTTTAATAGCAACTTTAACAATAACAAAGGTAATCATTTGTCTCTCTCACATGTCTTACCCTTTTGCCTGGTTTTCTTTGATTCAGACCTTAGGCCAAAAAACAGGGTGATATTTTAGGGTCCCTTAAAATTCCCCAAAATAGCAATTGATTAAGGTTTTCTAATCAATTAGAAAGTACTTTCACTTCTAATCAACTAGAAGTGTCTTTCTAATACACTTTGGGAGCCCTAATATGGTCCAGTTTACATTAAAGAGAGATATGAGGTCAGCGTTGTTTAGCGTGAACTGCTGACCACCTAGGCAGGGCCCCACATGGGAGCAGCTCTTTCATCACCAAGTTCCTGGGACTCTGCAGTCCAGATAATCAATTTTGCTGTTGCTGTACGTGATCTGTCTGAAGCAACTTATCCAGCTGATCCAACTCATAAGCAACTCTCGTATACTCCTGGTAGAAGTTGAAATGGTACTGTTTGGGAGGGGGTGCAATTTGGCTGTACATAGTCAAATTATAAATTTACCTACACATTGTCATGGCAATTCCGCTTCTGTGTATCCATATCACAGAAAATACTTGCACAAGAATAAACGTCCAAGTTTATTGCAACACCTATTGTAGTGATGAAAAACTGGAAACCACCTAAATGCTCAGCCATACAAAACTGGTTAAATAGTTATGGAGTATTATTAATTGGCTCCTGGTCATTTTGTTTCTCAAGGTAGTAAAATTATACTATATTTCAATGGCATGGGATAGGTGGGGAAGGAGTATCCACTTATTACTCTGCATTTCTTCCATTTGAAATTTTATGTACGTACTATTTTACGCTTCATAATTAATAAGAAAAATGAACGCTGATTTAATAATTTTTAATTCGTGGTCTTTTTCTCTTGGGTGCTGCTGTCCATCCTTTAGACTGCTCCCATTAGCCCATGGCTGGAAGCTGAGTCGGGGGGCCAAGGCTGGTGGGTGAGCCTAGAATCGGGTCAAAGGTAGCAGCTGTCTGGAGGGAGATTTCCCCCAGACCCAAGTGTGCCTGATTCGTCTCCTTCTTCATAATACACCCCGGCTTCTCCAGCTTCCCTAGGACTGAAATTCCCGTGACTGCCAAAATCAAAGTCACCTTTTTATAGTGCTGGATAAACATCATTCAAGCCTTCCTCTTTTGGTTCTCATTTCAGAAACTCCACGCAGACCATAAACATATACTTTCCTCAGTCAGATCTAATACAAGGGGCTGAATTTCAGCTTTGGCCAGGTTGCTGCCCTTGAGAAGATTAACGCTTCCTGCCCCTCCCCTCTGAAAAGTCACGTTGGCTGTGAGTGAAAATCCTATTTGACTTGGTCTAACCCAAACCTACTCGCCCCAATCTTCTTTCTGAAAAATCTGTTTCACAGATCAAGCTTAAGGTAGGACTTCAGGAAAATTTTTCAGCAATATTAATATTCCTCCTTGGTGGAATATGGGCTTCCTCATCATCCTATCACCTTCTCAGCCACTCAGGCTTTTTCTTGGTGGATGTCATCTCCACAGATAGTTGGTCTCATTGATCATATGAGAATCCTAGGTATTGACCACCCACCCTTATAAGTGCAGTCTCCTCTGCAACATGAGATTTACTTTGTGGTTTACAATAATGCCAAATAATGCCTTGGGCTTACCTAGTGTTTTCAACTATTAAAGGCCCTTTCACTTCTATTATTTTATTTTGTTTTCATAATAATTCTTTTAGGGATGAATGGCTCTGTGTCCGTTGACAGATGTGGAAACTGAGGTTCCAAGAAGTAACTGAGAATATGTCTTAGTGATGACCAACCCAAGCCTATAAGTGGTATCACCTATCTTTCGATCTTGAGCTAGAAGCCCCTTAACCCTGTGCATAGAATAGGTTCTCAGTGCACTGGACTTTTCAAACCACTTGCAGCCTCACGTACTGAAGGCTTAGTTTGATAGATGATGCCTACTTTAAACCAGTAGGCTTCTCTCTATTGAAATAAATAGGTTTGAGCCATGCTAGTCATTTGGTGATGTTTTGTCATTGTTGCTGTTTAATAGAGTTCCTGTCCCTTAAGGCAAGAGGAATATAACTATAAAACTTATTTAAAAAGCCACAGTCAAGGAAACAGTGCAAGCCTCTCATGCAGTTCCAGGTATATTGAGATCATTCTCAGTTGGTAGCACCAGAGAATTCTTTACAGAAGAGGGGCCCTTGAGTTGGGTTTCAGTGAAGGAAGGAAGAGTAAGTAGAGACGTTCCAGGAACATAAATGTCATGAACAAAAGAATGACAGTCATGAAGGTTGTTCTGTCCTTTCAAGATCCTGGTTCCCACCATCTGAGATAGAATATTGACAGTCATTATTGCAACAGTGAAAGCAACTCCTCTGTGTCCGAAGGCACCCTGAGGTTAGGCAGAGACCCAAGTATTAGGGGACTAGGCACATTTTCTTTGAACCTGTTCACTAATTCATTACTTGTCCTTGGGGTAAGGACAGTCCCAGACCCACAGTTGATGCTTTCTCATTCTTGTGCTGAGTGCTATGCAAGCACAACTTAAAGACAGTGTCTAGCCACCTCCTTCTAACTGTGCCACCACCTCCAGGGCCCTACTGTTTAGAATTTCCAGAGTTACCATGGCATTTAGGACTTTTGTGTCTATATATCCCAGCCACTAAATGATGAGGAATAGCAAGATACCAAAGGTGGAGACCTCAAGGATATAGAGGAGATCAATGTTTAGAGAGACAAGGATTGGAAGTAGAGTAGGGGAGGGGGCACCAAGCCAAGCAAAATCTCTAAATTACCAAAATTGAATTGAATTGACTTACTCACAGGCTCCCCCTCAGATGGGATACCCCTTGCAGTAGACTCAATTAAATAAAAACAAAAACAAAAAACTACCAGTAAAGCACTTTCTATCTTGCTAAGAAGTTGACTGCAAGGTCAGAAGTCACACAATATAGTTATTTATCCATTCCCAGTTCCCTTAGGGCTCAATCTCAATGAATGGTTTTATTTTTAAGCAGATAAACTGATCCTCTTTGTTGTGCTAACTAGCTAATGTTCCTTCCCCCAGGAGATGGTCCCTTAACGCCCAAGGGCCAATTTTATTCCTTTATTTCTGAATCCTGCAAATTATGTATATCCCCTTAGAAGCTGCCTCCTCAATGAACTTGGGGCAAGTTATTTAAACTCCTTGTGCTTCTTCTTCCTCAATTGTAAAAAAGGTGACTGACGTGCGCTCACATCATAACAGTTGTAAGGATGAAAAACAATTCAAAGTATTTAGCAGAATTCCTAGCACATAATGAGTGCTCATTAAATGTTAGCTATCAATTTTACTTTAAATCCACTCTGGTTAGAGACCCTACCTGTTTTGCACACACAAAAAACGTTTTCCAATGGCTAAGGCAAGCTCTACTATTTTTCTTTTTCTTTTTTTACATATCATAAGTAATACATTGTAGAAAAATTAAAACTACCAAGAAGTACAAAGAAATTTGTTAATCGCTTTAATTCTACTACCAATATAAACTTACGTTTTAAGTTAAAAACAATTTCCCTTTTAAACTTAACATTATTTTGAACATCTTTCCATGTTAGTAAATATGTTTCTATTACATTCTTAATATTTGCATATTTTTCCTTATTAAAGTTGTGGCATGGTTTATTTAACCAATCAACCTATTGCCAATTTTTTGTGTCGTTTCCAACTTTTTGCTATTTTAAACAATGTTCTTGCATAAATTTTGTGAACTTGTCCAAAATTCTCCTTAGGATAAATTCATAGAGGCGAAATTTCTGCATCTGAGAGTATGCTGTTTCTAAGGGATACATTATTATATACTGCCAAATTGTCTTTCAGAAGGACTGTACAAATTGACACTCTCACCGGTGAGGCAAATTCCATTTTCTCACTTCCATCTCAATACTGGCTACTATTTAAAATCTTCACCAAGTTGACAGGTCACAAACGTAATTTTATTTTTTAATTAAAATTTTTGTATCAGAAGTAATGATGAAAAATGTTAATATGTTCATGAACATATAAATTTTTTCTTCTGTGTCATCCCTGATAATGTCATCAAAAAGATGGTAAAGTGTGTTGTTAAGAGCACAGACTGGAGACTGACTGCCTGAGTCCGAATTCGGGCTCTGCCTCTGAATTCAGTGGTCTTAGGCAAGTTATCAATCCTCTCTGTGCCTCAGTGTCTTCATCTAACTTGGGGGACACTATGAGTGCTTACTACATAAAGTAAGGTGTGTGCAAGCTCTTAGGACAATGAGCTAGTTATTGTTTGCCCATTTTTCAGTTACCGCGTTGCACTTCCCTAGGTGGCTATGGTGAGGAAGGCAAGGTGAGGGACATCTGGAAGTCATGGCATAAACAAAGGCACAAACAGCCATGAAATGTCATGCTAGCTCCTACATTTGAACCATTCCAATATTTCCACGTTTTGAAGAATGAAGAACAAGAATGGCTTCATGCATTGTTTTTTACTACGTGAAACCCAATTTAAACCATAGGAAACAAGCTTTGACAAGTCATCAACGTGAAGTTTTCTTAGTCGATGCATGACGCTGTCCCCCTGGGGTCCAGCAGCTCCCAGCTGTGCTGTCTTTCACCTATAATGATCCATGTTGAGCAGGCAAAGTAAAGTATGACCTCATTTGCCCCAGAATCCTATGGGTCCAAGCACCTGTATTCTCAAATGCAAACTATATAAGAATATCTCTCCTCCCCTTTATGCAGCACAATTATTAGAACACACTTTTGTGCTTTAATAATGTCCTTAGGTTTGGATGACACTCTCTAGAAATGCACACAGACCCAGAAGTTTCATGGTGGGTCAAAAGGAACCTCAAAACTCATCTACGTTAACCTCCTCATTCACAGAGAAAGTTCTGGATCACTACATTCAAAACAGATCCAAGAACGAGGAAGCAGAGAGCTTGAGGGATAGCAGCTATCTAACTTTGGAATTTGAGAATCTTCTACATAATTTGTTAAAAAGTGTTTAACCCCAACTCCAGTGCTGATGCGATCAGCCAGAGATAAATGAGCCACAGGTACTGTACCCCATTCTGCCCATACATCCTGTCCAGGAATGGCTGAGGCACTTTATGAAGGTGGAATTCCACAGCATAATTTGAGAACTATTTGTCTCATGCCAATCAGCCTCCTCTTCCTCCCCCAACCAATGTCCTAAACCTTTCTTCTCAGAGCTTTGCCTCACATCAATCACCTAGCTCCACTTAGCATCTCTGGGTCTCAGTTTCTTCATTCATGAAACAAGGGTGCTATTCTAAAAGATGCCTTCCAGAACAAACATTTCATGTCTCCGTTTACAGGCCTATATATTGACCACAGGAATGTACTTTCCTGAGACCAACTACAGAAAACTATCACCCCCATAACTACCATTATTGAAAACTAGCCCAAGGGCTCAGCACAAATTCTCAGGCAGGCACAGGACACAACTCAGGGCTCCTCATTCCCAGACTTTGACAAGCCATGTGCACCCACAATGGGTACTGTTTCAAACAATCAAAACATAGGCACTAATGTAGGCAAGGGGGTATTTAAAAATTCAGCTTGCCTAACTTCACAAACAAAACTTTTCAACACTTTCATGTAAAAATATCAAAGTGGCTTTTAATATCATCTTCTCTGCCTGCAGTCCATTGATATCTCTATGGGTGCCACAGTCCTTACTGGCTAGACCTGTGATTCTCATCTCTGCTTGCACATTAGAATTCCCTGCTGCAGGGGGAAGGGGTAAAAAATTCCCATGACCTGTGTATTGCCCCCCCCCGCCCCCAGAGATTCTGATTTAATTGACCTGGAGGTGGGACCCAAGTGTAGTAGTATCTTAAAAACTCCCCAGATGAGCCAATTTGCAGCCATAGTTGGGTACCACTAGTCTAGATGAATTGCTTCCAAAGTGGAGTGTATAATTCATCAGCATGCTGGAAAAAATCTTAAGAATATCTTTTTATATATATTTTAAGATTCTTTTAAATTTCTTTATAAGTTTTATCTTTGAGTATATTGATATATGTTTGTAACAGATTAGTGCAATAGCAAATATATAATTTACAAATAAATACATATTTATCTGGAGTGCATGCTAAAACAAGAGTTTTCTGATAGAAGTATATTCTCCAAAAGTTTGAATCTAAATGGTAATCATTGGGTAAGTAGCCATTTCTAGTAAGTAGGCATTTCTTTAATTATAGTCTTTGTGGTCTGCTGTTAGCTAACTTCTATATTGTTATTTGCCTTTCCTTTGTGCAATACATCTTGTCTTTCAAAGTAAGTTGTAAATGCCTTTAAGGCAAAGACTCTCTTCCCTGCTTTTTGCTATCTCTCATATTTCTTGCAGTGATGCTAATACCCTTAGGGTCGCCATTTGTTTAGCTTTGGGCAAGCTTTAGTTTCTTCACTCAAAAAATATTGATAGCAACAGTATCAACTTCATAGCATTATTATGAGGATTAAATTTGAGACAGTTTATACATAGTTCCTAACATACATTATGGACTTAATAAATGGGAGCTATTTTATTACTAGTTGAATTAATTCTTACATTTCATACACGTAGACTGTCAGGTATGGGGCTGGAAAATGAGGAAAACATGCATAAGACATGGTTCCCCTTTAAGGAATTCATAGGCTAACAACAACAACAAACAGACATTTAAGCAAGCAGTCATAATACCACATCATAAATGGTCTGATTGGCATTTGTATAAAGTGCTATGAGAATACAGCTAAGGGAGCAATTAATTCTTTCTAGTGCCTTGAAACATGAATAGGAGTTTTTCTGTAAAGAGGAGGCATATGGCTTGCAAGAATAGCACAAACAAATGCACAGAACATTAGTTCTCAAACAGTGATCTAAGGACCTGTGAGAATCCCTGAGACAATTTCAGGTGGTCCACAGGATCAAAACAATGATTGCAATAATATTAAGACATTATTTTCTTTTCTTACTCTCATTTTTTCACAAAAGTATGGTGGAGTTTTCCAGAAACTGCATGACCTGTAATATGCAACAGATTTAATGCAGAAGCAGCTATAAGAATCTAGCCATCTTCCTTAAAGGGATTTGTAAAAATGCAAAACAATGCCTCTCTTCTCACTTAAGTTTCATTGTTTTGGAATATATAGGGTTTTTTAATAAAAAAGTGTTTTATCAACATGTAACAGATTATTCTTCTAAAGTGAGTTAATAAATATTTTTAAATATTTCAATTTTAATTTCTAATATTATATATGTGTATATGTAGATATATAATGTTCTCCATAAACAAAAGCTCTTTGAGATCCTCAATAATTTTTAAAAGTGAAAAGAGGTCCTGAGACCACTAGCATAAAGACATAAAATTGCATGGTGTGTTCAAGGAATAAATGAATAAATGAATAAGTATAGTTAGTTACTTTTTGGAAGTAGAGTATAAATTATAAATATATACATCACACATTCATACACAATGAATATGATTATCATATCCTCTCGGCCTATGAATAACAGATAAAATACACCAGTATGCGGAGAGGGTTAATCTGAATTTATTGGTGATTTTGAGAAAGGACGAAGGAGCAGATTTAGTTAATCCAGTGAAAGTCATCACATATAAATTTGCAAACTAAAATACTCCCTGGGCTGAGGTCATGTGTTTAATTTTAGCAAGTAGGGTGAATATGTTTGGGTAGGTATTTATACTAAGCAGTGGACTGAGCTGGAGATGGGTTTGACAGTGGAAACAGTGATACAACCTTTATTATTTTCAATGCAAAAAAAATGAACTATTAATGTGATGTTCTGGTTGAGAATTTAAACTCTCAAAAAATCTGGAAATTCAAAGTCATGGTACCCATAGCAACCATAACTCTGCCCCCTTGCATGCCCAGTGTGGAGTATTTTGTATTGCAGTACATGCTGTGAAATCTATGCCTAAATGTGCTATATAGCAGAGTTACAGTTGCTGTGGGAACTGTAACTTTGAATTGCCTGCCTTTTGTGTCATTAAACTTTCAGCTGAAGTATTGCATTAAAGGAGGTTTTTTTCCTCTACTGCGTTTCCTCATTTAAAAAAAATTGATTGGGCATTTTTTTAAAAGAATGTAAATGATGTTATATTCAAATGGCAGGATAATACATTCCAGTTTCCCAGATATATGCACTGATATAGCATTAGTGAATTACCACATTTACATATTTCAACCTGCAATAACAAATCATAAAATAATCCTCTATTTATATAGCACCTTTAATCCTGAAGGGTCCCATCACACACAGAGACACACAGTAACTGAAACACATTGGACAAGAAAACTCAATAAATATTTAACAGCGCCCAACAAAATTATACAGTGCTTTAGGACAAGCAGTAAGGAAGAAAGGCGCTGTCATCCAGTGGTTGGAACACAAACCATCTAGTGAGAAATCTCACACTCCATTCTTATAATGGCATGGACTCTCTCCTTGACCTTGAGTCAAGGATTTGAATGCCTCACAACTCTGGGTATTCCATTTTCTCTATCTGTTTACTGAGGAAGTATTTCTAGGACCAATGGTAAGAAAAGACTTCCAAAGGCAATTTGGCTGAGTCTACTCCTCCCAGACACGACATGCACCTACATACTCCACAACAGGAGTCAGCAAATTGCTATTACAGAGGGCAAGATAGTAAATATTTTAGGCTTTGAGGACCATATGATCTCTGTCACAACTACTCAACTCTGCTGTTTTAGCACGGAAGCAGCCATAGACAATATATAAATGAATAAGCATGGCTGTGTTCCAATAAAATTTATTTATTGACACAGAAATTTGAATTTCATACAATTTTATATGTCACAAAATATTCTTCTAGTCATTTTTAAACCATTTAAAATTTTAAAATATGTTTTTAGTCTGTAAGCTGCATAACAAAAGCAGGTGGTAGGTTGTAGTTTGCTGATCCTTGCTCTAGAAGTTTGAGTTGCATATCATGTTCAAGGCTACCTTTAGACAGTGTTGTGCTTTTAAATCTTTAACAACTAGTTCCTCACCCCCTAAAAATATGTATGTGTTTATACATATGTATATCTAGATATAGATATATTTAGTTATACCCATATGTGTATATAAGTTGATTATATTTATTGCTGATATACAGGAAGTTAGCACAAATGTACAAATAATAAAATATACAACACTCTTCATTGTAAGCTATTCTCATAGAATGCTTTTGTTACTATTTGCTAAACTCTCCTATTCATAGCTGACTTATGACTACAACGAATAAATAAGGGTAGTTCCAGCTTGAATGTTGGTTGATATTTTCATTTATATTAAAGAGTAAGACAAAAGTGAAAAAAACAAAGATGTATCCCAGAACTTCACTTTTTCATTAATGTCATGAACAACTTCTTTGCTGATATTAGGTAATAGCTTTTAAACATTTCCTTAATTTTTGTGCTATTCATAATATAATTGGCTACAGACTTGACAAACTTTTAAGTTTAATCTTTGTATTGCTCTGGGTTCTCCAGAAAAATAGAACTAATAAGGGGTGTGTGTGTTGGTGGATGTGGGTATGTTGGGGGGAGGAGAGAGAGAGAGAGAGAAACTGATTTATTATAAATAACTGGCTAACATGATAGATTATAGATTCTAAGTCCCAAGATTTGCAGTCATCAAGCTGGAGACCCTGGAGAGTTGATGTTTCAGTTGGAGTCTGAAGTCTAGAAAAGATCAGTGTTCCAGCTCAAGCAGTCAGGCAGGAGGAATTCCCCCTTACTCAGTTTTTTTTTTTTTTTTCTATTCAGGCCTTCAACTGATTGGATGAGGCCCACCCACATTAGGGAGATCAGTCTATCTTACACAGTCTAGTGATTGAAAGTTAATCTCATCCCAAAACACCCTCACGGACACACCCAGAATCATGTTTAACCAAATATGTGGATACCCCATTGCTAGTCAAGTCAACACATAAAATTAGTCATCACAATCTGCAGTATTAACATTCTCTCCATCACTTTCTTAAGTCTAAACAATGAATAAAACAATAAATCAAGCCCTGATTTGCAAAGTTTGCTGAGTTCCATGGTCTAAAAATTCCCACTGTGGTCAATTTCAAAGCATACAACTATATAGCATAGTTGGCCCTCCATGTCTGCGGGTTCCACATTGGAGGATCCAACCAACTGCAGATGAAAAATATTTGGAAGAAAAATTAAAAATGACAATATAACAATCAAATAGTAAAAATAATATAGTATAACAACTATTTACATAGCACTTACATAGTTTTAGTTATTACAAGCTATCTAGAGATGATTTAAAGCATAAGAGAAGATGTGGGTAGATTATATGCAAATACTATACCATTTTATATAAGGGACTTGAGCATCCATAGATTTTGATATCTTAGCAGGGGTCCTGGAATGAATCCTTCCAGGATACTATGTTGTGACTACAAAAATAAAAAAGACATAAATAACCTCAAGAGTATAGCCAACTGTAAAATGTAGTAAAATAATTATAAAGTGATGTTTCTAATGTGTATTACCTTTGTTTTTAAATATAATTAATTTAATTGTGAGTTTATATAATTTAATTGTTTAGTAATAGATGTGTTTAATAGCTAGCTTGCAAAATTCCTGAAAATGTAATAATCAGCTCTGAGGAATCCATAGGCATTAGTTCCAGAACACCCCTAGAATGGCACTGTGTAAGCCCTGAGGGAGATTCATGTGGTCCCCTGTCTTCTTTGTGGAAACCCCATCCAAATCTCATTGAAGATGAGAACAGAAACAACTTTGGCCAAAAGATTTTTGAAGATGAGAACAGAAACAATCTCACTATTCTTCTTGGTATTATTTTTCTACTGAATTACATGGATGTCTTTACACCCTGAGTGAATTACCACATTTACATATTTCAACCTGCAATAACAAGTCATAAAATTATCAGTCTGTGACATGGCAAAACGTAGGTGGAGGCAGCCAAGGGACTTACCGGTGCTTCCATGGGTTTGGTTGACGACCCAGCACAGGGTGCTGCTGTGACCCAGATGACCAGCCTGGGTAATTCTGCCACAATTATCTGAGAAATTCGGACAAAGCCAGAATTAGGGTTTGAGTCCTGCAGATAATTATAGTCATGGACACGGACAGACAGAAAATCAGTGAAGAATGTTCCCCTTGACTTTCAGTTTAGTGATTTACCTACCGTACCCACTCTGTTTCTAAGTAATAAGTTACTTAATGCTTGTCAAGTAATTTTAAGTTGTAAATCACCAAATACAAGGCATCATTAATGTTCATTTGAAACTTTACGGAGAAATTTTTAGTAGGCAATATATGAATCCCCCAGTGGAGCCAAGACTCCATGTCTGTACGTTTTCTTGTCTTCTGTTTTAAAAATCAGGTATGGCAAGATGTTTTAATAACCTCGGATGGCTGGGACCTCTGTTTTGAGTATGACTTAAGATAGCTGTTCCCAGTAATTTCTTTAATACCATGTTGGGGGGCAGTTTGATCGAATTATTTATTGATATGTAGATCACAAATGAGTCTGAAGGAGGCTCTGAGTCACCTCACCCATTGCCCCAGCACCCGGCCACTTGAGATGGAATGGTGTGGCATTCCAGATAGAGGGACAAGGTTACTATTTAGTCAAAAGTCATATATGTACCCCTGCAGTGCATGCAATTAAAAAAAAAGCTTAGTTATTTCTAAACTAAGTAACCCATAAATGTCCAGGGCACTTGAAGGCAATGAAATTGTTAAAATTAAGGGATGTTTGGGTGTATCTGTGATTGGGGTGAGGGAGTGGGACTTGGCTTTAATTTACAAACAAATTAGAAAAAATAAACAGACTCAGCATTGGTATCGTAACTGGAAATGGCTTGAGCAAATTTAATCCAACTTCCCTGAGAATAGTTGATTAATCTCAGACCCGGGAGGAAAATCAAGATAAGATTGGAAGTTTCCATCTGTACTGAGGGCAGAGGAACTTGGGGCTTCCAGTGCCCACAAAGGGCATCACATGACCCCGCCCGGGGGGAGCTATGTCTTCGAATTCCTGCGTCTCCCTTGGCTCTAGCTCCAAGTTCATGAGAAATCTGTCCCCATTCCCGTGCTTCTGAAGCTACTAGGCTTTACTGCCCCGACATGAGCTGGAGTCCCACCCTCACCGCAGCTCTGAAGACAGGCGACAAACAGGAGCCCCAAATTTAAGATGTAGCTCAACCTTTGACCACTAGAGGTCTCCTGGAAAGCAATGACCCGTATAACCCGGTTTATCCTCCTTCAAACCAATAGACTTGTTGCACACTTGGCGAGCCTGCTCTGCTGAAGGCCTGCTTATTAATAACACCACCCACCCCACCGCTCATGATGGCGCCAGGCTTCGAGGGGGATGGGACCAGGTGGTGGCTGACCCTCAGACAGTGTGGCTTTTTAATTTGCGAAACCATTTGCAGACTCCAGGGCTACCAGTCTCGAACCCCACTTCTTGACCAAGCAAGAGGGGAGAGCAGCCCTAACTCGAAGTCCCCAGGTGGGCAGCGCAGAGCCCCACGGACTTCCAAGCAGCGATGGACCAGTGTTCAGAATGACCTAGCATCAGGTCACGCGCTGGCCAGGATCCACCCGTCCCCCGCTTCGCCCCACTCATTCCCCGCCTCCTTCCCCCTTTCTCTCCTCCTTTTGCCTCCCGATCGCCAAAGTGACCCGAGCTTTAACCAGCGGAAGGAGATCAGGGAGACATTCACCGTCCCTTTTTTGATCCATGTGGTATTTTCTGGAAAAATTAGCGGCTCCTAAGCTGGAAGAGGAAAGAAGAAAAGGGGGAGGAGGGAGGGAGGGAGAGCTGAGGGGGAGCAAGAAAGGAAACAGCCAGGTTGAATTCCCAGTCTTTATCAAGCAATTCGCTCACCAATGAGAGAAAGCTGCAGTGGCAGATTCGAGCCACATGCGGTAGTGTGTAGCAATTAGTAGATAAAATGCTGACTAAAGTGCTAAAACATGAAGTATTATTGTAGCCAAGGTCAAAAATGCTTCAGTTGTCTTTTGCAATTTGGGGGAGGGGAGGCCCAGGGGGGCACAGAGAGGTTGGCATTTTCGAAATGGTTGCCTTCTTTTTTCAAACTGTACTTTTCCTTTTCTTTTCTTTTTCTTTTTTATGATCCTGTTTATTATAGTCCAAGCTGCCTAATTATGTCACTGCTGGTTTCTGCAACTAATTTAATCCTCCTGATCCTTTATGAAACGATTCACAGAGACTGGATAATGTGTCTTACTGGTCCCCCACCCCCTTGAGGGGTGAGAATAATTTTTAATTTTTTTCCTTTTAAATATACCAGATAAAACAGATAGTTGCATTTTTGGCTAGCAAAGCAGCAGGAACATAGATGTGTGGGTATAGATTCCTGTGTTTCAGTACAGGAAGAGCCCAGAAATAGTGGGTCATAAACATATACTGCTCCCCCTCCCCTTTTATACACAGCGAGTCCCAGCTACAAGCTTTTTTATAGATAAATAAAGCAGTTGCTTTCATGATTATAACTGTCCTGAATGGATTGTCTTCTTACAACATTCAATCTGTTTATGAGTATTTACTTTACATTAGCCCAGGGACCCTGCACTGCAGGAGTTTGCTCTCTATTCCCCTGGGTGTCGGTGTCTCAAGTCTTACATCTGCTCTGTGATTGATGGAGCCTTGAATCCACGTTATTACTCTCTCACAAGCAGAAATCAAACAGGCTATTAACTACATTACTTCAAAGAACTGTTTCAATACAATCTCCTTATCTTAATTGAAACTTTCTTTGTATGGATATTTGCTACACAGATAATTTACAGGTGCCTATCAAGCATTACATTAAAGAAGAGTTAAAATAGAGGGGTTTCTTTTTGGGGGGGGGGAGGAGTAAACACCATTGTGATCTGTAATTTTAAAAGGCATTCACAGTATTGGACCTGAGGTTTGATTTATTAGATTTATTATGTTCATGGGGGGTAGTGCTGTAAAAAGAGGGGAAAGGTACCTCTGTGATTCAGTTTTGAAATTTAGCATTCATCTGATTACAAGACTGCAGATATTCAAAAAGACTCAGACCTAGATCCCTGCAATTGTTAACATCTCAAAAACCTTATCAGAGAGATTAGGCAGCATGCAGCCTAGTTCAGTGCTTACCTTGAAGAGACACAGAAAAAGGGTTTCTAATTAGATGAAGTTCGTTACAGACGCTTAAATACTTATAGCACCAAAGACAGCAGAAGTTGCTTAGATGCTGTAAAGAGCTGTGTATTTTTAAAGAGAGAGATTTATTATACAATTGAGGGATACCCTCAGGCATTCTGTTGAGGTTTCCTGCATAAATGCTGCTGCATTGGTCATACAGGAAACTGACTCAGAGTTGATCTCAAATACGATCTTGTCAAAATACTGCAACTCAAGTTTTTTAATATAGGATTTCTTGAACTCGATGTATATATTTATGCTAACAGGACAGAGACTAACAGGAGCCTTAAGCATATCTCGTGTATTTAAAAAAAAAAATGTAAAATGCCCCTCAGTCAAGTCCATTCATATGTTAAAAATGAACAAAATGGGTTATTCTAATCAAACGTCTGCACTATGCATCATAAAGTTAAAAAGAGAGCGAGAAAGCATGGGAGAGCTGTAATTTCTCTTTGTAACCCATGTTTATAAAATAGGAAGATCAGATGAAATTTCAAGGAAGATAATTAAAGAGTGATGTACAAGTCATAATTTGGCTAATGCAAAAGATAGGAGACTGAATTGTTACATTGTCGTCCTCCATGGTGCAGAGTTGTGATATTACTTTAAATTATTGAAATACTTTTCGACAGCTTTCAGAATACCGGCTCTTTGGCATGGGCTTTTATTACTTATTGTAATTGGAGGATCTGCCATTTTCTTTCGTTTATCTCTGTGTGTATAGAAACGAGATAGATCTTGCCTTTTATTACTTCCCCATGTTCTGAATCAAAAATGTGGTTTAGATAATGTTAAGTGCCCTAATTCTTACTGCAGCGGACGCAGACGTTATGAAAAGGCATAAAAATACACACAGAGGGTCTTTCCACCTCAAGTCACTGAATATGAGGCATTTGTGCTCTGCCGGGTGTATTAACTTCAGCCATGTGAATATAATTTTCATTAAAGTAATCCTGTTTCAACTAGATGCTGTGACTAGAGGTGAAACGTTGCGAAAGCGTTAAAAATAGCTTACTAGTAATTTCAACATCCTGTAATTTTATCACAGATCAAGTTTCAACTGTCATACTATACAGACCTTATTCCCCATATAGTACATGTTTACTTTTTTAGCATGCCAGACCCACTTCGGAAAGATTGGTGCCAATATAATAAAATCGGGGGGGGGGGGTGCTGGAAGGAGTGGGAGGAGAGCGGGGGGAAGGGGGTGGGGGAACGTGGGGGAAACGAGTACACCATTTTACATCAACACTGCGAAAATGCAATCTAGCCTGGCGGAGGACCGGCAGCTGGGTCGGAGCGAGCTAGGGCTTTGCAGTCTCTGCCTGTTCCTTGTTCTGTCGCTCTTAAGTTTCTCTGTGTTTGCATAATAGCCGTGCATGCAAACCTCGCAATGCTCCAGGGCTCCAGAACAATAAATATACACATTTAAAGCCTTTATTGTCTTACGGTTCATGCCCCCGGTTTTCAACAGCTTAATTTCTGGTTGTATTTAACTACTTTGCAAATGGATGTTTTCAGTTTCAAACTATTATTGAGGAAGCTCCCCTCCCTTTTTTGGCGGGGGAGGGGTGGGGGTGGGGTAGGAGTCGGTATATTATTCCTGTAGCGCTGGGTTATATAAACACATTATCATTTGAGAGCGCCCTTGGCGTCCATCAGCATTGTAAACACGTACTAGTGTATATACTTCAAAATTAAAGAATGCACACGCAGAACCAGGAGCCCGAATTCATATTCTGAGCAGACTCACTGCTCGCATTTATTGATTTATCATGCATCGTTTATTGTTCCAGTCCCTAAATGCAGTCGCTGTCCGTTCAATATTGTTTGCAAAATCCTGAGATGTGTGTGCACTGCTCACTTGTCTTTCTGTTCTTTTTTTTTTTTTTTTGCTGAGTATTTTTTTGCGAAGCGAACAAATGCATTAATATTTATATGTTTATATAATCGATAACCCACTTTTCCCTTCCATGTAAATAGGCATCAAAAGATAATTTAACAGATTAGTTCTCGAAAACATGGCAGTGAGGAAGCGTAATTTAACTATCAAACAAATCTACATGTCTAATAACAGCAAATCTGCTAAGGAGCATTAGAAAGAGGAGCAGCGCCCCGGAATCTCTGCAGGAAATGTTCTTTATATTAGACATATACAAGCAGGTCCTGTCAGATGCACAGCGGAGCTTACTAGCCCTCATGTCCTCCAAAAATTTCATCACACGATACCCCTACACAGGGGTATTAGAAAGAGAGAGATCGCATCTCCACACAGTTTAATGGTGGATTTTATTTTTACAAATCTTCCTATATGTTTTTTGCCTTGATCCATCCTCTTCCCGCCGAGATCGTACGGAGCCTTTCTCCCGATTATGAATTTGATCAAGCCGTATTTGGAAGGAAACCCACACAGTTTTTAAAGGAGCTTAAAATTGAGTCGTCAGAGAAATATTAGGACATATTTTCAATCATTTTGGTGCCAAAGGGGAGGCAAGAGCTCAGTTTTATATTGAGACATTACGCCGGCTGAAGGCAGAAAATGCTTTACCCTGCCAGGACCTAATGCAATCCATTCAAGCCAACAAGTTTGGAGAGAATGTTGAGTTCAATCAATTCAGAACGTCGAGATGGAGCCCAACTCACTCCAGGTATTTCGCTCTCCTCCGCTCCTCCGATCCCGGCACCCCCCCGGTACCCCCCAGCCCCCCAGCTCACCCACACCTCTGCACCCACCCACACCCCCCACAAACTTTTCACCAAACTTTTACCCTCTGCATCCCCCCAAATCATTTTTATTGTTTAAAAAATCCCCGCACTGATCATACATACATAATGTAATTTTACCGCCTCAGATGGGGAGGTGGGGAGAACTGGCGGTGGGGGGCCCGTAGTTTTTTTTTTTTTTTTTTTTTTTTTTTTTTGAGGGAGGCAGAAAATTTGTGGGCTCTATTATTTTTTCACCCAGCGTTATATCTGTTGGGTCGTCTGTATTAAGAGTGTGGATGTCTGTGTGTAAATGTGTCTGGGAATAGATGTTTGTGTTCTGATGGCTACATTATTTATTTGGTGCTTTTTTTCCCCCTGCAGTGGGTCGGCTCACCGTGTGGCTTGCACGGACCTTACATTTTCTACAAGGCTTTTCAATTCCACCTTGAAGGCAAACCAAGAATTTTGTCCCTTGGCGACTTTTTCTTTGTAAGATGTACGCCAAAGGATCCGATTTGCATAGCGGAGCTCCAGCTGTTGTGGGAAGAGAGGACCAGCCGGCAACTTTTATCCAGCTCTAAACTTTATTTCCTCCCAGAAGACACTCCCCAGGGCAGAAATAGCGACCATGGCGAGGTGGTAAACCTATCTCTCCCTCTCTTCTTTCTTTATTATTTTTTCCCCCTAGTACTGCTTATTACAGGGCAAGCTTGAAAATACTGTATTCACTTCTGCAGGCGAGCAGGATCGACTCCTTTTTTAAAGGGGTAGCGCCACTAGCTGGGGCTCGAGTATTTTGCCATTGTCAGAGTTTGGCTGTCAGCTTTACAAAGAGGATCCAACTGCTGATTTTAGTCAAGATCAAATAACTTGTTCGAGAAGGGTTTTGTTCAAGGATGTGTGTGTGTGTGTGTGTGTATGTGTGTGTGTGTCTCAGATCATTCGCTCTCCTGCCACTGCCTCTTGAACATCACATGCTTTTTATATTTTTTTGCCTTTTGAAAATTTACCTTCGTGTCTGGTTCGATCGGGGCTGGGTGGATTTCTTTAGGTGGGTTTCGATATTGTTCACGTATTTTTTTTTAAAGTAAGTATTTGATATGTTTAAGAGGGCGGAAATTACGAAATGGAGGCAGAATGAGATCAAAAGCTATTGAGTTGGCAAAGACGTGTTGAATAAAGTGATAAATGACAGGTACTGGAATAATACATTCAAATAACTTGCAGATCTGCCCGGGCGGATTTCAAAGCGGTGGTGTAACCGGCACAAACACGTTAAGCATTAACAACTATCTCTCGCCCACTCCCGCCCCCCCCCGCCCGCGACAAGCCATTTGATGTTCTAGTTTCCAATTACTCCACGCAAAGTGGACGTCTTCCTTCGCGATCTTTGGGGGTGTGTGGGACGGGGGCGGGGGAGGGCAGGGCAGAGGGGTGAGTGCTCGCCCCCCGGCCCTGCGAGTCCGGCGTCCTCCGTGCCCAGACGGCGCTCCCGGGGAGGGCGTGGAGGGACCGAGCCTCCCCGGCACGTTTCTGGGCGGCCGCGGGGGCGCTCGCCGCGCTCCCGGGAGGATGCCGGAGGTGAGCCCGCTGTCACTGGGCGCCGGGGCGGCCGCCTCCCTTCGGCTCTGTCATTTCATGTGTGACCGCAGTTCTGCGGGCTCCCCTCGTCAGCTGACCGACCTCAGCGCCGTGGTACCTACCCGGGGAACTATTTTGGGGAGTCTGTGCCCACGGCGCGGCGGGGAGGGAGGGCGCACGGCCGCCTGGCAAGGCTTTGTGTTGCCAGAGCGAGAGCAGGGTAATCAAACTGAGACTTTTGAGGGCAGCCAGCTCTGTGCCAGGCTCTCGAGCTTTCGAGGTAGGTGTGAGGATCTTTTTGTTAAATGAATGGTTTCTCGTTTAACTCATCCTGGGGCTCCGAGCTGCCAGTCCTTCCAGAATTCCTTGGTCTGATGGAGTTGATTGTACTTTTGGCATCGCCAGGTCACTCCCTCTCCCTAGGATCGAATTACCCGTCAGAGCTCTATGCCGGTTAATTACTGGAGTTCGTCAAAACGTTCGCCCTCGAATCTGCCTTTTCAGAAATAAGCCCCTCCCTCCTCCCCCGCACCCCCCCACCTCCTCCGCCCTCCCCGGTCAGCTTTGGTTTTTAAACGTTCATATTTCGCTACGTCCGCCTGCAGTTTTACAAAGGTGTTGTTTGGAAATACTGTGAAAAATCCTGCAACCTACCAACAGGTTGAGCTCTTTCCCCCTCCCAAGGTCTGGCTCGACCCCCTCCCCCGACCCAACTCTCCTGCGCAGCTGTCCTCCTCCCCCTCCCCCTCCTGATTTCTTATTATTTGCTTTTCAAATTTATTACTTCAACATGGCCTGTGATCTGGAAAAGGGAAGGATTAAATATCCAGAAAAGAGCTGGTGCCTAATAGACTTCTGACTAAACCCAGGAGAAAATTATTCAGTGTTTTATGGGATATTTTGTGGTCACTTTTTTTTTTTGGAATTAAAATTGGAATATTTTTTAAAGACCCCCAGTTGACCCCACTTGGTCCTGTTTTAATTTCTGTTGGTGTAATTAAATAGTGAATTCTGATTTAAGAATAAAAGCTATATTCGCTGAAGGGTGCATCTGCTAGAAGTGTTGACAGTGAATAGATATATTTTTAAATACGTGATTTCTTTTTAATTGTTCATTATGGGGAATTGAAAGCGAACCATTGTAATGATCTGTGCATTTCGTCACTGCTATATGAGCCGTACCTGAGAAAATTAATCTTGCCATTTAAAAGTAAACTCTAGGGGGTTTGTGGAGGGAGATGGCTCTATTTATAATCCTCAGCTGCATATACATCGTCTAATATTATGCATGATTTGTTTTTTAATGCTAACACGGCTGGTAATTAGCTGTATGATTATACTTGTATATTTCATTAGGACTTTGGCTGATGTCATTGTGAATTATTCAGCCATATTAAAACAATTTTCAATTGAGATAATGACACGCCTCAAAATTATGCAAATGCAGACTGCATTGTGCAAAATAATTATGACAGATGTAAAGCAGGTAGAAAGTTTCCCAATGCAGATCGGTTTTCCACCCTGGTGATGTCATTTCCCCCCTGGCCTAAGTTAGTCATTCATTAGCAGAATAGCAGCAGCAGTCTCCTGTGGAGGAGAGCCTACAGAAACCAGCATTTACTGCTGGCACCTAGAGGGGGCAACAGGGCCCTCTCATTAAGAAATTTGCTTTATTTTCACTTACTCCATTAACTTGTTTATATACATTTAAATGATTTTTATTATTGATTTTAAATAGTTTTGAATGATGCATTTGCCATTTGCAATGCGTAACCGAAAGAGAAATGTTTCTTGGTGACATGCACTGTTACTTGGAGAAAATGTTCAGCACATTTAATCAGCCAGTACAGTTTATTTTAAGTAACCAAATGGAGGTTAATAATTTCTTGATTGAGCTGACATCAGCATCCATTTCAAAAGGACAGCCAGGACTCAGTATGCTTTTTTTGGTTTAAGAGAATCATTCTGCCTTTTTATGATTTCTTGAAATATAAAGACGTCCGTTCTAAAAGCAGGAAAATGATCATTGTACAAGATTAGGAATAGCGTCCCTGTGTGGTTTGCTATGATTTAAAGAGGGCTTTTTTGGGGAATAGTTTCTCATTGACCCTGGCAATAATTATATGAGACTGGATAAGGCAGGACTTTGTATACCCATTCTGCAGAGGGGACATAGACTTAGAAAGATAATGTGGTTTGTCAAAGGTCACCAGGCTAGAACCCAGGCATCCTTAAACTTGAAGGTTGCTTCCCCCTTCCCCTGCCCCCCTCTAGTGAAACCTACTCTTGAAACCAGAGCCCGAATGCATCATATCATATTTTAAAAGCATGTACTAATGTGTTCAATTCCTCATACATTTCAGAACTGTGACTAGTTAATCAGCTTTGCCAAAGGTCACCAGATATTTAAGTAGCAAAACCATTCTTACTGTATAAAGTTCAGCTAATACAGGCCAGTGTTACATAATAATCAGTTATATTTTCATAGTAATTAATAATCATTAGCCATTTATTATTAGTTTTAATAATGATGGTGATGATTTGCATGCTTATATACACTGCTGTCTTCATAAACATCCAGTGCTGGCAACTGGTGTTGAGGAAAAGCATTCCAGAAAGAGTCACATTTTGATTCTGCAACTTACTGTTTGACCTTGAACAATCATAAATATATTGAGCCTCAATTTCTTCAGCTGAAAAATGGGAACACTAGGAAGGATGACAGTGGATTGTTGTGAAGATCAAGAGGCATTATATGGACAAAAGTGCTTTGTATGCTGTAAGTGCTTAAATAAATAGAAGGAGTTATGATTATAGTTGTAGATATTCTTACCTTTATAAACAAAGCCAAAACATAATAACTGTTATGTCTGTTGGAGGTTCTTGGACCTAATCATGATGCTGTCTTAAATTACCATGAAAGTGAATAGCAAGGGCCATGTGCAAGGAGTTAAGTGTCTTCAGTAATTACCTACAATTGCCACAATTCAGCCAGTAGCTCTTCAGAGGAGGAAAATGGCAAAGTAGGCGGGTAATTGGTTTTGTTACTGGGAAACTTCTGATTACATTCATTTTCAGATTGCCAAGTGCTTAATCTATTGGCAGTATACCCTCTTAAAATAGGTGGATGTGTGAGCTTGGATTTCAGCCCGACCAGTCATGGCTTGGGTTTTACAATAAGATTTGCTGGTCACTTGCAGCTGTGAATGTCATGTCAGGGGGTGAACAGTAAGCATACCTGGGTGTTACAGATTCTGGTATGCATTCAGGGTTTCTAAAAGTGGTTTGGCTATCACCAACCAGTTAAAAATTGTTTAAAATGCATATTCTGGGGCCCCTAATTGAAATCAGCTCAATTAGAATCTCTGGAGTTGGGTCCAGAATTCTAAATTTTAAATATTTAAACAGTCTTACTCTAGCTGTGCAATCCTGGGCAAGTTCTAAACTCTCTGTGCCTCTGTTTTCTCATCTGTAAAATGGAAGTATGATACTTACTTCCTAGGATTATTTTAAGGATTAAATGAGTTAATACACATAAAATGCGTACAACTGGGGTTGGCACATAGTGGATACTTCAGTAATAGTTAACTGTTGTTATTATCATTAATATATACTATAATTGTTCTCATTGAAATTTGAGACCACTACCATAGACCTTGCTGAAAACAAACTCTTCTCTCTGTGAGAGGGTGGCACCTAGGTTAGTTTGCTAGAACACGTGGCCATCCAGGTTTCCCCAAATCAGGCTCTTTCATCTCTGTGTTGGGTTTAGCTATGTCACCAAAATAAAAGGCTTCTTAAGGATTTATGCTTTACTACTTAAGTATACTGTCAACTAGATTAGCAGGATTTTTTAAAAGATTGCCTGGTTTGATTATATCTGGAGTTGAGGCAGACGCATTCTGGAATCTAGAAGGTACTGGATTGGCCTTGTTCTTCTCTTTGGATAGCTCCTCGGTCTTGGTCTGTATCCATAAACTGATTATTTTAGAGATTCCTGAGACCTCTTAAATGACCACACTGGCTTTAGAAAATTGCTGTAGCTTTTCTGAGCCTCAGTCTTTTCATCTGTAAAATGGATTTAATGATCTCTACTTCGCTGAGAAAATTAGAGATAATAATAGAAGGGCCTGGAATGTAGCATATGTATATGAGAACTCTGTGAACAATGGCTGCAGTTATCAGAGTTAATCATTTATATTTAGTAATCATCTTAAGCTAGGAAAAGGAAAATCTTTACTCTCCACCTTGCAGGCCTTTTAATACTAGGGTAAGGACTAAAGACTTACATGGAGAGAATTTTTTGGACTATGACAGGGGTCAGTCAACTACGGCCTCAGGGCCAAAACCAGCCCACTGCCTACCTTTGTAAATAAAGTTTAATTGGAATGGAGCCATACTCATTTATTTATGTATTATTTATAGCTGGGCTTAGGCTACAACAGCAGAGTTGAGTACGTTTGATAATTCCTATATCTCTGGCAAAATGGAAATATTTATTATCTGGTTCTTTATGGAAAAAGTTTACTGACCTCTGGCTTATGGGGTTGATCTGAAAAAAGGTACATGATTGTGTACCTGTTTCCCTTTCTTATTTGGGTTTTGGGTAAGATCCAGTAATATAAGAAATAATTTAACATTAATATTATGTCATTAACATTTATATATCTAAAATTCTATTTCAACATTGAGTCTAGGATGTTAAAACTTGAGTATGATTGAAATATATAGTAAATTATATTTTGTGTGGTTAAGATCCAAACTCTAGCCGATATTGGTATTGTCTATTTTGAGTTAATCCAAAACTACTTGTTGGGTGCTAAGCCTGTGCTCAGCACTCTGCTAAGTGAAAAGATAGATGCAAAACAGTTTGTGATTTGACCCTTTTTTCAAGAAGTTTACCAATCTTGATAGGGACATGTGATCAACATGCTTAAAAAATGTGAAAACAACATAAGACACTAAATAATGCATAGATAAATTGCACTAATACATGTAATGTGTGTTCAGAGCAAGGCTTACAATTGCAGTGTTTTTGGAAAAAGAATTCATTCAGTTCCTCAGATGCTGATTGAAGACCTACTGTGTGCTTGACATTTGGGTACAGAGAAAAGGAGATGGCCCCTGCCCTGGGGAGCTCAGAGACTACCTCTATACACAGACATTGGTCACAGAAAAGCCTCTTTCCTTCAGACTCTTTCCATCTGGGTTCCTTACGTAAAATTGAGATTAACGAAGACCACTATTTATTTGTAGCCTTTCATAATCTTTCTAGAAACTAGAAAGTACTGTCTTCATCTTTGAATTCTCACTCACTGTACACATATATTTATGGGGTACCTACTATGTGCCAGATCCTGTTCTAGGCCCTGGGGATATAGCACGAACAAGGTAGACAAGGATCCCTGCTCCCAGAGAGCGTCCCCAGTGGTTGCTTTTAACCTCTCAGGGACTTTGCGCATCCTGCCTTGTATTGCAGTTATTTGTGTTCTTTTCCTTTGCCTTGTGGCCCACGCTCCACCCTCTCCATAGTGCTGTGCCTTCTGCACGTCTGGGTCCCCCACAATATTCAGTGCTATTCAGTGAGTGTTTATTGAAGGACTGAACCACCTCATTTAAATGCTTTCTTGGGCACTGTCCACCTTCTTTAAGCTTGACCCAGTTTTTTTCTGGTTGTGGGTGACTCACATGTGTGCCCAACCCACGACCCCATCTCATACTTTTTCTTTCTCTTCTAGCATCCATAGTCATTTTGCACTGTATGATGTGAAGTGTTTTTTTTAGGAGCACTGACCAAAGATAGGAACAAATATTTGGGGCTTAGTGATTAGGCCGGAGCCAGCATCTCTATTTTTCTGGGTACTTTTCCGTTCTTCATCATTCAGCCCATAAAAAGTGAGGGTTTGGGGGGGCAACCTATAGAGAGTAGACTTTGGGGAAGAAGAGTCGCTCCCTCCTGAGTGTTGGATGGCAGTTCCCACGAGCCAGCATGTTTTTCAGGCTGAGCGTCTTAACTAGGCCACATGTTTGATAATGACTCAAAAATCCTAAGCAATTAAAACCTTTCTTGACATTTAGACTGTCAGGCACATACTAAGGAAATGTTATTTTTATGAAATACAAGAGTCCACACATGTAAATACTTCATTATTAATTATTAATAAAGCATACCATTGTTCATAGTGGCATCTAGTGATACATGACTCAGGCTCATTTATCAAAGTCTAGTTTTAACCAATATCCAGAATATAATTGCTCAAATCAAATGCATTCACTTGTCATTTTTTATAGCCAGTGTAGTTGGATATTTGCCATCTTCTACTCAGAATAATATTGTAGCTAGTGATTACCCATCAACTTGGCTTTTAAAGAAATTTAAAACAAATTTATTGATTGTTGGCTTAAGGATCCATTTACCTCTCAGAGATGTGGTCATGGATTCCTGCATTTCTTGAAGAGTCTGCTCCCCTGCCCTTGCCCAAGGGTGGGTTTTTCCGGCCACACCGTGGTCCACGCTGTCTTGCTGGAGATTAGAACCTGGGCTTAAGCCCTCAGAGTGTGTCACTCACATCCTGTACCATGAGCATCAGTATTGACAACACATTTCAAACATGCAGATGATGATGATTATTGAAAGGGTGCTTTAGAATCATGCTAATGGCATCAATCTCCTTCACACACTTGCGTAAATTAATTCTGCTTTTAAAATCAGATGCACTGTTAGCAGCGTTAAAGATGGATATTTGACATTTATCACGCAGACTAGGACGGGTGGTTTAATTATGTGAATTTTCTGTAGGATCTTTGTGGCTGTATAAATAGATGCACGGTGGCTTGTGTCCTTGGCATATGACCATCAAGTTTACAGTCTCATCTCCATTCTCGTGCCCCAGTAAGAAAAACAGGTAGCAGAGGCCACACTGCTAGTCAATCAAGTGACCCCATAAACATCTTTCCTCACACCTTTCCTTTCTCCTGCCTCGGGCACACCCTGCTGTGAACCATCCCCTCCTCCCCATAGTTGAGTTTCAAGCCTGATCAGTGGCACTAAACATTAAACTCTTGTCTTTGAGAATAATGGGCTTTGCTTTCTACACCCTCAAGCATGTTGAGCTACTGTGCAAGCTGGAAAATAAAAATGTTCTAATTGTGTCTTTTAAATAAGCATAGGAGTGAATTAATTAGACCATATTTTGTCTTTAGTTGCTTAGTTACACAATAGTATTCCTGAGCACGAGTAAGATAAATTGGCTCTTTTTGTGCTGCTTGTCCCTTAATCATAATTACTGTATTGCTTAGGAGAGTAAAGCATACATAGATTTTGAATTTTTTATTAATAGTCAAAAATATGCATATGATATATAAAGTATATGCTGTCCAACCTGTTTTATATGTAGGAAGAAGTTTTATTATAGTGGTAACATTTGCATTATTTGCTCAAAGATGTAGTTCTGGGAAATACATAATTGAAATGTTTTTGAATTGCTTTTTCTGGCCTTTTCAATCTTATTCAAAATAATAGTGCCTCCAGTCCTGGAGCAGTCATTCTCATTTGATTTAACATCTTTCTTTGCACTGCATGCGCGGCGCCCAGTTTTAACCCTGCAGGGTCTAGATGAAGTTCTGTGATTCATAGACCTCATACATTGCACCCTATGTTTTTTGGCTCACACTGTCCGGGGTTGGGGGGCAGGTGGGTCAGAAGAGCGCTTTGGTCTTGCAGCCATTACTCCAATGCTCTTCACCCTTGGCACGCTTCCCTGTTCCTTGGGGAAGTTTGCAGGGTTAGAGATCACAGGAATTTGTTTTATCTTGGGCTGGATGACCCTACGTGCTTGTCTTCTGGGGACTCGTGAGATGGGATATTGCTACTGGAACTGCCACCCCCACCCTCCACCAAGGAAGGCAGCAAGAGGTAGACAGCTTGGTATAGTTATTGAACGATAGGAGAGGCTGGCCTAAGACCCAGGATACATGCTCAGTAAATGTATGTGAAAACTGACCCCATTGTTCTGTTGTATTTGAAAAGCAAGTAAATTATTTACAGATATTTGCTAATTAAAGCACATGTTGTTTCACCAGCACAAAAGAACACAGTATAATCGGAGACAAAGAACTAAGTGCAAATAATTTAAATTAAATTAAAATTTTAATTCTGTGTATTCTTAAGGGAGGAATATGTTTTAAAAATATGTATTTGGGGGTAGAAGAAATTTTAAATCATTTTAAAAATATGTATGATAGGGTATTGATCAAAGGGTACAAACTTTCAGTTATAAGATGAATACGTTCTGGGGATCTAATGTACCAGCAGAGTGACTGCAGTTAATCATATTGTATTGTTATACTTCAAATTTGCTAAGAGAGTAGATCTTAGGTGTTCTCACTACACACAAAAATAACTATGTGAGGTGATGGATGTTAATTAAGTTGATTGTGGTAGTCGTTTTATAATGTGTACATATATCACATCATCATGTACGCCTTGAACATTAACAGTTTTTATTTGTTATTATACCCCAATAAAGCTAGAAAAAATAAAAAATAAACATGTATATATACATGTATGTATATATGTATTTATGTATATGCAGTGGTGATATACACACATCCACACGTATGTATATATGTGTTTTTTCACCCCTACAAGGGAAGGCTTGCATGCATAGAGATAACAGGCCAAGTTAACATCTAGCTGCTTGTCCCTGGGCTTGCCCTAAGCTCTCAATGGAACATTAGATGGAAACAGTGTTGACAGAGTCCTGCTTTCCCTTTGGCTCAGTCTTTGCTTCAGTGTAGTTTGAGCTGGGCTCAGAGTAACATTGGAAATAAAGCAAATTAGTCAGATATTGTACCCGGGAATAAAAATCTTCACACTCATTGCCTTTTCTTTAGACCTTCCTAAATGATAGGCCCAAGTTTAGTTGTTTTTCTTCTGTGACTACCCAACTTTGGCAGTGTCCTGGTTGAAAACTTGCATTATGGAACAAAGGCTCTTGACACGAGGTAAAGGTCAGACCAGTGAAGGTCAAATGCAGAAAAAGTCACCGGTAACGTTCTCGGAGACTTTCTCGTGGCTGGCACATCCGTGTATCCATTGGTAAAGTTGATCCCTCTGGCTTTGCCAGCTGCGAGTATGTTTGGTTTTAGGTGTGACTAGCTTCAGGTCCCTTGATGGTGTTGATAAAGATGATGGAGAAGAATTGCTGTGGTTATTTAAGAAAAAGGCTCATGTCTAATTTGCCATGGATGTCTGAATAGACTCGCAGGATACATAAGATGGAAGGGATTGAAAAGAACGAGTCCAGCCCCCTTTATTTAATAGATGCAGAACCTGAGGCCCAGAAAAGTTCCAGCATGTGCTAAGAGCTAGAGAATAACAGAAGCAGAACTAGAACCCAGCACCCCGCCCTCAGGCATGGCAGTCTGGTCTGCTGCTCTGGGGAAGGGGCCGCTCTCTTGAGGTGATGCCCCAAGCAAAGTAGGCAAGTGCTTCTCGTGGGTAAGCTCAGGGTGGGTCTCGCAGTGCCCTGTCTTGCATCAACAGATGGTGCCACAGAGGTACATCACTTATGCATCACTTATGCAATCACTAAGTGCTTTACTGGAAGGACAAGATGCTTACTAGAGGCCAGGCTTGATATTCAAGGTCCCAGACTGGACCTCATCTTCATTTCCTGCATTTCCATAATCTTTCCTGAAGCCAGGAGGGCCCTCTGATCAGGATACTGTTTATGTTGGTTTAATAAAAGCTTTGCCAAAAGGTGGCAATCTTGGTGATAAGTGGAATCATCATTTCTGCTAATATCTGACACTCATGGATGGTTTCATTCATTCAGAAGTTTTTAATGAGTGACGACTATGTGTCCGTTTTCTGCATGAGGCAATTAATAGTGAGCAGTGACTAATACACAAAGATTTCTGATCCATAGAGCGTGTTTACTTTGTTATAATAAGAAGGAGAGAAGCAACTTGATTGATACATCCAAAATGGAGGGAAAACCATCTCCAAACATTTTAGTCTTAGAACCACATTCACTCTTCCTTCCAGAGTGCTTTCTCTTGTCTTCTCTGTGTATTCACAACCCAGAGAAAATTTCCCACTTTTCTCTTTTCCAAAACTGTCTGCAAAAGTTTTACCCACAGTGTTTTCAATGAAATCAAAGTCACATTTTTCATTTATTGAGCAACTGTTATGTGTCAGGCAGAGTATACATTAATATGTAAATTAAATATAAATAAAATTTCCCATTTAATTCTCTTGGGCATTCTGTAAAGTTGGTAGTATTTTGACATTTCCATACTTTATAGATGATGCAGCTGAGGCCAACTGACCTTTAAGTAACTTGCCCAAGGTTCTAGATAGATGAGACTTAAGAGTCGGGGTTGAAACCCAGATTCTCCCTGATTCTGCCAGAACTGATGAGTGACCTTTGTGTCTCCCTATAACTTTAGAATAGACTGAGACCTCCCAACATTGGGACTTTCGTTATATACTGCCCTATTCTTTCACTGAGCCTTTATGAAAGCTTCTAGCCTGCTCTTCAGGAACTTACAGTCAAGTTAGCAGTTGGCTGATGCACAGATAACTCACTAGTGATACTGCACACGTGTGCCATACACTTCACAAGGGCTGAGTCTCAGCCTCAGTACCTCCAGAGTGCCCTTGTGTGCAGCCCAGCACTGCGCCCTGGAGAGACAGAGGTGGAAAACCAGCCAGAACCTGCCCCCGTGGAGCTTACCATCAGATGGGGACCACGCAGGTGGTAAATCAGACTGTCTCAAATAAAGGCATGATTTTGTGTTGTGGTCAGAGTGACAAAGGGAAAAATACAGGGACCTATGAGAGGGGTACCTGATGTTGTTGGAAAAGGCCTGAGGAGGCATTTTGGAAGAGATAATGTTCGAGTCGAGGTCTTAAGGGACCCAGGGGTGAAGACTGGGGAGAGGCTTCGAGGCAAGGTATAGAGGTGGGAGCAACCTCCCTGCAGGAGGACCTCTGCATCAGTAGGCTGGGCCTGGCCTTGTTAAATCCGTAACCAGGTTAGAGATGCCCACCAATGCCTACTGGAGGCATCTGTTGTTCGAGATATCCTGTAGATGCCTAGATAGCATCTTTAGAGAGGATCTACATTGTTTGGCTGTTGAGATAGTTGAAAACAAGGACAGCTAAGACAAACTGAGGCCCATAGGCCAAATCTGGCCTCCTGTCTGTTTTTGTAAATAAAGTTTTATTGGCACACAGCCATGCCCAGTTGTTTACAAATGGCCTCTGGCAGTGTCCACACTCTAGTCACAAAGTTGAGTAGTTGCAGAAGAGACCGTATGACACACAGAGCTTAAAATATTCACTAACTGCCCCTTTACAGAAAATGTGTGCCAACATCTGATCTAAAATAATATTAAGAAAAGTGGTAATAAAACTAGGTGCTGACAGCTCTGTATGTGACCTTTTATGTACTCCTCACAACAATAATACCACAAGGTGGGTTCTAGTGTCATCTCCAGTTTGCAGGAGGGTAATCTGAGCTGTTAGGTAACTTGTCCAGTTTCCAAATTCACTCATCAGGTAAATGACAGAGACGCAGTGGGAACTCGACCTGTCTTGATTCCAAAATGGAGATGGCAGAAACGTTATACTATCCTGTTTACAAGTACAGGAAACAGGGGCAGTATCAGAAAAGGGTGGCTAAATTAGCTGAAGTTTACTCTGTGAAGAAAACTGCACAACAGCTGTGTCCATCTTTCAGGGTCCTGTTCAAAAGCCACCTCCTCCTTGAGGTCTTCCATGGACTGTCAAGGGAAAAAGGAGCCATAGACAGAGGCACAAGTGTAAATGCCTGCTGGGCCAGGCAGGTAAGATCAGTGAGTCAAGGGAGCCAGTTCTGGGAGACAATGTGACATTTGGGGGAACTGAGGCACACATGACTTGTTTGAGGCATGCCTCCAAAATGTTGCTTTTCAGGTCCTACCTAGTTTTGCTGGGCAAGAATGTCTTCCACTATTGCCAGATCTTTCCATTTTTCTAAAGAAGCCAGAAATCCCAATTTTTGTGTAGTTTTTGTTGGCCATTCAAACCAACTTTTAAAACACCCTCTGTGGGCCAAACAAAACATGTCTTCAGTCCAGATGTGGCCCACAGGCTGCCACCTTGCAATGTCTAGAGCAATGCTTTGGACTATTACAATTGTTAAAACTTTCTCATATTTGGCCCATTTTCTGTAATTAAATGAAAAAGAATCTGTTGGTCCTCGAGGGGCGGCAAAGAAAGGAGTGGAGACAGCCAGGTAGATAAAGTCCTGGCCATTCTCTCTAGCCAGGGGTCCAGTGTCAGGAGGGATGGCAGGAATGGTTGTGCATTCTGGGGCCTACACTTAGGCTTGAAGGGTGCAGGGATTTAGATGTGGAAAGAAAGAAGTGAGTTTTAAGGTGGCCTATAGGCTTCCTGGAAGGTACCCTGGAGACAGGGAGGTTGTGGTGAAAATAACTAGGGATGGATGGGGGTGAGAGGGAGAATCCTAGGCAGAAGGAAAATCATAGGGAAATAGGAAGGAAGGACATACCAGCATGGGATAAGGTCTGGGTTTGAGAAGAGAGCAGAAGTCTAGTGGGAAATATGGTAGACTGAGGCCAGACCTCAGGGAGTCTACCATGTCATTTGGACTTGAATCTGAATGCAGTGCTGATTAATAATTTCACATGTGTGTTTTCTCTTTATAGGTAGAATGTAAACCCTTACTCTTGAAGCCTGGTAGAGCACAGTGTGAATATTTACTCTGCCAGTTAGTAGCTCTATGTCATCTTGGCCCAATTGCTTAATCTTTCTGGCTTCTTAGTTTTTTATCTGTGAAATGGGTCAATCTTGCTGGGCTGAGACTATCAGATGAGATATATATGGGTACAGAGCACCAAACGCTGACCTGGCTTATCCCAGGCCTATAGCAGATGTTTGTTATCGACCCTGCCATTCCTGGTCGGGGGCCAAATCCTAACTTTTGAAGCTTGTCATGGTGCTGGACTGTTAATAGTCCCTTAATTAGTAATTTATTGGTTGAGTCACTGGACTATTGTTTGAAAAACAGTAACTAAGAAAACTATCATTTTAGATAGAGTTAAGCTTCCTGGTTCTTCATGTATGCCCAGAGATTTTTCTTATGTTTAGGCTCAAAGTTTTGACCCATGTTTGAGATTTCCAATCACTGTGAAGGGGACACAGTCAAACCCATTCTGGTCTGTTCCGTGTAAGTAAGGAACTTTAGGGGCATCTCTTCATGAGCCACAAAAAAATTAAATGAGATGGGAGGATGATGGAGTCAAGGTACAAAACCTGCCTTCCAGATGTTGGAGCTCAGTGTGCCAAATTGACTTCAAACATGGTGCTTCCCGGGTCCCACCAGGGAACCTGGTGTTAAACTGCTGAATGGGCAAAATGCAGAATTTATTTTAAATACATCCACTTTCCCTCCATTTTAAGAAAGCTTCTCCTATTTCCTCTTCTTAAAAATACCCCTAATTTGAAATGTGATTTCATCTCCTCATCCCCTTCCCTAACTCCCCACCTTCCTCTTTCGGTATTGGTGGTGGTAGGGGCTGTGTTCCAGCCCACCTCTTTGAAATATGCCAAAAATATCAGCAAAAGGATGTAAAGGGAATGGGTCTCGGCCAAAATGGCTGTGGGATCTTAGAAGAAGAATCTTCAAAATAGAGGCTGCCTGCTGGGTCATTAAATCCTTTTGCTTTGAGTTAATCCCACAGTGTATATCAGATTACTAGAATTTAGATGAAAACATTGCTGTAGTGCTCACCAGCTCCTCACCAAATTATTCCAAAATCCATGGGTTATAAATACAGAAAATAATTGAATTCTGTATGTCTTAAGTGAAAATAATTTGTTCCATTCTGTTTCTTGTGAATATTCCCCATAATAGTCTAATTGTGTTTTGTGCTCCTGGGGGCCGGATGTGCGTTCAGCAACAATGCATTGGGTTGTAAAATATGCATGCCCAACTATCTGGGCAGGCAAAAAAGAAGGTTCTAGTAAAAAGGCTGAAGGTTTTTTTTTTTAATGCAAATTGTATGAATCCTATAAATGGTAGTGTCTTTTAAAATTATCAACAGGCGCTGGTTTTTTTTTTTTTTTTTTTTTCTTTCTTTCTTTACAGTATAGGTCCTGTTTCTCACTCCACATTTTTGATGTTACTAGATCAGTAATTCAATAGACAGCTAAGCAGGTGTTCAAATCACTCGTGACCCCCAGAATTCCTTAAATGACCCCTCAAGGCAGTGGAGTGAAAACATTCTCAGCATGTCAGAATATTGAGATATCTCAGTTGCCTTAATTTTTTTTTTTTTTGCCTTAATTTTTACAGGCTCTTTTGTGTCCTTTTTTTCCCCCTCTGTTTAAGCAAAGAGAAACTTTGCTTCAGTCTTGGCCAGGAGGATTAAAGGGCTGGAGGATGGAATCTGCAGATTGTGCTCAGAGACAGCACAGTCACCGATCCGCTGTGCCAAGGGTCTTTAAAAGATGAATTTTAAATGAGTAGAAGTAGGAAAAGAGAGATGGGCTTTGGGATTCTTGTGTGGTAGCTGAGACCATAATATGATGTTGCTCTTGTAAAACATAACATTTCTATTTTTAACTACAGTCCATTTGACTGTAACCTTTTGTTAAGTTAAATTCAATCAGTATTTATTAGTATGCACCAGGGTAATAGAGGGGGTAATAAAGAGATGAATGAGATCAACCCCTTTCTCTTTAGGGTAGATGAAACATACACAAGTTAGCCTCATTTTCTCTCTTCCATCCTGAAAAGTATGCTCACATTGTGAAATAGTATTCTTGGAAATTTCTATGGATACCTTCCCAAAATGAAAGATCTCTTGTGTAGGCAGTTGATTCGGGATTTAGGCAGTTGCATTTTTGCATTGGCTTGTTATCCTCTGTGCAGAAAATAATCAAATTTCTAGGCATAGTTGAAAATGGTATTAAGCATCTTATTTCACAAACTCTATTTCATTGTCATGCAATATTGTGTAAATGGGTCTGTCCCATGTTAAAGATTGGTATACTGATGATCTATTGTTGTGTGACAAATTACTCCATATTTGGTGTCTTAAGACAATGCTTGTTATTCACAGTTTCTGTGTGTCAGGGGTATGAGTAGAGTTTAGCTGGATGCCTCTAGCCCGGGGGCTCTCAAAGCTGTAGTCAAGGTGTCAACCTAGGCTGTCCCCATCGCAAAGCTCTGCTGGGGGAGAATCTTCTTCCAGGCCCACACACTTTTACTGGCAGGTCTCAGATCTTCCTGGCTGTTGGACTGAGGGCCTCAGTTCCTCGCTGGCAGCCGACCTGCACCTCTCTGGGTTCTTGCTGTGCTGCACGGGCCTCTCTGTGTGACAGCTCCCGACGGGGCAATCAACTTCCCTCGGAGTATGTGGGCAACACAGAAGCCACAGTCCTTTTGTAACCTAATCTAAGAAGTGACACCCTCTCACTTTTGCCTAATTCTGTTTGCTAGAAAGGAGACAGTATGTCCAGCCCACGTTAACAAAGGGAGGAGATTATATAAGGATGTGCCTTCAAGGAGGTGGGGGGTCTCTGGGGGTCATCTTAGAGGCCATCTACTACAATCTGCAACAAAACCAATGACTTTAGTGTACAGCTAATCTGATGAGGGTCGAAAAGTATTCTTCTTACACTTCTTGCTGGAGTTTTTTTTTTTCCTCTCCTTTTATTGTTGTTATGCAGTCTCCTTGGGTGATTCCTCCCAAATACCTCCCCCCTCTTCTGAGCACATAATTATAGATGATATACATAGTGGACAACAGATTGCTTTCGTCTTTTAACGATGTGTTAGTCTTACAGCATGTCAACAAGCCATATTGGGTCTTTTTTTATACCTAATGTCTTGATCAGTGAATTTGGAGAGTTTAGCTGGAAAGGGCATTGTGTCTGGTATGATGAGACATCTGCAGAGAGAAAGGAAAGGAGGAGCCCGTAGCTAGTCTAAACAGGCTCCTTAATACACAAGCAAATAGGCATGTTTCATGCACAGTGGTTGAGGAGGGGCTTTAAATCATGTTGGCGTATGCCCAGGTAAAGAAGACCTCACACTCCAGGTGGGAGGGATCGTTGTCCAGGTGTGTATCTACAGGAGCTGAGCATCTCTTGGCTGTACTTCCACCTTGTGTGGATGTCAGGAGAGCAGCTGGCCTGCCATCTTTTAAAATTCTGTGGAAATTAACTGTTTCATGGGAAAACTCATCTAGTTCTCTTTCAGGAAGGGTGCAGCTTGGTCTTCAACTAAGTGCTCAAAACATATATATGTAAGCATTAGAGGTTGGAGAAAAGGGCATGAAACAGATTCTGGTCAATTTTTGTTCTTTTTCTTTTTTAAAAAATACATAATGATGTTCTGATCAATTTTTAAGAATCGAAATTGATTTATGGGGTAGCTTCCATGTTTAAGTCAAGTGGAACTTAGAGGAAAAAAAGGTCTGGCTTTAAATTGAAGAGCATGCATCAACTAGAAGATGTATGCATGGGGCATGTTGTGGGTTTTTTTCTTTTTTAGCCTTCACTTTGACAATGCACCATGTTCTTCCCAGCAGCTTTGCATGCTCTGTTCCCTCTGGCTGCCATGTCCTGCATTCTTCTCCTGTCCTCCCTCCCCTCTTAGCCCTGCTGGCTCCTTCTCTTCCTCAGGGTTTCTCTGCTGACCTCTTGGTTTAAATATCCCTGGTTCCACACCCTGCCTCCCATTTCTGCCCCTTCTAGTTCCTTTGCTTCAGATCTGCTTACTATCTGCTCTTCTGCCCCACTCCCTCTGCCCCAGTTCACACACCACATGGCTGTAGGCTCCAGGAGGGTAGGGATTTCATCTCTTTTGTTGCTGGCTGTAACGCCAATGCCTGGCACATAGTTGGTGTTCAATACATATCTGTTGAAGGAATAAAATCACTTATGACCATTTATCATTACATAAACCAAATTTAGCTGCGAGCTTACTGTTGACTATCTGTCTCCCCCCACTAGGCTGGTGTTCCATGAGTCGGAGGCTTATTCCCCAGCTGTTCCTAGTGCCTAGCACAGCTTTGACTAAATAGATGCTCAGGGCACTGAGGAAGAAAGAGTGAGGGAACCTCTGACAAAGGGCTAGAAAGAGCCTTCACTTCCCAGGCAGGAAACAGCAGCCCCTGCCTGGGCACGGCCCGTTTCTGAAGGGCCATACCATGTCTTATTCATCCTTCTCTCTCCATTGCTGATACTCAGCCCAGTGCCTGGCACAGAGCAGAGAGTCAATACAAGTGAATTGGATCAGATTGAATTGAGTGGGGGAAAAGCTAGAACAAAATCTCTCCTGACAACAACATTGGATGAAGCTCAACTTGTGAATGCTCCCTTAAAGGTGGCAGAGATGGCTCCTTCTGGATTCCCTTCTGCGACTGTTTGTCAGAAAGCCTAGTAGTTTGCATGCGTGCATGCATGAGTGCATTCATTCATTCTTTCTTTAAGCTCCACCTAAGAGTGTACAGGGCATTGGGCATGGAAAACTATGCAAGTTTTCAGCCCCACCTTTAGAAAGTTTATCTTGAAGAAAACTGAGGCTTTATTCTCTGGTTTGTACAACCTTCCTTAGGTGGGAAGAGAGTGGGAATAAGGCAGTTGCAGTTGCTTGGGTCTGTCCCCTGTGTTGGTCTCCACACCACAGTCTTTGAACGGGAGTAGAAAGGTCACCAACTGTGGTTGCAAATTGGCTTTTGCATTAATCCTGCTTATTCAAAAACACTCAATATTTTTCCAGACTGAGTTTAGGGCTTTTGATTGAAGCCTGAATCATTTACTGAGGTAGAGCCTATCGCTAGTATAGGAAAAACCAGAACTCAGAAATACAAAGCCCCTTTAAGTAATCCAATATAGGATAATTACATTATTAAATAAAGCTGTGGGTCTCAAATTATTCCACTGCCATTGTACATGTGAGGATAATAATGTGAACTGTGCTAAATGAACAGAGCAAAAAAAAATTAACAAGAGGGAGCATGTCTAAATCATATGTTTATGTTTAAACAGAGGCTACACAAAACAGGAAGATTTACTTGGTTTGTACATTAAAGTGTTCTATACAGGCACAAGGCTTTTGCTGATTTTCTGTGAAGACTGCTCTTCTAATTAATGGCAACGGTATGTCAAGACTCCATGCCAGATGACCTATAAGCTTTAATAATTCACACTGCTTCCACCATGATTTTCATATACCAACAGGAGCAAAGGGGTTTCATCTTCCTTTGAGGGTCTTTATGGGATATAGGCCCTGCTCAATGATATACCCAGGAAGAGGGTCCTGTGCCTGCAAAACTGGGTAGGAAAAAGGACCAGAAGATGTAAAAGTAATGGTTTGGAGTCATTGAGCATAACAGAACAGCTGGGCTGGGTAGTGATTGGGTCTGGGTTTTATTGTTATTGGTTTTGCTTTTTATAGAGGAGTATTCTAAGTAGCTCAACTGAGCTTAACACGAGAATTGGGCTCATTTATCTTCTTTTGTTAATGTTTTAATGGCCAGAGAAAAGTATTTGGGTGCCAAGCTAGTTTTTATTATGGCAACCAGAAAGCAGTTAAGAAATGGACGATGGAGCTAACACCATATTAATCTGGCCAGAGAAATGGTGGGCAGGCTCTACCACACTGACTTAAGATACCTTCTTTACATATCAAGTGCTTGCCTGTTTAGAGAGGAAATATCTGGGACACTGGAATGCAATTTCTTGCTCTCTGTGTAAATTGTCTTTAATTTTAGGCAGGAAAGAGGTACATGCATGGTAAGTCCAAGAAGAAAGAAGTGGAACGGGGAATTAATGAGAGGATGTTTCTTGAGCTTTCTTTGGAGATGGCCTCCCAGTCAGGGGAGCAGGCTGGAGACTAACAGATTTTAGATTAACGTGTATTAAAAATGTATTTAGGAACATAAAATATTTAGGATTTTTGAATTACTTGTTTGATACACAAATGCCATTGGCTATAACCATGAAGGATGGTCACATTACATCTGACACATTGTGCCTCAGAGCAGTCTTCTATTTGTGTACTCTCTCTGTGCCAGGATAGATTTCCAAAATTCATAGAGCCGCAAGCCTCACCCAGAGGTCTGGTGAGGGGGATGGAAAAGGTTGGAAGAGGAGGGACCGGCTTGGGAAATTGGAACTCTATACACTAATGAGCCCCCATGGCAAATCCATTTTGTCACTTGAAGGGAGTTGAATTAAATCTTAGCACATACTCAGGAGGCTGTCTTCATGCTCAGACAATTGAAAATCCTTCACACTTTTAACCAGCCCGTGAATGGTGATTTCTTTGGGACAGTAACTAATAAAACGTAAAAATTCAAATCCTTTTTGTTATGATGTGACTTTGAGTCCCACCCACCCCAGGCAACTGGCAGGAGGTAGGAAAAGGTGCAGCTATCCCAGGGTGGGAGTAGGGTGGGATGTGTCTACTTTTAGGGCTTTAGGAGACCACTTTTCCAGAAGTGGTGGAAAGCTGGTTTCTGGTTCCATTTCAGTTTTCTCATCTCTAAAATGGCTTAAGAACACCTATCTCAGAAAGTCCTTGTAGGGATTAGATGAGATAATGTCTGTTAAATTCATAGATTAGTGTCTGAGTCAAGTAAACCATATCTATTCTCCACTGCTGCAAATCTCTGAGAGCTGAGGAGAATGAGAAGCCCAGGTGTTTATTCTTAATCATCTTCTGGCTCAACTTTCCCATGGAGGTACCCAGCAGGAGATACAGGGCCATTGTGTTCCTACACAAGGAATGAAGAAGATTTAGGAACATGTACACTTACAGGGAATATTTGAATACCATTCACCCCCAACTCCCTAATTTTTTACTCAAATGGTATTATATGAACATCCTAGCCATCATTTCTTTCTTCCATGCCCAGTCTGTGTTGAACATTGTTCTATATAACAACTACAGCATCCTACCTATCCTCCGAGGTTGGTCCTTTTATTCCATTTTCCTCATTTTTTAGATGAGATCTTGGCGAACCCCATGATTAATGTGAACATTAAACACAGTAGAACTGCATTTGAGCCTTGATTGGTCAGACTCCAATGCCATTGCCTTCTCACCTCTCCCTTAGTTTCTTCCAAGATGGAACATTCAGAGATGATAATACCATCAAAGTAGGTGTTGTGTGCGTTAGGCCCAACATAGTCCTTGGCTCTAAGTATAAGGGAAGTAGAGGTTAAACAAGGGTACCTGTGTCTAAAAAGTGGTTGCAATTCAGGTGTTTACTGTAGAAGACAAAATTATGAAATTCAGCATCAAATACTTACTGATGCCTAATAAAGAATTAACATTATTTCACAAGTAATAGCAACAGTAATTCCCAGTTCAGGGATCAACTTAGAGTTGATAGGTTTTTATTTTGCCTAATAAGGACATTAAAAACCAACTACTACAATTTATTGACATCCTTGTTTTTTGGGGAAAAAGGACATTATAATACCAGGCAAAAGGAGGAGCGATAAAGGTTTAAATGGAGAGTCGGAGGGAGGGGGGGTGGTTTCTCCATGTCAGCGCCACTCCTTTCTTCTCTTCGCTCTCTGCCCTGGGAGGCTGACCTCTATGCACTGCATTAACAGAGTCCCTAGGCCTTGTGGTTTCCAGTGGGGTTTAGGCATAGAGGTGCCCTGCCAGGAGGGCAGGGGAGAGAGGGGAGGGAAGGCAGGTGTTTATTCCCTGTGCCTTCCTGGAAGGTCCCTCCAGGCTGGTGGCATCCCTTTGAGGAAGAGTCACTGCCTCTGGTAGACGGCCCCCTCTTTGAGCCTCCGGCCTAGCAGTGGTGCAGGCTGAGCTGCTGCTAGCCCAGGTTCCTGCGCTATCTCTCTCTTAGGCTTCCCTTACATTCCACCAACGCCTTTGTCAATAATACCTTTGCAAATCCCCCCTTGGATTATCATTACTCAAGTATTCCATCTATTTCCTGTTGGGATCCTGACCGATACAAGGTCAGTCCTTGAAATCTAGCAAATGTAGCTTCATGAAGCCTCACTGCACTGTCCTGATTTTTCTCATTTCACTGCTGACCAGTGCAAGCTTCATCTTGTTTTGACCCACATTACTTTCCCGACTTTCTTGGATGCTGAGTGGCCACGACTTACCTGTAGAGTGAAACCCTTTTACTTGCTCTGTAGGTGTCACATTAGCAGAACACGCTAATAGGGAACAGGGAGTTGAACAGGTGGGCAAACTGGTGCTTCAGACTGCAGCGTGTCTGAGGGAGGCCGGAAGGCAAGGGAGTGGCCAGAGTCCCCAGGCCACTTTCTCCCCCTGACCTGACTCCGCTGGGGCCCGCCGTAGGCACACACGCCTGCCCAGAATGGTTCCACGCAGGGGACAAGCTGAAGTGGTTGTAGTTGGGCTTTCTAAAGGTTGAAACTTCACAGTTTTTCTTCATTGTCAATTTCCATCTTGATGAAAATTTCTCACTCTCGTAGAACCAATTGGACTATTATTTTGGTTTCACAGTGTATTTAGCTGACACCATGAATTGTGGCGTTTTGTGTTCCCAAGATTTATCATGTTTCAAATGCTACAAATGCTTTCACATTTTGAAAATCTGAGATGTTTGGGGAAGATTGAGGTGAATATGCCATGCTTTCCTGTGCTTACTGTCCCCTCCCTGCCAGCCACTCTGATACCACACTTGTGTGTTTATTGTCCTTGGGACTCTAGCTGATTACAGCTCTCATCAGCAGTGATCTGTTCTTGGGTACCATGTGGTATGATAGGAAAGGTTCCATTCCTGTTCTCCCTCCCAAGTGATGATGTAATAGTAAAGGTAGAGATTCAGCTGTGTGTTCTAGAGACTTATAATTATAGTTGTTTAAATAAGTTGGGAGTTAAATTTCTCTCCTGTCACCACCTAGGAGTAGATGGTTCGGGGCTAGTGTGGTGTCTTTGCTCCATGAAGATAGCTGGAGACCAAGCTCCTTCTATCTTTTTCTCCTAAGGGATTTGCCCTTACTTGTGTAGTTCAAAGTCTTATCCATTCCCTTTGATGGGCAAGGCCTGGCAGGTGCACACATCATTATATACATCCCATTGGTCATAACTTGGTCATATGGCTGCGCCTGGCTGTAAAGGAAGCAGACAATGGTATCTTTATTCTGCTTCCAACAAACGAATAGTTTATTATTATAGAGGAAAGGAAGAATAGATATTGTGGAAAAGTTAGCCACAGTTAGGAAGTGTTAAATTTTCCCGGTGCCAAGTGAGATATTTTCTTACAAATAAGCCAAAGAGCTGTGCAGTTCCACTGAACTTGAGTTGACTCTGAGACATCTAAATGGACAACAAAGGATTGGAGCGTGGATGAATTTTTGGAACCAAACAGTAGAAGGTAGTCATAGGCTTTGGAGCTGAGCATTAGAATTCCCATGGAGAATTATTTCTTCAAGGAATGATATGCAGAGAAAGAAGACCTGGACCCAGGCTGCATCTAAGTGTATACGTTTCGTACATTGTCACAGCAAAAGCAAAACCACAATCCATAAATGAAAACAATCTGACCAATTAGACTTAATCAAATTTTAAAACTTTTGCTTTGTGACACTGTTACAAGAATGAAAAGACAAACTGCAAAATGGGAGAAAGTATTTTCAAACCACATATTCGTCAAAAGACTTGTATCCAGAAGGTAAAGGAACTCTCAAAACTCAACAGTAAAAAACACAAATCACCTAATTTTTAAAATGGGGAAAAGAGTTAAACACACATTTCACCAAAGAGGAAATACAGATGGCAAATTAATACCTGAAAAAATATTCAACATCTTTAGTCATTAGGGAAATGAAAATGAAAAACATGATGAGAAACTAGTACATACATATTAGAACGTAAGTAAATAAATAATAATTAATTAATTAACAGTGGCAGTATCAAGTGCTGGCAAGGATGAGAAGTAACAGAGCTTTTATACTGCTGATGGGAATGCAGAATGATATAGCCGCTCTGGAAAACAGATGGGCAGTTTCTAAAAAATTTAAATCCACACTTACCATATGACTCAGCAGTCCTTCTCGTAGGTATTTATTCTAGAGAACTGAAAATGTATGTTCACCCAAAAACTGTACAGGCATACCTCAGAGATGTTGCGTGTTTGGTTCCAGACCATTGCAATAAAAGGAATACTGCAATAAAACCAAGTACATATATTAATAAAATTACTTTATTGCTAAAAAATGCTATCATCTGAGCCTTCAGTGAGTTGTATCTTTTTTGCTGGTGGAGGGTCTTGCCTCAATGTTGATGGCTGCAGACCAGGCAGGGTGGGTTGCTGAGGGTTGGGGTGGTTGTGGCAATTTCTTAAAATAAGACAACAATGAAGTTTGCCGCATCAATTGGTTCTTCCTTTCCCAAAAGATTTCTCTGTAGCATGTGATGCTGTTTGACAGCATTTTACTCAGGGGAGAACTTTTTTCAAAATTGGAGTCAGTCCTCTCAAACCCTGCCGCTACTTTGTCAACTAAGTTTATGTAATATTCTAAATCCTTTGTCAGTTCAACAGTGTTCATAGCATCTTCACCAGTAGGTTTCATCTCAAGAAACCAGTTTCTTTGCTCATCCATGAGAAGCAACTTCTCATCTGAAAGTTTTACCGTAAGATTGCAGCAATTGATTCACATCTTCAGGCTCCACTTCTAACTCTAGTTCTCTTGCTATTTCCACTACATTTTCAGTTGCTTCCTTCTCTGAAGTCTTGAACCCCTCAAAGTCATCATCCCTGAGGGTTAGAATAAACTTCTTCCAAACTCCTGTTAATGTCGATATTTTGACCTCCTTCCATGAATCACAAATGTATTTCATGTCATACAGAATGGTGAATGCTTTGTAGAAATTTTTCTATTTACTTTGCCACATCCATCAGGGGAATCACTATCTGTGACAGCTGTAGCCTTATGAAATGTATTTTTTAAATAATAAGATTTTAAAGTCAAACATACTCCTTGATTCATGGGCTGCAGAATGGACGTTTTGTTAGTAGTCATGAAAACAACATTAATCTCTTTGTACATCTCCATCAGAGCTCCTGGATGACCAGGTGCATTGTCAATGAGCAGTAACATTTTGAAAGGAATCTTTTTTTCTGAGCAGTAGGTCTCAATAGTGGGCTTAAAATATTCAGCAAACTCTGCCGTGAACAGATATGCTGTCATCCAAGCTTTGTTGTTTCATTTTTAGAGCACAGGTAGAGTAGATTTAGCATAATTCTTAAGGACCCTAGGATTTTCAGAATGGTAAATGAGCATTGGCTTCAATATAAAGTCACCAGCTGCATTAGCCCTAATAAGAGAGTCAGCCTGTCCTTTGAAGTGTTGAAGCCAGGCATTGACATCTCTCCAGCTATGAAAGTCCTAGATGACACCTTCTTTCAATATCAAGATGTTTCATTGATATTGAAAATCCATTGTCTAGTGTAGCCATCTTCATCAATCATCTTAGCTAGATCTTCTGGATAACTTGCTATAGTTTCTACATCAGCACTTCCTGCTTCACCTAGCACTTTTAAGTCACGGAAAAGGCTTCTTTCCTTAAACCTCCTGAACCCTGCTCTGGTAGCTTCAGATTTTTCTTCTGCAGCTTCCTCGCCTATCTCAGCCTTCATAGAATTGAAGGGAGTTAGGGCCTTGCTCTGGATTAGGCTTTGGTTTAAGGGAATATGGTGGCTGTTTTGATCTATACAGACCACTAAAATTTTCTCCATATCATCGGTAAGGCTGTTTTGCTTTCTTATCATTTGTGTGTTCAGTGGAGAAGCACTTTGAATTTCCTTCAAGAACTTTCCTTTGCATTCACAACTTAGCTAACTGTTTGGAGCAAGAGGCATAGCTTTCAGCCCGTCTCAGCTTTGACGTGCCTTCCTCACTAAGCTTAGTCATTTCTAGCTTTTGATTTAAAGCGAGAAACATGTGACTCCTCTTTCACTTGAACAATGTAGAAGCCACTGTAGGGTTCTCAATTATTCTAATTTCAACATTGTTGAATGTTAGGGAATAGGTAGGCCTGAGGAGAGGGAGAGAGACAGACCAGGGGGAAAACGCTGGTTGGTGGAGCAGACAGAACACCCCCAACACTTATCAATTAAGTTTGCCATCATATATGGGCGTGTTTTATGGTGGTTCAGAATATCTACAACAGTAACATCAAAGATCACAGATCACCAGAACAGATACGAAAATAATGACGAAGTTTGAAATATTGCCAAGAATTACTAAAATATGACACAGAGATACAAAGTGAGCACATACTGTTGGGAAAATGGCACCAATAGACTTGCTTGGTGCAGGGTTGCCTCAGATCTTCAATTTGTAGAAAAAATGCACCATAAAGTGAAGTGCGATAAAATAGATATGCCTTTACATAAAAGTTTATAGCAGCTCTGTTTGTAATCACCAAAATTGAAACAACCCAGGTGTCCGTCAATCAGTGAATGGATAAACAAAGTTTGGGACACGCCCATACCGTGGAATACTACTCAGCAGAAAGGAGCAAGCTATTGATACATGCAGCAACATGGATGGACCTCAAAGGCATTATTTGGAGTGAAAGAAGCCATCTAAAAGGTTTCATACTGTCAACCTATATGACATTTGAAGAAAAAGAAAACCATAGCAACAACAAATCAGTAGTTGCCAAGACTTGGGGGGGGGTGGGGGATGGAAGGAGAGAGTGACTACTGAGAAACAGTACAGGGGGTTTTTGAGGGTGATGGACCAGTCTACACATCCTGATGATTGTGGTGATTGTGGCTTTTAAAACTGTCCATGGTTCAAACTCATAGAACTATACACCAAGAAAAGAAATTTTACTATAGGTTAATTTAAAAATAAAATTAAATAACAATATAAACTTATTACATAAATGTAACACATTTTTATGGAAGTTAACCATATTTCCAAAACCAAAAAAATTGGTAAGAATAGTGGCGTTGTTTTACATTTTTCTTTTCGTAAATCTCTTTACTGTCTAGCTTTAAATAGCTTTAAATACCTGTTTGAGCCAACTGCAGTGGTCTCAGGGATTCCCAAGTGTTCCTGGCCTGTAGTTTGAGAATCAATAATACAATGCTGTGTCCTGAATTTAAGTCATTTTTATACCATCTTGACTTTTATTTATTTATTTATTTATTTTTTGCTATATCCACATCTCCTGTGTTTACTTAATGGCTTTGTTCAAATTGACCCATTTTTAAACTTAAACTTATTTAAAGAGGAAACTTTCTGTATCTCCTATAAATAGAAAACCAGTACCACTTTCCCATAAATAGAGAGTAACCACACAAATAATTAAGCGATGAATAACCTAATATGTATTTTACAAGTTTACCTATGAACCATCTAAATTCATCTCTGTGTGCCACACTTTGGAAAGCACCAATGTAGAGACAGAATGACAGTGATAATGATAGGTAACTCTGACGTACTACTTCACACGTGTCGACACACTGAATCCTGGCAATTACTGTAAGATGTAGATATAATTATTATCCTATTTTTTTAACATATTTAAAAAATTTTTGAAGCACAAGGAGGTTAGAGAAGTGGCCTGGTGTTGCACAATGAGTAAATTCCAGGGCTGGGATTTGAACCTAGGCAGTCTGGCTACAGACTGGCTACAAGATGCTGTCTTGGCAGAAAGGAAGTCTGGATTTTCATCCAAGTCCTGCCATAAGTTGGCACTAGGACATGTCACTGAACCTCTCTGTCCTTATCAATAAAATGAGGAAGGTGGACTAAATCAGGGTATACAGCTTATATGTCTGGTGTCTACCAGGGGCCAGGCAGGCAAGGGAAAAGTGGACCAAATACAATGAAGTAGGGAGTGGTGGGGATTTCACATCTTGTCTGAGGAAGGCAACTCCTACTCATTTTCAACTAGGTTTTTTTGTTTGTTTTGGGGGGTTTTTTGGCCTTTATTTTATTTCATAAGAGAAGATTGAAGTCTGAATATTTTTGTGTAAAGTTTCCCATTTTGGGGGCCAGCCATACACATGGCCTAGCTGGTTTGTGACTTCTTGACGAGATGAGCTCCTCTGACTTAGAGGATTTATGATTAAATGAGCTATTTTGGACAGTGGTAGAAACCAAATCCCAATTACATAAATAGGCAGTTTAAAACAATGATGAAAGGGGATAAGGACTTAGAAAGTAGCTCAACACTGCCTACGTAAATATTGATTAAGAGCTGGGTTAATTGAAAAGCCAGGGTACATTAATAGAATAACAAAGTGTATTTCTTTGTGTTCCTTTTGTGTTGCATTAGAGTAGATCAGCAATATTTATCCAGTGCTAATTCTCAGTTTGTAGAGAGCTAATGTAATCATGAGATGAGCTTATTGAAATTCTTTTCTTAGACATAGAGACTTGCCCAAGAATGGTGAGTATTAGGAACTTTAGTCAGCACTTGCTCAGAATAGTAAATGTGAACATGTGATTTATGCCATTATGTGTACAAAGTAATGTTTCCTGAGACATTTTCTATATATATGTTGGCTGTTTTTTGTTTTTTGGGTTGGTTTGTTGTTTCCCTCTCCTCCGCTTATCAGATTTCCTTCTAAATCCTGGCATTTGACGATGTTGCAGGGCCAGTTTCTCTGTGAATCCGCAGTAAAACATACTGGTGGTTTCACAATTAATCCAAACTTGGGTTTAGGGCTTCTGCATTTTTATGTGAATTCCTGCATTTGTTTTTATGTATGTGTGTATATTCAGAATATGTGTTTGAGAGATAAAAGGAGGGAAGCCAAAATCTATAGACTGAATCTTGGAAGATGGGTTTATTCATCGATGACATCATAAGGCTTCTATTTTCTCTTGGTTAATAAAGTGTTTGTTTGGCGGGTGTTGTAAGCCAGCCAGAGCTAGTCATGCCATTTCTTGGAAAAGATCTGAAGCAACTAGTAATTGAAATGATAATCATTTGATCATAGAGCTATTTGAAAATACCACTCATCTACAAACTTGTCTCTTCTAGGGAACTATATTTGGTCAAAACGTTGCCAAATTCCATCTTTACTAATGTTGAGACTGATATACTATGCTACTTAATTATTTTCCAGTATTTGCTAAACTTGACTTCTGGTGTGCCCTGTCTAGAAGCTGTTCCCATATGCTTTGAAACAATACCCAGCCCGAATTTTTATTCTGACATTTAATAATCACCATGAAATAGCTATAAAATGCATGACAGCTACAGATCTTTTCTTTCAAGAGGATGGTGTGGTGAATCTGAGTGAAATCATCTGTTGAAATGGTACTTTGTAATGTGCCCCATTGTTTATAAAGTATTGAAATTTTTTCCTTGAGCAGAGGATGAAAACACAGTTTTCACTTTGTCTCCCATTTAGTGGAAGTTCATATTTAAATGTGATAAGGGAAAGGATTCCATTACCAAAGTTTTACTTTTCATTTTTGATACAGTATTTATTACTTTGCTGCTGCCTAACAAACTTTCTTCTCAGAAGCAGCCTGGAACTGGATGAGGAAAGGTGAAATTTTAGATCGTACCTTAAAACATTTTTAAGAACTCAATCCAGGGCTTCTTATTCTGTGAAGCTTATCTTAATAAACCCGTTTTTGTTTGAATTGGAGTTGTGTGTGTGTGTGTGTGTGTGTGTGTGTGTGTGTAGGTGGGGGTGGGGTGGAGAGACATGTTTAACAGTGAAGTTAGCCAAAATCAGTTGTGAATTCCTTTTGTTTAATAGCTTAGAGACATCTTCCTGTTGTTGTTTGTCAAAAATATTTCTAAGATTTTGTAAGCTTGGGGGTTTTCACAGCTAAGCTTTCTTCAGAAATGTGAAATAAAAGAAATGAAAGAAGTCAGTTCAAGTTGAAATGTCAAATGCTTAAATAACTTAAAACCCAGTGAGATGATCTTCTTAAGCTTTTTCCAGAGAATATTCTGGTGAGGAGGGCCCTCCCTTTGTTCCATGTATGGGTATCTATTAAATATCTTGCTGGATTAATTCTGACTCAGAAAAGTTGGTTGTTTCCTAGAAGCAATTAGAAATGCTTAAAATTCAAATTTATGAATCATAGGAGCAACTTAAGTTTCAACTACTTTTCTGAGATTCAAAGACTTTCTCCTTAGCCTCTCTCCCCCACCCCATATGTATTAAAAGAAAAAATCAGTTCATTTCTCAACTTACAAAGTTTCTGAGAAACATGAGAATGTGTAAGTTTCTTTCAGTGGGAAGCACATAACATTTATGAAGTATTTCTTTTGGGATTACATCACAGTTTTATTTAATTTTTAGGACAAAAGTTAAATTCAATATTTGTGTATAAGCCAAGGGAAAATGTACCATAAACATAGGAATTTGGGGGTGAGTCAGAGTTCCAAGAATCCTAGATTTACTTAGACCATTTATGTAGAGACAGGCTAACCATTAGTCATCTAGCTTTCACTTTTTATATTTGCAATTAATTGCACCTAAAAATTAGCTTTCACCCAAGTGGTCAGATAGGTGGAGTGAATTTTGGCAACCAGTATTAAAAGTGGCTATTAGAATTATTGCCCTTTTCTTGGATACTTTCTAATCATATAACAAATACATAAATTACTCCTTAACTAAACAACTAGCGGTGAAAAACTATTGAAATGAAGCAAGTTATTGAAGAGTCTATCACTGAAAAACACACACTGCCTGCTTACATAAGGTTAAACCACTCACATGGCATTTTAGATGTACCTTGTTGAGTATGGATCATTTACCTCAAACCCATCAATAATTTTTTTTTCTTCCCCAATCATCCCTTGTAGGATGAAGTCATTGCTGTTTCCGAAAAGGTGATTGTGAAGCTTGAAGACCTGGTCAAGTGGGTACATTCTGATTTCTCCAAGTGGAGATGTGGCCTCCAGGCTGGGCCAGTGAAAACTGAGGCCCTGGGAAGGAATGGACAGAAGGAAGCTCTGCTGAAATACAGGCAGTCAACCCTGAACAGCGGGCTCAACTTCAAAGACGTTCTCAAGGAAAAGGCTGACCTTGGTAAATATGACTTGTACTTCAACATGTGGGTGTATATAGTAACTTACTTTTTGGGTTGCAGATTTTTCTGGAAACTCTATCATTCATATATATATGTATATATATATGAATATTTTCTCTTAAATATATATGTATATATTTTTTAAATGTCTTTAACCTGAGAGAGGCCTAAGAATCTGGATGGGGTAGATGACTGGGTGGGACAGGGAGGAGTGTTACCTGTTGGATCCCAGGGCCTTCTATGTGTGGAGCCTCGTGCTGGGTGATACAGTGGCCTCAAACAACTTCCAGTGTGGTACCAAGGCACAAGACTTAATTAGGGCATCTAAAATGGAATTAATTAAAAATGTTTGCTATAAGTAGATCACATGACATCTATTAACACCATGTCAGAATGTCATGTTTTGTGTTGGGCGGAAAGCAAAGTGAGGAAGAGAGATGAGTGGAACAAGAGAACAGTGTCAAGGCAGGGGAACCACTGGGGGCAACCGATGGCATAGATTTCCCTGAGCTTTTAGCATTTGGCGGTCCACATCAACTATATATTTTTTTTCTTGCCTTCCCCTCTTCCACGTACAAGTTTAAACTTATAAGGAGAACTTTAAACTTTAAAGGAGAACTTGGGCTTTGGTGTTTATTCATGCTTGGGCTCTGAAGTAGTTATTGTGATTAATATTTGAATATTAACTCTGCTGCTTACTTAGCTTTGTGGCCTTAGGCAAATAATTTACCCTCTAAGCCTCAGTTTCCCCATCTAAAAAATAAGGTCATTGTGACACGTAAGATAAAGAGGGTGTAGCACAGGGAACTGGCACAGATGAAGGGCTCTATAATTAATTCTATTGCTTTTTCTTAACACTTTCTTCTCCAGTGGCTTTTTGTGTTCTTTCCTTGGTTTTTTTTTCCCCCTTCTGTTTGTATCCCCTTGTGGCATTTACTAACTTACTTTCCTAGCATTGCTTAAGACCAAAGTTGTTGACCTCTGATTTAGACTACTTATTTCCTCTTTGGGCAAAGAGGAACTTCACTTTTACATATAAAGGCATCTTTTTCTTTCATTTGAGCATAATGCTGATTTTCGCAGTCCTATTTTATGCCTTAATGTGACAACTTCCTGATTTTTTTTTTTAACCTAGAACTTAACTATTACAACAAACCTAGGTGATTTATTTTAATTGGCACAAAGAAACTAAATAACACCAGTAAGTGACGGTGCCTTTCATGTGACTCTGGTTTGTGATGAGCTATGCTGTGTTTTGGGAATAACATTAATATTTTCTTGCAGTTTGAGTTTAACAATCAACAGTTCCCTGACATCTTTTGGTAGATGTCAGGTGGTAATACTTCGGCTACGGCAGCCTGATTGTCATGTGCACATTTAGAAAAAATTATTAAACTAATGGTTTTCCTTCTAAATCCAAATAAATTTTTAATGGCATTCCTATATGTGCTATTTACACTCCCCAACTTTGTGAACTCACAATGACTAGTCATTTGACGTGCGATAATGCTGAATAATACATCTGTTGTGTTACTTTCCTAACGTATGATCTAAGTTGTATTGCCATTGTCTTAGGTTTTCCTTAACGTTAAAACTTTTCTTTTGTTTGTCTGATTTTTTTTTTGAGTTATAGAATATACTGTTACTAATAAAAAATTAAACAGGAAACCCACAGGGGACAAAAGGATGTGTAGATGGTTAAGCTTGATGTCACACGTATAAACAAGAGTATTTATAGCAAGGTTTATGTTTAAAATTGTGTTTAGAACTGAGTTTATTAAGGAACATGAAACGAAGCCCAATTTCTTCATTCCATCAAGAGATTTAAGAGGTTTTGATCTTCTTGGATTCTAAAAATAATGTCCATAATCTACCTTTTTGCAAATGATTTCAGAAGAAATTGGTTTATAATAAATATTCAAAGTACTTGCAGGTGGTTTGGCTTGGAAAAATTTGTATTAGTGGTTTTTAAATCTAGCTGCTCATGAGACTTACTAGGGGAATTTAAAAAACAATACTGATTACTGAGTCCAGCTCCCCCAGATTCTTCATTCAGTAGGACTGGGGCAAGGCCAAGGAATGTGCACTGATAAAAGGCTTCCTAGATGATTCTGATTTTATTTTCTTATTTATTTATTTTTGGTCCTATTTCAGAGAGAGCGCTATGATCAGTGCTGAGGAATCAACTGTGTTGATTGTGAGGCTCTCCTCTGGTGGGCAAGAAACACCGTATACCTTAAAAAATTTTAAATGTAAAATACTCCTTTAAGGATAGAATTTAGGGCCTTGAAATTCTACTCAGTCGGTATGAACTGCGGGGAATTTGAGACAAATAGCTTTTGTAATTGGAATGCACACTGTGTTGTAATAATGTGGAAAGAGAAACAAAAACTTTCCTTAATGTAATGAGTTTCCATCATCTGCCTGATCTAAGGTTTGCTTCTACATTGTCAGGACTTATATTGGGGAGATTGGGGGTGTCACACCCCTCTCCCAGCAACTTTCTCTTGAGCCTCTTTCTTTCTGTCTGTAACATCAAAATATTTATTGTCTGTACTTTTCTTTCTACACAGTGGTTTTCTTATCTCCCCTTCCCTTGGTCACACTGAAACCACCTCCAATACCACATTGTTAATGGAAGTTCACACACTTATTGGGTTTTTCCTTCTGTAAACCCTTACAACTCCTCATTGTTCTTACTGAAGAATGAAGATGAACTGTGAGATTACTTAAGACCCTCCCTTTTTGCTGGTGGAAGTAAGTAAAGAACGGAAAGATCTCACCTTTCTATGGATAAAGGAAAACTCCAACATGTTATTTTTTTAACTGGGTTGTTTCACCATGTTAAAAATCAATAACGATGAAATAATTAAGCTGACTCTTAGAAGAAGGGATTTTAAAATATAAAAGTCAATTAAAGAACTGTTGTTGGTTAATGTTTAAGTAGAATAAGCTCCCTTTAATCCCAGTTTGTGTCACTTCCTGTTTCTCTCTGAATAGTAAAAAAAACAAGAATGTTCTCACAAATGTGTGTCTGCCAACAAATTAATACTCTACCAAGAGAAACTCTGCCCCAAATGCCAGCTTCCAATAACTGCTCTGATTCAAATCACAACTCTCTTGTTTTTTATCCTCTGCCCCTTTGAAGAAACACATTAGGACAATATTTGAGGATGTCAATGTTTGCTTTTTAAAAATCTCTAGAGTTTTCATTTAAGACGAAATGGTTGATGACTAAAAACTACAGATCTGGATAGTGGAAAAACTAATAATCTGAAAAAACACTTCTGAGATGTGGTAAAATACATTCATCCTCTTCCCTCCTCTTTGTCTTTTTCAAAGAAAGAAAGCTCAATATGAAACCGATGCAAATTACGACTTTACTCAAGTGAGATGTTTTACCTTCTTTCAGACTGTTTCATACTGAAGTTTATAAAAAAAAAAAAAGAAAGAAAGAAAAATAACTATGTTAAAATAGAAGGGCTAAGGAATGTATTATTCATAAGCATAACGAACACAAGAACCTGTTTTTCCAGAAGAATCAGGTTGATTAAATCATTCACTACACAAGCCTCTAGTTATTTATTTTTGTCTTTAGAATTATAGTACTTAGCTTTTGTAATAAAGTGGACTTGATACCCATATTTGGTATGGCAGTTGAAAGTAGTCAAATGAAGAATTATTTCATTTTACAAAATTTTTAACAACTAAGGATATAAACACTATCAGTTAAACAGAGCAAACTTGCATTTTTTACTCCTTGGGCTATAGTTTGAAAAAAAAAATCAAATTATTTTATATAACACTGCTTCTTACAGAGTTCCTTTAAGTGAAGTATGAAAGCTGCAGTGTAAGCTTTATTGGCCTATAAATATGTCATTATAGTTGGACTACATTTATATGCTTTGGATTGTTGTTTAAGCCAAGAAAATATGTCTCTACAGGTTGACTTTTTATTGAAACCCTTTGAGGCGTACAACAGAATGTATTTTAGGCCAAGGTTATTAAAACAGCATTTTCATTTTTTTGCAGCAGACTCATTGTCAATTATGCCGCCACCAACTGTCTGTGGATGGGCAGTTATGAATGGTTTCATCTCCAAATGTGTCTTTAGAACGAGCAAGAGAAGAGAGAGGGGTCTGAGCCGAACTAGAGAAAAGACGAAAAGGTTGTGTGCGTAGGTCTGGCTGAATTTAATGATTCAGTTCAAATTCTGTTTCTAAAGTCCCATCGAATTGAGAAAGAGTGGCTTCCGCTCTCTCTTCTGTTGCTGAGACTCAAACTGTACTTCTGGGAGAGGACAGCCTGGTGGGGTTGAAAGGGCAGTGATGGGATGACAAGGAGAATCCTGGCTCCGCCTGTAGATCTGTCACTCACTGGAAAAGTCATTGAAAGTCACTGTGCGTTTATACCTTCAGGTTCCTTGTATGTAAAATGGGCAATATATGTGCTTTGCTGTATCTCTTTGGATTTTTGAGATCGACTGAGAACAAATTAGTTAATATCTAGGGATGCATTTGTGATATTGACGTCTAAATGGTGATATTATCATTATATTATTATCAGGAGGTTCTAGATGATAGAGAGCTCTGTGGCACAATGTTAGCTTATTTGTCCCTTTTGAATGTCCCTAATCACACACATGTGCTAGTGATGTAGGGCGGGGTTTACTCTCATTATTGTCTGCCTCGGTAGAAAACTATTATAAAAGTCTTTCGCTTGCTTGTTTTTATGTACGTAAAACATAATATGTTTTCTATGATTAATAAATATATTATTTTAACATCTATTTATTTTAAATAATTAATAAATATATGGTCTATAATTATATAATTATAGACCATATATTGATGTTTTATATAACTTTTCTCCTCCTGCAAATTCTGTCAAAAAAAGCTGAACCGTGAGTGGCCAGTGATCTCTCAGGTACTCTTGGTTAAAAATTGACTATGGTCTTTGCTTGGAAATTCTGGAGGCCTTGTATTTTAAATGATTGCTTCAGATTGCTTTTGACTATGATATGTCAAGCAGCTTCCTGGGTTGTGGACATGGAAAGGATTTTCACTCTTTGTTGAAGACAACAGCTTAAATGTCTCTCATAAGAAGCATGCTAAAGTGCTGACGTTTTGTCATAAAGATTTTTCACCTGAGACATCTAATGACTTTATTAGGATTGAAAACATGCTTCTTACTAGGGCAACCCTCCCTCCCTCCCTCCCTCCCTCCCTCCCTCCTTCCTTCCTTCCTCCCTTCCTCCCTTCCTTCCTCCCTTCCTATTTAAATTTTGTATACATATCAAAGAGTCTTTTGAGGGCATTTGTTGCTTATATTTTACGTTCAATTACTGGCCTAACTACCATTTTCCTTAACACTGAAACTTGAGGAGTTTCTTAGGTGAGATACACTGTTGCATTATTCTAGTCATGAATATCACGCGGAATCCCTACAGAACAGCCTCCGCACTAAAACAAATTTGGCCTTCATAGTATCATTAAGTTCAAAATAGAAATCAATTACATATGGAATTTATCAAAAATTTGTAAAGATACTTTCCAAAGGATTTTCTCACAAGGTCCTCTGACAATATTGTTGTGTTCACCATGCATTCTTTAAAGAATGTCATTGTAGCAGAATAACGTTGGAGAAGCATGCTCTCCAAGTGCCAACATGGCTCTTTCTTCAATAGGTGGTCTCGTGCCATTGTAAAGTGACAACCCATAGGACCTCTAAATGGAGCAAGTTCACACTTCCAAGAATCTCCAACCAAGACATTCAAAGTTTTAGAACAGTTTAGTAACAGGATATTTTCTAAGAAACTGGGAACACATAAGGAATAAGATTATTCATTTCATTTGAAATTTAAAATTCAGCTTGACTGTTGAATCAAATAGTTGAAAATTGGCTTAAAATAATGATAGCATGAAC